>NC_056749.1:179647928-179937151 GCF_019279795.1 Protopterus annectens
TTTGAAAGGGCCCTTTAGCCTTTTTTCCTTGACTGACAACTTCCCTGAGCCGATTGGCTCAGATCCAGTTTGGAGCATGATGGCTCTTGAAGACTAAGTATCTGCTGAATCCAAAGGGTTAACATCAGCTGTAAAGTTTTCAGAGCAGTCACTTCCTCTTGAAGCTTTGGCATTGGATAGTTTTGCTCAGGCTCCTCCTCCTCCTGATCTGAGGGTTTGGGAGCTGTGGGGGATGTCTGATCTGAGAGTTTTGGCTCCTGTAGGATTGCTCTTGGCATCTCCTGGGTCCACTGCGTTTGAGGTGGTGGAGAGGGTGTTGTTTGTAGATGCACTTAGACTCTTCCTCCTCTAAATCTGTGCCTCCAATCTCTCTTGCATGCTGTCTGAATTTTTTCATCCTACACCTCACCTTCCATGGGCAGATCAGTTTCAAAGGTCATGTTGTCTAAGTGGTTAAGAGAATGCATTAACTTTGTTTACAACAAAACCTCCAGTTGACAGCCCCAGTTAAAAGCGCACATCATCTGCTGTTTTCCACTCTAAGGCTTCCATGGATGACATGTGCAGCCGTGACGTGGGCTTCTCCACATACCTTTATTACTGATTACAAAGTGGAGCTGGTCTCCAAGGGAAGAGCTTTAGTTGGTTCTGTGATGCTCAATAATGGACTTCGTAAGGCGTGCCAAGATGCCAGGTAGCTGGGCACTCATCTCATACGTCGAGTAAATGAAGATTGACAACCTCAAATAAAGGAGTTATGTAATCACTATAATGTTCCATTTTCATTTATCCTTGACAGCCCACCCTCCTCCTTCAGACTCCTTGAGGAATGGATCTTAGTCCTAGTTATTTATTTAGTCATGTATGACATTGGACATAGCCTATTCAATAGGTATAGTATTACCTTTCCTGGTTTTTATTATAGCTGCAAACTCCATCTGAGGTAATTTGAGAGAGGCATTCTGGGTAGGGACTTGGCTAAGGATTTTTTGGTTCATGCTAGCTGTTGTAATGGCCATGCCAGTTCTGAGATTCTGAACAGGGTCCCGTACGTCAAGGGTTAATGAAGACAGGTGGAATGTTATGGTGAGTACCTAATTTTTTTTTTCTCTTGGAAAACTATCTTTTTGGTGGCAGTTATTTCAGCTAGATGAGTTTCAGAAGCACACTTTGCAAAACCACTCTAATTTTTCTCAAGGATATTTTTATTGTACGCACTAATCCTTCCTTTCTACCAAGAGTAGCATCTGAGTCAAGCATCAATCAAGTCATTAACCTGCCAGTTTTCTTTCCAGATTTTGCAAATGAAGGAGAATATACCCTTCATCTCTTAGATCTACAGTGACAATTTCATTTTTACCTGCTTAGAACCAAGGAGTTTAGAAAAACAGATTGTTTGTCTCCTTTTCTAACATCAAGATGGGAATACCAGCTTTGAAGATCACTCTAGCAAAATAGATAACGGACGGTATTTCTCACAATTATTCCTTGAAAGGCTTAACCTTGTCGAAACAATCTAAGGCACATTCAACTAGGTTGATGGCTACTTCAGTTGCAATTTTGATTAGACCTTCCATTGGTGTTGGGCAAATGCTCATACTTCTGTTTCTCATTAAAATTGAACATCCTTTCCAGGAACAGAGCATCATTTAGTTCTGAGGTGCTCTGGAGTATCCTTCCATGAAGGCCACCCAAGGTAATTGTAGCTGGGGACTGTGTCCCATTTGTTGAGGAATGAATAATAATATCGGGTATAAAAGTTATGTACTCACCGTAACGTTCCATCTGTGCTGGCTATTATCATTTATTTTATTTATTTATTTATTTGCAGTTGGTTTACCAGGATAGTCCATTGGGCCAAAAGAACCCGTTTTCAATGGAGTCCTGGGGAGAAAAGTCTATATAGACAAAAAATTAGGTACATACAATAACTACAAAATAATTATACAGAGTAGAGATAAAACATTACAACATTTAGGCTTAAAATTTGAGAAACATTCAAAAAATAATGAAAACAGTATTGAGATATGCATTCAGAGAATTTGTTGAGGAAGAAACACAAAATCTCATTATTAAATAACTATTGTGAGGGAACATAAGCTTTAATAGAATGAGTTATGTGTCATAAGTGTGTGGGGAGGATGGAATATTATAGATCTACGAGGGGAGGGAGCAAGAACAATTCCATTCATATCTTAGATATATATGAAGCAATTTTTTTGAACATGAATTTGTTAGTGGTAGGAATGGATGGAGGAAGTGAGTTCCAGAGACGGGCAAGGTTAAAAGATTGTAAGTGTTTGCCTGGGGGATGACATGGTTTGTGTACTTCTAATAGGTTTTGATTGTTAGACCTTAGGACTCTGTTTGGTAGGTGCATTTTGAAGGCAGAAGACAGGGAAGGGACAAAGAGAAGGGCTGAGAATGAGCTTGTGAGCGAAAGTCAGCTGTATATATGTGAGTTGATTTGGTAATTCAAGCCAATTTAATTTTTGAAGAGAAGAACAATGGTGGGTAGTGGCCCTGTGGCTGTTGGCGTATTTGGCTATTTTGTTATAGCAAGAAGAAAGCTGTTTTCTTAGGGAGGTCTGTAGATTAGTCAGTAATGGAGCCCCATAGAGAAGGGAGGGGATGAGAAAGGAAGAAGCGAGTGTAATTTTGGAGGAGCTTGTAAGGTATCGGTTCTGACGGTAGAGCATACCTAGTTTTTGATGTATTTTTTTAATATTTAGTAGTAGATGGGAATTGTAACTAAGCCGATTGTCAATTAGTACACCTAGTAGCTTAGTTTCAGACCCTAGTTCTAGGGGTGAGTTATTTAGGCTGGTAATTGAGAAGGAGTTGGTATTGAAGGAGGTGGATTTGGAAGGGGTGAATACCATAAGTTTTGTTTTGGAGGCATTGAGTGCTAAGTGGTTTACTTTCATCCAATGTTCAGTTATTGAAAAGGCTTGCTGGGTAAGTTTTTGGAGCAGTGAGGAGGAGGTGGCAGAGCAGATAATAGTGGAATCATCTGCATATTGGATGATGTTTGCAAATGGGATAGATTTATGAAAGTCATTGACAAATATATTGAAGAGGAGGGGGGCAAGAATAGATCCTTGGGGAACTCCATTGGGGGTACTAAGGAATGGGGAAGTGGCCTTTTTCCATATAACTGCTTGGTGTCTATTTGATAGATAGCTAGAGAACCAATTTATGGAAGAGGGAGAGAGGTTAAGTTTTGACAGTTTAGTTAAAAGCAGATTGTGTGAGATGGTGTCGAAGGCCTTGGATAGGTCAAGAAGTAGGGTAGAGACAATGTGGCCAGAATCACGTGCAATATTGACAGTCTCAAGAAAGGATAAGAGGGCAGTCATAGTACTGTGGTTTGGCCTGAATCCGTGTTGTGTAGGGGTTAGCAGGTTGTTATCCAAGAGATGTGGCAAGAGTTGGAGGTGAATACACTTTTCCAGAAGTTTAGAAATGGGGGAAAGAATAGCAATAGGACGAAAATTATTGACGTTGCAATTGTTGCCTCCTTTATGCAGGGGGATGATGAATGCTTGCTTCCACAGTTGAGGCACAGTGCATTCAAGGATGGAACGGTTTATTAGAATGCTAATGGGATAGGCAATGGCATCTGTGGCTATGTGTAGGAAATAAGAGGGAATGTTATCAGGGGCATTAGTACATGGCTTTAGTTTCTGAAGGAGTTTCTTAATAGTGGTAGTAGGTATAGGTTTTAAAGAGAATAGAGAGGGAAGTAGAGAGAGAGAATTTGAGGAGGGTTCAGTTGGCGGGGTAGTAAGAGAAGTGGAAGAGGTGGAAGATGGGCTGTGTGAAGTAGAAATACGGATAGGGTTGATTATGGTAGGAGGAGGGGGTGTGTTAGATGGCGAGGGGGAGCATGTGAAGGAGGAGGTGAGTTTGCTAATAGTCGATAAAAAAGGAGTTGAACTGAGTAGCTAGGTCCAAGTCTTGGAAGTTTGGGTCTGGGGTTGGGGTGTGTGTTTTGCTGGGGTTAAGGAGGGTGGAGATCCCCTTCCAGAATCTTTGGGGGTTAGTTTTATTATTGTTCTGGAGTGTGAAGAAGTATGTTTGTCTATCGGAGATTATTTGCTTTTTTACTTTATTTCGAAGGGTTTTATATGCAATATGTTTGTCTGGTGTCTTCATTCTTCCTCAGCTTCCGTCCCACCTTCCCCCATGTCCATGTGTTTGGGAGTGACCTAATAGAATTTTTATTAGGAACCATTGTTCCTGTTTGAGCTCGTGATTTTTCAGGTGTCTGTGTGCTTGGCTGTTTTGAGTTGAAAAAAAAAAAAAAAATTCCTGGGATATTGTATAGTAGCAAACTCAGTCAGAGGTAATACAGTGATAGGGGCATTATAGGTAAGGGAAGAGCTTGAGTGTCTGATCCTAGAATCTAAAGAAAGTGGCAGAGTTGGATCCAGGGGTCGGATCTGAACCCATTTGTTGAGGAAAAATGAAAATGTACAACACAGGTGGAATTTTTCTGGTTAAGTACATAACTTTATTTTTATACTATTAAAAGCCTTGCCCATACTTTCATTACTAACTGCAGTCCTCACCCCACACAACTTTCACCGCATTAGACAATTGCATACCGCTTAGGCTATGGCTATAATTTGGCTCCTAGAAAACAAAATGTGAAGCACTTACCAGTTATTTTTGAATTATTTTGTGAATAAACAGGCTTTTTTTAAATTTTACTTGTTTTGCTATATATTGATACTTTCTGCAAATTTATTATTTTTCATTTTTTTATAATATAACAATGTAAAGACTTCTCAAATTCTGTCAATTTTGAAATTGTGCATCTCATCGGATGAACTGAAAGCACAACTGCAAATTGTCAAAACTTTTTCATATACAAGAATGTCATTTGGTCTTGATAAATGTGCAAAAGCAACCTTTAAAGCAGGAGAACTGCAACATCAGGAAAACATCAGTTTGGAACAACTGTGTGATATAAAGACATTGAGCAAGAGGAATTCATGAAGGATCAGCAATAAAACACGAACAAATGCAAGAAAAACTTAGAAATATTTTAGAAGACTTAAATTAATCCTGAAGACAGCATTGACATCTAGGAACAGAATTCGAGTTGATTTCATTTGCTCTTCCTGTCCTAACTTAGTTTTGGCATGATTGACTGGTCCCAAAACGTTGTGGATAGATTAGATAGGAAAACAAGAAGGATGCTTCATGCTCACCAAATGATTTATAAAAATCAGTGCATACCAAGATTATATATTCCCCGTTCTGAAGGAGGGATGGGCCTCCTTCAAATTGATTATATGTGTAGATCTGCAGTCGTGTGAACTCGCAAGACCCAAATGTAGTAAAAGTTTTGAAACCAGATGAGAATAAATCTAAGAAGATTTCTCTACTTAATTTAGTAGAAGTATGCTGCCATCAAGCAGGAATGGAAATCAAACCAGAAGTGGATAAAAATCGGGCAGCAATACAAGGTGAACGACCAGGTGCTAAGGCAAGAAATTTGGAAAAAGCATAAATCTAGTTGCTAGTATAGAAAACTTCTGGAAGAACCTCATGTTGATCAGGAATGGTTAAGGAGAGGCAAATTCAAGCAAAGAGATGAAAGGTTAATATTGGCAGCCCAAGATAGTGGGCTTACGTACACATTAGTTTACAAAGTCCATTGAACATGTGGGAGAAACAAACAAATGTAAGTTCTGTAAAACCAATTTGGAAACCAGTTGTGCACCATGTTTTGGGATGCGACATACTAATGGCAGAAGGACTGTATACTGAAAGACTTCATGTGGCAAGATTGTTGCACTGGGGATTGTGCAAACATGGTATTGAAGTGGCTGAAAAACACTGGAAACATGAACCACAAAGCATCATAAAAAATGTTTATATCACATGGAATCACCCATTACCTACAGTTTAAAAGGCAGATGCTAGAAAACCGGATATAGTGGTTCAAGAAAAGAAGACAAGAGTAGCATTGATCATTGAAATCACTGCACCCAGTGACTACAGTGTCTTGCGTACAAAGAGAGACTGTCATAAAATATCAGGATCTGCAGGCAGAAACTAGAGTAGTGTGGAAGAAAGGTACCCAGACAGTTCCAATAGTAGTAGGAGCAACGGGTCTTATAAAAAAGGAATCTACAATCGTATTTAGATGTTACCAATCCATGTAATGTCATACTAATTGCAGGAGGAGTCATTACTGGGAACATTGTGGGTACTCTGAAAAGCACTTTTGGCTGACATCAAAGATTGAAACAATACTAATTTGATGAGTTTTAATCGTACTTTGACTTAGGAATGGGGTCCGTTCCCATCATGATATTAGAAACCCAAAAGACTTGGAAAAATTTTAAAAAATTAAGCAGACCTGACATATACATACCATAAAACATATTTCTCAAGTATTTGTGAGGGACACTTGTAAAGTAGCACTGGTGGGTAGTAATTAATGTTTATTACATATCTGCCGTTTGATGTTTTGTTAACATTTTGGGATAATAAAATCGTTTTATTTTGCGTTTTTTGCTGAGCGTTTTAAAAAGGTATGGCTACTGACTATAAACTGCTACTGCCTTTGGTTACATTTTTTTAGTATTCAGATCTGATGCCCTTTTCATTCTTCCTCAATGAATGGGTTACAAGCCTGTCTCCGCCACTTCAGACTTTGGATCCAACTCTCGAGCTCCTCCCTCTACCCATATTGCCCTAAGCCATCTGCAACACCTCAGATCTTGCTTGCCACCATCTCTCACAGATGTGGGATCCTTCTCTTGCAGCATTTTCTTACAATGTTTGGTAATCCTCTTTAAACGTCTAATTTTTGGGGCTTTTCTGCATCAAGCTCCTATTTTTTGTAGTAAACTCTTTACATGCCATTGCTGGTATTTTGTCCATATTCTCTTTTTCTGTTACTCCTATCTTATTAAATAGGGTAATCCTTTTTTTACCATTAGTGCTATTGTTGCCTAAAAAAAAAAAAATCTGTCCTCCTCTGTGGATTGTTACTGTCTTGGCTGACAAGTCGACAAGTTTCAAGAAATGCACTTGTGGGAATAAAAATCTCTAACTCAGATGCCCATAAAGAGTGCATCTGTTGCAGCTTATTTAAATACAAACTGTTCAGTTTGTGCAGCATTTAACTCCAGCCACTGTTGACAGATGTAGTAAGCTTGTACTCAGATTTGCTTCCTCCCTTATGTTCATCGTGTTACTCTGCTGCAGTCATCACACTTGGGTTATCCTGCCATCAGGCAGACCCGCAGTCTGCCCGAGTTCCAAAGTCTTGGTCTGGCGTCTGTTGCTGTCGCTTCTTCCCTGACGGCAGTGTGCCAGGGGTATGCAAGAGGCATCCGACGCCATTTTCTTCAGATTTTCTTGTCGCACGGTGCCTGAAGCAGAACCTTTTCTTGCCTCAGTCAGATGTCAGAAAAAGTTAACAATTGCATTTCTTGTGGGAAGCAAATATCTCATAAGGACTTCCATTCTTATTGTATTCCTTGCTTAGGCCCAGACCACGACGTCACAGGTTGTCGGTTTTGTGCTAGGTTTAATAAACGAACTATCAAATGCCGTTTTGACTTCGCACGACATTACTTTGGTAGGAAATTTAATTATATCATGCCATTGGAGCAGCCAATGACAGGCATGCATAAAAAATGCAAGGATAAGGACAGGCAGCCTAGGACCAAGCCAGACTCCGAGGCATCTGCTGGGCCTGTCGTCGATTCACCGGTTTTCAGTGAGGCGCCTACGCAGCCCCCGACGACCGCAGAATTGGAACCCCAGACAGCTGTGGATTCTCAAGCCGAGTGTACTAGGCCATCACAGCCATCTTCATTAGGCCCTTCCAACACCGGAGCAGGAGGAGATCCCAGTGCAGTAGAAACACCTTCGGTTGCAGAGGGTGTCTTCAGACCGACTACACTCACCATTAAATCTTATGCTAAGCTTAAAACTCCATTTAAAACCAAAAAAGACTGTACTTCAGTCTCCAGTTCAAGGCCCCATGCCTAAGAAACAGATGCTTAAGATGGCTGATGATTTCATTACTCTAATCAGGGGTTCCCATCCCCCTCCAGATAAGACCAAGACTAGGAGGATTATGCTTCTTCTGACCAGGTTTCAATTTCCTCAGATTCTTCTGAGGAACAGGATTACGCTTTTCCCCCTTATGAAGACTCTGATGCTGAAGACTCTATTCCCTCAGCATCTTCCCCTGAAGACGACTACTTTGGGGAAACTTTACATACCATGAGGTAACATTTCCACTGGGAAGGCCAGGACTACTCTGATTCTAAGAAAAGGCTCCGAGAGCTTTTACTACCCCAGCACAGACCACTTGCTATCCCTCCAGTTTTAGACATTGTGCATGATGTTTACTTGGAGTCTAGTCTATATCCAGACTCTCTACCTCCTGCAACAGCCAAACCAGACAGATACTACAGAGTACCTGACTCGCACAAATTCGTTTATAAAAGCCCTGTGGCTGACCCAGAAACAATTTCCCAGGGCCCAAAGGGGCTAAAGCTTCTATGGCTAAAATTCCTGTGCCCTCTGAAAGGGATTCCAGAGCCCTAGATAGATGGGGAAAGAAGATATACACCTCAGCTACTCTGGCTATGAGAGCTTTAAATTGCCAGTTTCACATGCTGAAGTATCAGCAATTCCTAATGTCTCAATTAAAACAAAAAATGAGCACACATTCTGAACAGTCTGAATTCAAGGAAATGCAGGATCTGTTGCATGCAGCTGAACAGGTGGGCAAACATACTTTACAATGTGGATTTGATTCATTTGAAGCTTCCTGTAGAGCAGCTGTTACTGGGTCTGTCATACGTAGGCATGCTTGGTTAAAAGAACAAACCCTACCTGATCATGTTAAAGCAAAATTATTGGATGCACCTTTACAGCAGGATGTATTTGGTGTCAAAGCAGAAGAGGTTTTAAAGAAAATGGAGAATAAGGCAAAATCTATGCAGAACGGTCAAGGATTTTTTACAGGTACAACCCCCTCGTTTCAGCAGAAATTGGCCAACAAAAAACTGGTCCTTTCCAGCTTCTGACAGATCACAGAGGGGCAAATACAGATGCCCAAGGGGCAGAGGTCAGTCACAAGGCCCTTACAAACCTCGCCAATGGGGTACTGCTACCCAGAAAGGAGGACCTCGCCAATGGGGTACTGCTACCCAGAAAGGAGGAGAAGACGGAGGCCCCAAGCTAGCAGAAGACAAACGCAATGACTCAACCCTCAAACTACCAAGCAAATCTCTCTCTTGGCAGCTCCCTTGGGAGGAAAATTAGCACGTTTTGCAGACAACTGGCACATCATCACAAAAGACAAATGGGTCCTAAACATTGCCTCACAAGGATACAGATTCCACTTTCATACCTTGCCAAGGATAAAAGGAATGCCAAACCTGCCACCAAATCAGTGGGCAGAGGCACAAAAACAAATTGCAGCTCTCATGGACATGAGCCATTCAACAGGTACCTACGCAGGAGCAAGGACAAAGATTTTACTCAAGACTCTTTCTAGTCCCAAGAAAGGACAAAGCATGGAGACCCATTCTGGATCTTTCATTTCTGAGCACCTATCTGCAAGTACCAAAATTCAAGATGCTAACACTACAGCAGCAGCTTCCCATGCTGGGCAGGAAGGCTTGGCTAGTAACGGACCTCAAGGAGGCATACCTGCATGTCCCTATCAGACAAAATTGCAGAAGATACCTCCGCTTCATTGCAGGTTCAACGCATTATCAATTCTCTGCACTGCCCTTTGGCTTATCTACTGCGCCCAGGGTCTTCACAAAATGCCTGGCACCAGTAATTGCATACTGCAGACAAAGAGAAATTCAAATATACCCATACCTGGACTGCCTTATTCAAGCAGAAAGCAAGGACATTCTTTTAAAGCATCTGGCATTTGTCAAACACCTTCTAAGTTGCCTAGGGTACACAGTAAATGAAAATAAATCAAAACTAGTGCCCTCACAAAACGTAATATTCCTGGGTGCCAGCTTGAATACAATGGCCCAGATGGCTTATCTCATGCCAGACAAGCAACAACAGCTGACTCAGTACTTCAAAATAATGGCAACAAAGACCCAACTCCCTGCAAGAAAATTTCTGCAGGCCTTGGGATTCATGGCATCTTGCATACTACTAATACCATTTGCAAAACTGCATATGAGGAAATTGCAGTGGTACCTGAAAAGCGTATGGACTCAGCACACCCACAACTTGGAAACAATGATACCACTCATTCCCTGCCTTCAACAGGAGTTTCTATGGTGGGACAGGCATGTCACTTCAACAAGGGTCAGCCTTTCACCTTACCCACAGCCAGGCAAACTATGGCAACAGATGCATCGGACTATGCCTGGGGAGCACACATGGCAGGACAGTGCATTCAGGGCAAATGGACTACAGATCAAAGGCATCTGCATATCGATCAAAAAGAAATGCTAGCAGTACAAAATGCCCTAACAACTTTCAAGGACCTCTTACACCCAGGACAACTAATAATAAAGACGGACAATACCACAGTAATGTGGTACATAAACAAGCAAGGGGGCACACATTCCTACCCTCTATGCAGGCAATGACCTTGTGGAACACAGCACTGTCTTACCAAGTTCAACTACAAGCACAATTCCTGTCAGGAAAGAAAAACACATTGGCAGATGACCTAAGCAGAAACATCATGGATCCCCACAAGTGGAAACTAGATCCACAAGTATTTGCAATGATAACTCAAAAATAGGGAAGCCCAGACATCGATCTGTTTGCCAACCCCAAAACTACCAACTTCAAAAATTTTGCACAAGGACATTCCACCCACAAGCTTGGAAAGTGGACGCCCTCTCATTCAGTTGGAAAACATTAACAGTGTATGCCTTTGGTACTGCTGAAAGTCAGATTAGAGAGGCCACAAATGATACTCATAGCACCAGACTGGCCACACCAGCACTGGTATCCAATTCTAAGGAATATGGCCTACGGCCCACCATGGATTTTTCCACATTCCTCACCTGCTCACCCAGCGAGACAATCAGATTCTACACAGCCAGCTCAAGACTTTAAACCTGACTGCATGGCAAATTACCTAAACAATCAGCCAACACCTCTACCCAAAGCTGTTATGGATGTCATTTTGGGGGCCAGGAGGCCCAACACCAGGAAAACCTATTCAGACAAATGGAAAAGATTTTGCGAATCCCCTTGATCCAAACATTCTTCAGATTCTTCAATATTTAACTGAGATGTTGCACAAAGGACTTTCCTTTTCATCTATTAAGATCCACGCCTCCGCAATTTCAGCTCATTACAACACAGATCCTCCTTTATTTTCACATCCACTCCTAAGACAGTACCTCAGAGGGGCTAAGAACATCAGACCGCCCAGGAGAGCACTAACACCTACTTGGGATCTCAACTTTGTTCTTGAAAAGCTTACACTGCCGCCCTTTGAACCCGCTTTTTCATCTGATTTAAAATTTCTTTCATGGAAAACTGCCCTGCTACTAGCAATAACTTTAGCTAGAAGCGTCTCAGAGCTACAGGCACTAATGGCAGTGGAGCCTTTCGTCATTTTTCATCAAGACAGTCTCTCTCTACGAACTAACCCTTCCTTTATGCCAAAGGTGGTATCCAGTGTGGCCCTAAATCAAACCATTCATTTGCCCACCTTTTTTTCCAAATCCCCAGAACAAAGGAGAAAGACTCCCGCACTCTTTGGACATTCACAGGCAATTACGTTACTACTTGGATAAAACTAAGGCTTTCAGAACATTTGACCAGCTCTTTGTAGCCTATGCTGCAGGATCACAAGGAAAAGCTATCTCAAAACAGACCATTTCAAAATGGATAGGACATTGCATACGTTTCTGCTACACACATCATGGGGAGCTGGTGCTTGCTAACATTAGGTCCCACTCCACCAGGGCTACAGCTACATCAGCAGCCTTTCTCAGGGGGTGCCAACTAAGGATATTCTGGAAGCTGCAACTTGGAGTTCAGTGCACACCTTCACCAAACACTATCACTTACCTCTATATTCTAAGACTAGAGCTGGTTTTGCCACTGCAGTTTTGCAGGGCCTACTAGCTTCTTCTAACTCTAACTCCACCACCCATCCTTAGCTTTGGTATTCAACCCAAGTGTGATGTCTGCAGCAGGGTAACACGAACATAGTACAGTTTTGTACCTACCATAAATGTAGATGTTAGAGTGTTCACCCTGCTGCAGTCCAGGTTACCCTCCCTCCATCCCTTCTGAACTAGCTGGACACTATACCTTTCTATCCTATACAACCTCTGTGGTATATTTGCTTGTGCCTGAAGGTATTGTTTTATTTTTATATGTACATTTTTATATAGCAATATATATATATTGCCTACCTATTGGGGGCACCTGACATCTGAGGCAAGAAAAACTGAAGAAAATGGCATCTGATGCCTCTTATGCCCTGGTGCACTGACGTCAGGGAAGAAGCGACAGCAACAGACGCCGGACCAAGACTTTGGAACTCAGGCCGACTGCAGGGACCGCCTGACGGCAGGATAACCCAAGTGTGATGACTGCAGCAGGGTGAACACTCTAACATCTACATTTATGGTAGGTGCAAAACTGCACTTTCCTCTGGCTCAAACCCCCAGTAAGCCTTCAAAAGCTGAGTTGGAGCAAAGTAAGTGTTTGCCTTAGAAGTCTAAGACTTCATCAGAGCCACCTTCAGATGTTCCAAAATTCAGACCTGAAAAGACAGGCTGTGGACCTAAAGCCTGCTGAGCCTAAGCTCTCGGAAACCTGTTATGTTGGCCAGTCTAGTCCTACCACTCAAATTACGGATCCTAAACTTAGCTGTCTTACAAGCTGAGGATTAGTTCACCTGAGTTCCTGATGGATCCCATCTTCTCCTCAGCTCCGTTCTCCCTTTATACAGACACCTAAAAAGCATTCCAGACTTCAGTCAACTCCATCCATTAGGTACTCCAGGAGTCTCTCTGAAGTGGATGTTGATAGGTTGATGTGAAAATTCCTCAGAGTTTGTATCCAGACCTCAGATCTTGTATCCAGATGGAGGTGATCTTGGCTCCGTCCCCCTATTGGATATGCGAGTCGTCTTGCCACTACTCACACAGCCCTGTCTCCTCCTCCTGATCCATGTTTTGATTTCAGATCCAACTGCTCAGAGTTCTGGGGTCTGATCTGAAGAGAATTACTACTTTGACTCTTACAGTAACCCTGACCATTTCTGTTCCTGTGCCTTCAGATTGGGACGAGATGTTCTTCATTACATTTGGGTAATCCTGCTGGCAGGTTGCCCTCAGTCTGCCTGAATTCCAGAGTCCTGGGTCCTGCATTGGTTGCTGTTGCCCCTTCCCTGATGTCAGGGGTATAAAAGATGCAGCCAATGCCATTTTCTTCAGTCTTTCTTGCCGCGCGGTGCCCGAAGCAGAAGCAGTTCGCAAGTGCCGGTCGGCCGACTCCTGAGATTTTTGTGTTTGAGTTTCAGATCCGAAGTCTTCATTAAAAGTTAAGTACCCCGTTGGGGAAACTTTTTTCTTGCTCCAGACCAATATCAGAAAAAGTTAATTGCATTTCTTGTGGGAAGAAAATACCTCATAAGGACTTTAATTCTTACTATTTTCCTTGCCTAGGCCCTGACCACGACGTTTCAAGTTGTCGGTTTTGTGCTAGATTTAACCAACGCACTATTAAGCGTCGGTACGATTTTGCACTAAGCTATTTTGGGTGCAGATTTAATTCTACAATGTCGTCTGATAGCCATCCAACTACCGGAGTTCACAAAAAGTGCAAAGAAAGGCAAAGAAAGGCAACAGAGGTCCAAAACCGAAGCTTCTCCTAAGCCAGTCGCCGGTTCTCAGTGAGGTGCTTTCGCAGCCCCTGACACCTGCTACTTTACAGTCACAGGCTGCTACCGACTCCCACGTGGAGTCGGTCAGGCCGATGGAAACTCAAGGTATTGGAGCCTCTGAGACTATTCCCTCAGATGGGTCCGGAGCTGCTGAGCAGGCATCGGCTTCTGAGGGTGTTTTCAGACCTAAACAATTATACATTAAACCGACTACAGCTTCAAAGGCAAAGACTAAAGCACAGCATTTAGAAGGTGAAACAAGGCAGTATCAACAACCACAAGTAGTCGGTGCAGATAGAAATAAATCCAGTTCTCTCCACAAAAGAATTCTCCACCAATAAACCTGCATAAGCGACCGAATAAAATGCAAAGGCAGCTTTATTGGTAAAGCTTTCACCTACGGCTTCATCAGACTCGCCTGATGAAGCCAGTGAAAGCGCTACTCAATAAAGCTGCCTTTGCATTTTATTCGGTCGCTTACAGTGGTTTATTGGTGGAGAATTCTTTTGTGAAGAGAACTGGATTTATTTCTATCTGCACCGACTACTTGTGGTTGTTGATACTGCCTTGTTTCACCTTCTAAATGCTGAACTTTCCTATTTACATTACATTTGCCGCGTTTTAGAAGGTGTTTGCTCCGTTTTCCTATTCCTTACCAAGACTAAAGCACCTTTAAAGGCAAAACAACAAGTTCACCAGCCACATGGATAGGCCTCCATGCCCAAAAAACAGATGCTCAAAATGGCCGAAGACTTAATTGCCTTGATCAGGGGTTCCCAATAGCTCTCAACCTTCCATCTCCAAAATGAGGAACACCAGCCCTCATAATGTGGAACAAATCGGCAAAATGTGGAACACATGCGAATGGCTTACTAACCACTTCAACTAGGAAGGCCATAGGATGGTTAAAATATGTTGGTTTTACTTATAAAGAAGATATTTTAATGAATTAATGATTCATTTCTGCTTACCATGGATTTCACTTAAAAAAAAAAATTCTTAACACTGAATGTGTGACTGAGTCTTTTAATGTGGAACATTGAGGAACTTTGAGGAACATTAACTTTTTAAGACCCCAAATGAGGTACGTTCCTCGTAATGAGGTACACTTGAGAGGTATGGTTCCCATCCCCCTCCTGATAAGAGGCCTAGGCAAGAGCCAGACTATGAATCTTCAGATGAGGTTTCCATTTCCTCAGATTCCTCTTCTGATCAGGAATATATTCTCTTCCCCAAAGCAACACAACAAGACCAGTGTAAACCACGTTTAATAGCTTCCTCTCTCTCTCCTTGAAGGCTTACTGTGGCTGAGGCGCTAGAGAGAGGAAGCTATTAAACGTGGTTTACACTGGTCTTGTTGTGTTGCTTTGGTGTTTTCTGCATTTTACATCTTGTTGTCACTTATATATTCTCTTCCCCCCCATGAGGATTCTGATGCTGAAGAATCTATTCCTTCAGCTTCTCCTTCTGAGGACTATTCCTTTGGGGAAACCTTGCATACCATGAGGGAGCATTTCCACTGGGAGAGCCAAGATTTTTCAGAATCTGAGGCTCAGGGACTTCCTTCTACTACCTCAACACAGGCTTCTAGCTATTCCACCTGTGTTAGACATTGTAGATGTATTTTCAGAGTCTAGTCTGACCCCTGACTCCTTACCTCCAGCTCCTGTTGAGCCTGACAGATGGGTTCCTGACTCTCATAAATTCCTTTTCAAAAACCCTGCTGCAGACCCAGAAACTATTTCTCAGGTTCCCAAAGGGGTAAAGGCTTCCATTGCAAAAAACCCTATCCCCTCTGACAGAGATTCTAGGGCACTGGATAGATGGGGAAAAAAGATTTAAACATCTGCTACCTTGGCTATAATGGCCTTAAACTGCCAGTTTCATATGCTCAAATATCAGAAATATGTCATGACACTGCTGAAACAGAAAATGTTGGTAAATTCTGAATGTGCAGAAAACAAAGAAATGCAGGATTTATTGCATGCAGCTGAACAAGTTGGAAAGCATACTTTGCAATGTGGTTTTGATTCTCTGGAGGCCTCCTGCAGGGCCACTGTTACGGGTTCTGTAATTAGGAGGCATGCTTGGTTAAAGGAACAAAATCTGCCTGATCATGTCAAAGCTAAATTATTAGATGCACCATTACAGCATGATACCTTGTTTGGTGTTAAGGCAGAAGAGGTGTTAAAGAAAATGGAGGACAAAGCTAAATCTATGCAAACGGTCAAAGATTTTTTACAAGTACAGCCACCTAGGTTTAGCAGACACTGGCCTACAAAGAATTGGTCCTTTCCAGTGTCAGACAGACCTCAAAGTGGCAGATCCAGATGCCCTAGAGGCAGATCCCAGCCGCAAGGCTCATACAGGTCTAAGCAATGGGGTGCTTCTACCTCCAAAAGTGGAGAAGACAAATCACAACCATACAGGAAACAGTCCCAATGACTTCCCCCTGTCTGCATCAAGCACTTGTCTACTGGCTGCACCCTTAGGGGGAAAAATAGCACTTTTTTCTCAAAATTGGCACATTATAACCCAGGACAAATTGGTTCTAGACAGTGTCACAAGGCTACAAGTTTCACTTCCATACCCTGCCAAGGGTAAATGGCTGGCCAGACCTGCCAAAAAATAAGTCGCATCCCTCATGGACATGGGGGCTATTCAACAAGTGCCACAGCAAGTGCAGGGACAAGGATTTTACTCAAGACTGTTCCCAGAAAGGACAAAGCATGGAGACCAATACTGGACCTATCTATTCTAAACACTTTCCTGGATATACCAAAATTCAAGATGTTGACCTTGCAGCAGCTTCTGCCCATGCTGGGCAGAAAGGCTTGGCTCGTCACTTTAGACGTAAAAGAGGCATACCTAAATGTCCCAATCAGCCAATCATGCAGAAGATATCTCCATTCAAGGCTGGTTCAAAGCATTACCAATTCTCTGCACTGTCCTTTGGCTTATCTACTGCACCCAGGGTCTTCACAAAGTGCCTGGCACCAGTAATTGCTTTCTGCAGTCAAAGAGGAATACAAATATATCCTTGGACAACTGCCTCATTCAAGCAGAGAACAAGGACATTCTACTACAGCATTTGGCGTTTGTGACAAGGCTTTTAGCATGCCTAGGGTACACAGTCAATGAAAAGAAATCAAAACTAGTACCCTTTCAAGAGATATTCCTGGCTGCAAGCTTAAATACAACTGCCCAGATGGCTTATCTCACGCCAGACAAAGGCAACTGACTACCTATTTCAAGGAAATGGCAACAAAGGCCCAGTTATCTGCAAGAAAAATTCTGCAGGCTTTGGGCTTCATGGCATCCTGCATCCTACTAATTCGATATGCAAGACTGCATATGAGGAAACTTCAATGGTACCTAAAAAGTGTCTGGACACAGCATTGCCACAGCCTGGAAACGATGATTACTCTCATTCCCTGCCTGCAACAGGAGTTTCGATGGTGGGCAAAGGCTTGTCACCAAAACAAGGGACAGCCATTCTCATTACCCCCAGCCAGGCAGAACCTAACAACGGACGCATCAGATTATGCCTGGGGGCCCACATGGCATGAAAAGGCATTCAGGGCACCGGGTCCACAAATCAAATGCATCTACATAATCGAAAAGAGATGCTAGCTGTTCAAAATGCCCTGACAGCCTTCAAGGACCTAATTCATCCGGGACAACTACTGATAACGACTGACAATACCACGGTCATGTGGTACATAAGCAGGGGGGGCATGCATTCTTACCCCCTTTGCAGACTAGCCATGGCTTTATGGAACACATCATTGACTTACCAAGTTCATCTGCAGGCACAGTTCCTGCCAGGAAAGGACAATACTCTGGCAGACGAACTAAGCAGAAACCTCCTGAATCCCCACGAGTGGCACCTGGATCCACAAGTCTTCAGCATGAGAAAAAAGAAATGGGGACGCCTGGACATAGATATATTTGCCTCCCCTCACAACTATCAGCTAAAAAGATTCTGCACAAGGACTTCTCACAAACAAGCATGGAAAGTGGACGCCTTATCTTTCAACTGGAAAAACCTATCAGTATATGCCTTTCCTCCACTGCCTCTCTTTCCCAATGTACTCCTAAAGGTGAGACAGTAGAAAACAAAAATGATTCTGATTGCCCCAGACTGGCCCCGCCAGTACTGGTATCCGATCTTAAGGAACTTGTCTCAATGCCCAGCCTGGACCTTACCCCAAATACCTCATCTACTGCCCCAACAAAACAATTAGATTCTGCACAGCCAACTCAGGACTCTAAACCTTGCAGCATGGCGGATAATGTAGCCATGCAAAGCACACTTCAGTAAAGCTGTGATGGATGTCATTTTGGAAGCCAGAAGGCCTAGTACTAGAAAATCCTATGCTGGAAAATGGAAGAGATTTTGTGCTTGGAACCAAGCTCAAGGAACTGACACAGCTGTACCAAATATTCATCAGATTTTGAAATACTTAACTGAGATGCTGGACAAAGGCCTATCTTTTTCATTAATTAAAATGTATGCCTCTACCATTTCGGCTCATTACAATACAGAGCCACCACTCTTATCCTTTATTAAGGCAGTACTGCAGAGCAGCCAAAAATTTAAGGCCTCCAAGGGACCTCAATTATGTCTTGGAAAAACTCACCCTACCTCCTTTTGAGCCAGCTGCTACTGCGGATATAAAGTTTTTATCTTGGAAAACAGCTCAGCTCCTAGCAATAACTTCTGCAAGACAAGTGTCAAAGCTACAGGCTCTCATGGCTGTGGAACCTTTTATCATTTTTTATCCAGACAGGGTCTCTCTGAGGACAAATCCTACATATATGCCTAAAGTGGTGTCCAGTGTAGCCCTTAACCAAACTATTCATTTGCCGACTTTTTATCCAAATCCACAGAACAAGGGGGAGAGAATTCTGCATTCTTTCGACGTACACAGACAACTTAAATTCTATTTGGACAAAACTAAAGTTTTCAGAAAGACAGAACAATTACTAGTGGCATATGCTGCAGGATCACAAGGAAAGGCCATCTCCAAGCAGACTATTTCAAAGTGGATAGGTCACTGTATTTGTTTCTGCTACTCCCAGCATGGCAAACCAGTGCCTAAGGGCATTAGGCCACATTCAACCAGAGCTGCAGCTACTTCTGCAGCCTTTCACAGGGGAGTACCAAGCAGACATTTTAGAGGCTGTTACTTGGGAGTTCAGTGCACACCTTTACAAAGCAGTACAATCTGCCACTTTACTCTAAATCCAGAGCAGGCTTTGCCACTGCAGTTCTGCAGGGCCTCATAGCCGCTCCTAATGTTTATCTCCAGCCCCCCCAACCATAGCTTTGGGACCCTACCCAAATGTAATGACTGCAACAGTGAAACACGAAGAACATAGTACAGTTGTGTACACTTACCGTAAATGTAGATGTTCAAGTGTATTCACTGTTGCAGTCCAGGTTACCCACCCGCCATCCCCCTTATTTCTGCTGGAACTTCTCTTTACTTCTCTGATCTATACATCCTATGTGGTGTATTTGCTTGTAGATGAAGGTAAAGTTTATTTTGGTGCATGTATGTTTTATATATATATATATATATATATATATATATATATATATATATATATATATAGCCTACCCTTTTGGGGTCACCTGACATCTGAGGCTAGAAAAACTGAAGAAAATGGCGTCTGCTGCATCTTTTATACCCCTGACGACCTGACGTCAGGTAAGGGGTGACAGCATCCGACGCAGGACCCAAGACTTTGGAATTCAGGTCGACTGAGGGCAACCTGCCAGCAGGATTACCCAAATGTAATGACTGCAACAGTGAATACACTCTAACATCTACATTTATGGTAAGTGTACACAACTGTACTTTCTGAAGCCGAAGTGTTGGCCTAAGATCCCTGGGGCTGGGGTCTACGATGATGTCAGATCCATATCTGACCCTCAGAGCCTCGGTGCTAGATAACTGTGGTCCTGTTCCCTCATCGAGGCACTTTAGGTCAGAGTTGTGATCTGTTTGAACTTTCGGCTGCAGTACAGGTGGCCATGGCTTCTGTGTCCGTCTGCTTTCAAGGATGTGGAAATTGTCTTCTCATTCTAGAGCTCTGGTCTCTTGCCCTCCATTGGATCCTACTCTTATTCTCTCTCTGGATCCAAGCTCCAATTCCGTCAGACTTATTCCACAGGGGCAACCAGTTCCACTTAACTTCCAGTCTGTTCCCATGGAAGAACTTCCCCCGTCTTCCGACACCTTCTTAGAACATCCGCTTGAAGGGAGCGTGCAAGAGGTGTATAGATTTCCCTTTGAAATCTCTTACTGAAGATACCGATTTCAGGGAAGGATCATCCCCCAGATCACAATCTTGTAGCTCATGTGGAGATGTTTTTTTAAAAATCCTCAAACAGAAAGGTGGTTGGTCCACCAACAGTCGTCCTCCAGAGAAGTCCGTATTTGGTAGACTTTCGGTGCTTGCCCACCTGTGTCTTGAGTGACTTTTCTGGCTGAGCTCATCAACCTAGCCTTTTACTGGGCATGGTAAGAGAGCCAGGTTCTGTTGAACCAATCCCACTCCACATGGACATGTTTTTAGCTCCACCATAGGATAAACCTCACTGGAGCAAAGGAGTCCTGGTCAATGCAATGGTTGTGGTGACAGCCACCAAAAAGGAGCTAACAGGGTTCCTCTATCCACCCACTGACAGAGTCTAGGGCTTTGGACAATTTTGGAAAGCATAGTGACCTGGTCCGTGAACTACCAGGCACACTTTACAAGGCTACAGATAGATTTGACAAACGAACGGTCATATGTCTGCAGAGGATTTCAAAATATCTCAGTTGGTCACTCTTGTCTGATTTCAATGCATACATGAGGTTTAATCTCTCATGCAGCAGAAGGTACCTCAGACGGCGCTTCAGACATTGCAGTAAGGAGAGATGCCTGGATGTGAGGCTATGCAACTTTCCGGAGCCTTTCAAATCTTTTTTTTATCAATGCTCCCTTTGATGGAGCATACTTATTTGGCCATTCTGTGAAAGAAACGTTCACCCACAGTGAAGAAGGAAAGACCCTGTCTGCTGTAGGCATTAAAATTTCTACCCCCAATGAACTTTTTCAAGGAATTGAAGTGGCAAGAAAATGTGGTCCCGCAAATCCCAGGGACCTTTCCAGGATTCACGCAATGACAACTCCTTCATTGGCAGACGAGGGAGTTCAGAAAGAAAAAGCTGCCTTTGAGGGAGAGAAGGCCTACAAAGTCAGGGTTTCTAGAATTCTTTTCTAGATAGACCCTTTTAGCACTCCTGAAGTGCTGCCTGACTACCCATCTATGGAGGCATTCCGGGGATGTTTGTTGCACCCAGAAGCCTGGGCTGCTATAATAAGAGATACTTGAATGCTAAAAATATCTAGAGGCTACTTCAAACATTTTTTCCAGACTCCATTTTTCAAATGAAAGACGCTCCCCCAATATTCCACCCAGTCAAAGGGAAGCTGCAGCACAAGAAATTCAAAAGCTGATTGGAGTCATCCAGGAGGGTCCACCAGACCAAACAGGATTTGGAGCGTGCGTACGGTTTCAGTTTTGTGCAAAAAAGGCAGGAGATCTGAGACAAATTCCGGGTCTAAGCAAATGAAGTAAATTTATGAAAGTTAGTTTCAGGTGGTCATGGTTCAGTCCATGCCACTGATGTTCGTGTTACACTGCTGCAGTCATTACACTTGGGTTATCTGCCATCAGGCGGTCCCGTAGTCTGCCAGAGTTCCAAAGTCTTGGTCCAGCGTCAGTTGCTGTCGCTTCTTCCCTGACGTCAGAGCGCCAGGGGTATATAAGATGCAGCTGATGCCATTTTCTTCAGTCAGTCTTGCCGCGCGGTGCCTGAAGCAGAAGCAGTTCGCAAGTGCCAGTTGGCCAGCTCCTGAGATTTTCAATTCGAATTTCAGGACCAAAGTCTTCTATAAAGCTAAGTACCCTGTTGGGGAAACTTTTTCTTGCCTCAGACCAATGTAAGTAAAAGTTAATAATTGTATTTCTTGTGGGAAGCAAATACCTCAAGGATTTTCATTCTTACTGTATTCCATGCCTAGGCCCAGACCACAACGTCACTGGTTGTCGGTTTTGTGCTAGGTTTAACAAGCGCACTATTAAACATTGGTTTGATTTTGCCCGACATTATTTTGGCAGAAAATTCAATTATACCATGCCGTTGGAGCAGCCTACGACCGGGATACACAAAAAGTGCAAAGACCAGGACAGGCATCCAAGGCCCAAACCTGACAACAAGGCCTCTTCTAGGCCAGGCAACGGTTCTCAGGTTTTCAGCGAGGCACTTTCGCAGCCCCTAACGACTGCTGCTTTAGAACCACAGGCTGCCTCCGACTCCCACGTGGAGATGGCTGGGCCTCCGGATACTCTAAATTTAAGCCCTACCGAGACTATACCTTCAGAGGGATCCGGAGCAGCTGACCAGCCCTCAGCTGCAGAGGGTGTATTCAGACCTACTACACTAACCATCAAATCTTATGCAAAGTCTAAACCCCCTTTAAAAATAAAGCAAGTTCAGCATTCACCAGGACAGGCACCCATGCCGAAGACTTAATTACTCTGATCAGGGGTTCCCATCCCCCTCCTGATAAAAGGCCTAGACAGGATGCAGACTGTGACTCATCTGACCAGGTTTCCATTTCCTCTGATTCCTCATCAGATCAAGGATACTCTCTACCACCATGTGAGGATTCTGATGCTGAAGAATCAATCCCTTCAGCCTCTCCTCCAGAGGACTACTCTTTTGGGGAAATTTTACATACTATGAGGGAGCATTTCCACTGGGAGGGCCAGGATTACTCTGAATCCAAGAAAAGGCTCCGAGAGTTCCTTTTATTGCCTTAACACAGACCCCTTGCTAATTCCGCCAGTGTTAGACATTGTGGATGATGTGTACTCTGAATCTAGTTTAAATCCTGATTCTTTACCTCCAGCTCCAGTCAGATACTACAGAGTCCCTGACTCTCAC
Source organism: Protopterus annectens (assembly GCF_019279795.1). Taxonomy (NCBI): domain Eukaryota; kingdom Metazoa; phylum Chordata; order Ceratodontiformes; family Protopteridae; genus Protopterus; species Protopterus annectens. Next base: position 179,670,822 of record NC_056749.1, read on the forward strand.
AAATTTCTTTACAAAAGCCCTGTTGCTGACCCAGAAACTATTTCCCAGGGTCCCAAAGGGGTTAAGGCCTCTACAGCTAAAAATCCAGTTCCCCCTGACAGGGATTCTAAAGCATTAGACAGATGGGAAAGAAAGTATACACTTCTGCAACTTTAGCAATGAGGGCCTTAAATTGCCAGTTTCACATGCTGAAATATCAGCAATACTTAATGTCTCAGTTAAAACAAAAAATGCTTCCAAATTCAGATCTTTCTGACTATAAGGAATTGCAGGATTTATTGCATGCAGCAGAACAAGTGGGCAAACATACTTTGCGATGTGTGGATTTGACTCATTAGAGGCCTCTTGTAGAGCAGCATTTACAGGGTCTGTCATTCGTAGGCATGCTTGATTAAAAGAACAAAGTTTACCAGATCATGTTAAAGCAAAATTATTGGATGCACCTTTGCAGCAGGATGTTTTATTTGGAGTTAAGGCAGAAGAGGCATTAAAGAAAATGGAGGATAAGGCAAAATCTATGCAAACGGTGAAGGATTTCTTACAGGTTCGGCCCCCTCGTTTAGCAGAAATTGGCCAACAAAAAATTGGTCCTTTCCAACTATAGACCTCAGAGGGGCAGATACAGACGGCCAAGAGGCAGAGGTCAGCCACAAGGTTCTTACAAGCCTCGACAGTGGGGTACATCAATCCAGAAAGGAGGGGAAGACAGGTCACAACCATTTAGGAAACGGTCCCAATGACTTCCCCCTCCAGCTGCCAAGCACTTCTCTCTTGGCAGCTCCCTTAGGGGGAAAGCTAGCACTTTTTGCACACAATTGGCGTATGATCACCCAGGATAAATGGGTTCCAAATATTATATCTCAAGGTTACAGGTTCCACTTTCACACTTTGCCAAGGCTAAAAGGAATGCCAAACCTGCCACCAAATCAATGGGCAGAGGCTCAAAAACAAATTACAGCGCTCATGGACATGAGAGCTATTCAAAAGGTACCAACACAGGAGCAAGGACAAGGATTTTACTCAAGACTCTTTCTGGTCCCCCGAAAGGACAAAGCCTGGAGACCCATTCTGGATCTTTCTTCTCTAAATACTTACCTGGATGTTCCCATATTCAAATTGTTAAAACTACAGCAGCTTCTTCCCATGCTGGGCAGGAAGGCTTTGCTCGTAACGTTGGACCTAAAGGAGGCATACCTGCATGTCCCTTGTCAGACATAATTGCAGAAGATACCTCAGATTCTTAGCAGGTTCAGTGCATTACCAATTCAGTGCACTGCCCTTTGGCTTATCTACTGCGCCCAGGGTCTTCACAAAATGCCTAGCACCAGTAATTGCTTTTTGCAGACAAAAGGGGCTTCAAATATACCCATACTTGGACGACTGCCTTATTCAAGCAGAAAGCAAGGACATTCTTCTACAGCATCTGGCGTTTGTAAAACGTTTGCTAATTTGCCTAGGGTACACAGTAAATGAAAAGAAGTCAAAACTAGTGCCCTCACAAGAGATAATATTCCTGGGTGCCAGCTTAAATACAACGGCCAAGATGGCTTATCTCACGCCAGACAAACGACAACTGACTCAATACTTTCAATTGATGGCAACAAAAACCCAACTCCCTACAAGAAAAATTCTGCAGGCCTTGAGATTCATGGCATCTTGCATACTGCTAATTTCATATGCCAGACTATATATGAGGAAGTTACAATGGTATCTGAAAAGTGTATGGACTCAGCACTGCCACAGTTTGGAAGCAGTAATTTCACTCATTCCCTGCCTTCAACAGGAGTTTCAATGGTGGGCACAGGCATGTCACCTCAACAAGGGACAGCCTTTTACTTTACCCACAGCCAGGGAGACAATAACAGATGCATCGGATTACGCCTGGGGAGCACACATGGCAGGACAATGTATCCAGGGTATGTGGACCACAGACCAAATGCATCTTCACATCAATCAAAAAGAGATGCTAGCTGTAGAAAATGCCCTGACAGCTTTCAAGGACCTTCTACAGCCAGGACAATTGCTATTGAAGACTGACAACACCACAGTAATGTGGTACATAAACAAGCAAGGGGGCACACATTCCTACCCCCTATGCAGACAAGCAATGACTCTGTGGAATACAGCACTGATCTATCAAGTTCATCTACAAGCACAATTCCTGCCAGTAAAGAAAAATACGCTGGCAGACTACTTAAGCAGAAACATCATGGATCCTCACTAGTGGAAATTAAATCCACAAGTATTCAGTATGATAACTCAGAAATGGGGGAGCCCAGACCTATATCTCTTTGCCTCCCCTCTGAACTACCAACTACAAAAATTCTGCACAAGGACTTGCCACACACAAGCATGGAAAGTGGACGCTCTATCATTCATTTGGAAAACACTAAGTTTGTCTTCCCACCACTGCTTCTCCTTGCAAAGGTACTCCTAAAAGCCAGACTAGAGGGGCCACAAATGATCCTCATTGCTCCGGACTGGCCACGCCAGCACTGGTATCCAATATTAAGGAACATGGCTCGAGGCCCAGCATGGATTTTACCTCAAATACCTCATCTTCTGACTCATCAGATCCTGCACAGCCAGCTCAAAACCTTAAATCTGGCTGCATGGCAAATTACTTAACCAAACAGTAAACACCCCTCTCTAAAGCTGTTATGGATGTCAGTTTGGAGGCCAGGAGGCCCAGCACCAGGAAATCTTATTCAGAAAAATGGAAAAGATTCTGCGCCTGGAACCAGATTCAAGGCCTTGACCCTCTTGTCCCAAATATTCCTCAGATATTACAATACTTAACTGCGATGCTGGACAAAGGCCTTTCCTTTTCATATATTAAGATCCATGCCTCAGCTATTTCAGCTCAATACAACACGGATCCTCCTATATTTTCACACCCATTACTAAACAATACCTCAGTGGGGCTAAAAACATGACTGCCCCGGAGAACACCAACTTGGGACTTCAACTTTGTTTTGGAAAAACTTACTCTGTCACCTTTTGAGCCAGCCATTACAGCAGAATTAAAATTTTTGTCATGGAAAACTGCTCTGTTGCTGGCAATAACTTCAGCACGGAGAGTCTCCGTGTTACAGGCACTAATGGCAGTGGAACCTTTCATCATTTTTCATCAAGACAGGGTTTCCTTAAGGACAAACCCTACCTTTATGCCAAAGGTGGTATCCAGTGTGGCTCTTAACCAAACCATTCACTTGCCCACTTTTTATACAAATCCCCAGAATAAAGGGGAGAGGCTTCTTCATTCATTGGGCATACGCAGGCAGTTACGTTTCTACTTGGACAAAACAAAAGCTTTCAGAAAAACTGAACAACTGTTTGTATCATATGCTGTAGGATCACAGGGAAAGGCTATTTCAAAACAGACCATTTCAAAGTGGATAGGACACTGTATCTGTTTCTGCTGCACACAACATAGAAAAACTGTGCCTAGTAACATTAGGCCTCATTCTACCAGAGTGACGGCCACTTCAGCAACCTTTCTTAGAGGAGTACCAACCAAGGATATTTTGGAAGCTGCAACTTGGAGTTCAGTGCACACCTTTACCAAACATTACCACTTACCTCTATACTCCAAACCCAGAGCTGGCTTTGCCACTGCAGTTCTGCAGGGCCTCATAGCCACTCCTAATCCTATATAGACCCAGCCACCCAACCTCAGCTTTGGGATTCAACCCAAGTGTAATGACTGCAGCAGTGTAACACGATGAACATAGTACAGTTTTGTACCTACCATAAATGTAGATGTTCGAGTGTATACACTGCTGCAGTCCAGGTTACCCTCCCTCCAACCCCACTTTCTTAGGTGGGACTTCACTCTCTATCCTTTACAACCTATGTGGTGTATTTGCTTGTAGCTTAAGGTATTGATGTGATAGTGTTCAATCTCGCCGTTTGTTCTTACACATGGGTTCGGAGCCGATCCTCGGCTCCGTGTCGGCCGCTTGCAAGCTCTGCATCGAGAAGAAGCTCGAGACAACCTAATACCCACAATCCCTCTCTGCCTTTACCTCAGATCTAGTTTGCCGCTGCTGCGTTCGCATCACTGGGATCTAGCTCGAGCAACTTAAGATAAGATATAACTTTATTTTTGTTATATTTGAGAAAAAAATTGTTCTAAAAGTACCTTTTGGTAGACATAGTGTATGTGTGTGTGTAAGGTAGAAATTCTCGGTACCGTTAAGTTTAATTAAACTGATTAGAGTTTTTCGGGGCCTTCCACCCCTTACTTAAATTTGACAACCGGACTGACTTTATATCGGATTCGACTTTTTTCTATTGGATTTGTCTCTCTACTGGACTTGACTTTTTCTCTTACCTGTAAGATGTCTGAGAAAATTAAATCAGGCTTTAAACGTTGCCAGTGTGGCCAAAAAATGTCAGTTACTGACAACCATAGTTCCTGTGTCTACTGCCTTGGCCCTCTCCACTTACAAGAGGACTGTTCAATTTGTCACTCTTTTAGTGGGAGGGTCATGACAGATAGGCGCAGGAAACTCATGGACAGAGGGTTATTAAAACCTTCCTTTCAGGAGGCTCTGGATGCTTCAGACCAGGCATCCAAATCCTCGAAGGAATCGAAGACGTCGGAGCCCAAGTCATCGGCTCCGAGCTCTTGAGTAAGTTAGATCACCAGTTCCACAGACTTGGGGCCGAGTGTTCAACTGGTGTCAGTTCCTGAGCCTCGAGTCTTGGAACCGGTGATGGAGCTCCCTCCCTCGACTCTATTGAGGTCGGCTCCGTCTTCGGTTCCTTCGACCCGTTCTTCTTCTAAGCTCTCCGATGTCGATGTGGATCGTGTGGTGCAGAAGTTATTGGAGCATTCGGCCCTATCCAAACTTATTTCGGTTTCCACCCAGTTGGTGTCGAAACTTGAAGGCCTCCCATTGTCTCCATCCATTCCTCCTCCGAGACCTGTCCAGTCTTTGGAGCCGGAAGAGGTTGATCTTCTGATTGTGGAGCCCTCGGGTCCAGAACCGTCCTTTTCTCGGTCTGTTCCTCTCACCTCGACTCCATCGGACCCGGTACCGGAGTCTCGGAGCCGACGATCTGTCCTTGGTTCCGGGGCCGAGTCGAACCGGCGTTTCGTTCCGACTCTCCCCTCGGGCCTCGTGCGGATCGATTCGGCTCCGTCCTCGGGTCGATGCCTTGTGCCTGTCGGGATTCTTCCCATTTCTTCGGAACCTGGAGATTCTTGACTCGGGACCCGGGGCTTCGATCTCATGAGGAAGGTGTTGTCTACCCAGACAACCACATCAGTAGAAGCAACCTCTCCTTCCCATAAAGGGCCGTTATCCTCCTCTGCACCCATGGCCACATCCAAGCGTCGAGCACCGGTGTCTCAGCCACCCCTGGAGGGTGCCCCCTCTTCCTCGGAGGCTTCTTCGGATGCTCCCCACGAAGAAGTCCCTAGGAAAAGATTGTGTAAGAGGAGACACTTAGATTCTCCACAGGAATCTTTAACATCCGATACTGACATGGATGAGTCAGAAGGGTCCCCAAAGTCACCTACGGAAGATGTCTCCTTTTCTGACATCTTGGAGATTCTTAAGCAGAGAGGTGATTGGCAGTCCCTCCCCCCTTCTGAGGATGAGTCAGTACTGCTGAAGGCATTTGGTGCTCGCCCTTCCTCCTCCTGGGTCACTCCGCCCTTCGATGAATTAATGGAACTTATTGCTCGAAGGGCGTGGGAGGCTCCTGACACAGTGGAACCAGTCCCTAGGAAACCCAATAAGTATATCACTGCACCCCAGGACAAGACTTACTTGACAAAGGAGTTCCAGTGGGCGCTATGGTGGTGGCAGCGGCCACGAAAAAGGAGATGTCGGAATCTTCCTCATCTGTCCATCCCCCTAATAAAGATTCTAGGACGATGGACAGGTATGGGAAGCGCATTTTTAGTTCAGCGGCTTTTTCCATGCGATCCCTGAACTATTTGACCCACTTTACACGATTACAGAGGATCTAGTCAAAGAGTTGGGAGATACCCTCCAGGGTACTACAGATGCTGCTGTCTCAGAAAAAGTGACAGCGCAACTTAATACCCTTACATCTATTGTGAACTCGTCCATGAGGCTGATCTCTTACGCAGCCGAAGGTTCGAGTAGGGCAGCAGCTTCAGCGATTGCTCTTCGCAGACAATCCTGGATGCGCTTATGTTCATTTGCGGAAGCCTTCAAGTCTTCCTTTACTAACGCCCCATTTGACGGTGCCACTCTTTTGGCCCCAAAGTAAAGGAGACCCTTACCGGTGTGAACAGGAGGGAAAGACTCTGTCTGCTGTCGGAGTCCGTTTTCCACCCCAACCAGACCGTACCCCAAAGGGCAAGCGTGGTGGAAAAATGTGGTTTCGAAAACCCCAAGGATCTTTCCCAGGCACACAGGGTGATGCCCTTCTAGAGGCAGAGGAGGGGCAGAGGTGGAAGACGCCGCCCTGGCGGCAGAGGGGTCCGCAGAATCAAGGTGACAGGGATACACTCCTGGTAAACCTTTCCAGCACTCCTGAGAGGAGGCCCGACTGTCCTGCTCTGGAGGCAGTCGGGGTCGCTAGCTTTATTCCCTCAGGCCTGGCAAAACATAACTACAGACAAGTGGGTAAAAGCGTGGTTACCAGAGGTTACAATATACCATTTCTATCCTATCCCATTCCAAAGAAAAGACTCCCAGATGTACGCCCCATCTGCGAGCCAGCAGCTATAGAAATTTCAAAGCTGCTAGAAAAAAGAGTCATCCAACCAGTCCCAGCGGACCAGAGAGGATTCGGGACTTACTCAAGGTTCTTTTTAGTTCCAAAGAAAACAGGGGACTGGAGGCCCATTCTGGACCTAAGAGACCTCAATACCTTCGTCAAGAAAGAAAAGTTCCGAATGGTCACGCTTCAATCGATCCTTCCATTCTTACGGAAGGACGACTGGATGTGCTCAATAGATCTGAAGGATGCATACTACCACATCAAAATGGCCAGGGCATCCAGGGATCATTTGCGCTTCCGGCTGGGGGCCAGTCACTTTCAGTTTCGAGCCCTGCCCTTTGGTCTGACCTCAGCCCCCAGGGTCTTCACCAAATGCATGGCAGTGGTAGCGTCTCACTTGAGACGCCTAGGATTCCAGGTGTTTCCATATCTGGACGACTGGCTCCTTTCTGCCACCACCCAGCGTCAACTAGTACAGGCCAGAGATTACACTCTTCAACTGTGTACTCATCTAGGAATTTCCGTAAACTTCGGAAAATCCTTACTACAGCCATCACAGCGTATCTTATTCATAGGAGCGGAATTAGATACACATCAGTTAATTCTAAGACTTCCTCCAGAAAGGATACTTTCACTTCAGACTCACATACGTCTTCTTCTCTTGTCCAGGAAATCCCCAGCAAAACTGGTACTGAAGGTTTTGGGACTCATGTCAGCTTCTGTTATTGCAATACCCTTGGGAAGACTGCACATGAGAGTCCTACAATGGCTACTGTTTGCACAATGGTCGTTCCAACAACTACCTCTAACACACGAGATTCTTATAACGAACACTTGCAAAACACACCTAAACTGGTGGCTTCAGACTTGCAACTTTTCCAAGGGGAGACCATTTGTGCTACCGCCTACAGCTACGGTGACCACGGACGCTTCCCTGATAGGGTGGGGGGGCATCTTTCAGGGACAGACAGTCCAAGGCGAATGGACCAATTTAGAGTACAATCTGCACATCAATGTTCTAGAGTTGAGGGCAGTGTTTCTAGCGTTGCAACACTTTGCTCCCCTTCTTCCTCTGGGAACTATTGCAGTTCAGACGGACAGCATGTCGGTAGTCTGGTACATAAACAAGCAAGGGGGAACCAAGTCCTATCAGCTATGCAGAGGCCATGAGAATCTGGCAATGGGCGGAGTCCACGGGTCGCTTTCTAATAGCAACGCACATCCCGGGGTCATCCAACGTCATAGCCGACAGGCTGAGCAGAGCAATACTGTTACCGCACGAGTGGTCCCTAAAACAGTCAGTTGCGACAAAGATTTTTTCGTGGGGCCAGCCTTCCTGCGATCTGTTTGCGTCTCCAATGACGCCAAATGCAGGAGCTACTTTGCCCTATTACCCTCCAGGGAAGTCCCCAGGGACGCACTGATTCACGATTGGCCCCCGGGACTCCTGTACGCATTTCCTCCCTTCCCCCTGATCTCAAAGTTTCTCCAGAAAGCCAGCAACTTACACAGGACAATAATCCTCATTGCCCCATTCTGGTCTCGTCAAATTTGTTTCCCCTTCCTCATGACACACTGCATTCGGGGATCCTGGACCCAGAGCCAGATCTATTGACTCGCTTGTCAGGGGCTCCCCACCCCTCGCTCTTGTCCCTCCATCTAGCAGCTTGGCTGCTTCAATTCCCAACTTAGCCAGGTCTGATCTTCTTTCGCCTGCAGTTCAGAATATATTAGTGGCTTCTCATAAAGCTTCTACTACTAAAACATATACTAGTAAATGGAAGCGCTTTGTATTCTGGGCGAATACACAGCAAGTGGACCCTGTTATAGCTCCTTTGAATAAAATATTAGAGTTTTTAACAGACTTGTTCCATCAGGGTGTTTCTCCTGCCACATTAAGAGTTCAATTGGCTGCCATTTCTAATTTTCATGTGGGGCTCCTGTTATGGCCCACAGACTTTGTAAAGCCTTTTTAAAAGGGGCTTTTCATATTAGACCACCAATTAGATCTCCTACGTCACCTTGGAGTCTAAACTTATTATTATCTAAGTTAATGCTGCCCCCCTTTGAACCAGCCTCCTCTTGCCCATTGAAATTTTTGTCGTGGAAGACTCTCTTTTTGGTAGCCATTTCATCCGCTAGGCGAGTATCTGAACTTCAAGCTCTCTCCATTAAGCACCCTTATTTGATCTTTCACTCTGACAAGAGTTTCTCTTCGCACTAATTCATCCTTCCTTCCTAAAGTTTGTTCTATTAACAATATTAATCAGTCCATTGAATTACCCACTTTCTTCAAGAATCACTCCAATAAAATGGAGTATATGTTGCACAAATTAGATGTCCACAGACAACTAAGGTTTTACTTGGATAGAACAAAAGATCACAGAAAATCTGATCAACTTTTTGTAGCCTTTGCTGATAACAGGAAAGGAGTAGCGGTTACCAAAAGAACTCTTTCTAAGTGGTTAACTGATTGTATCATCTATGTCTATGATTCTTCAGATCAAACTCTTTTGCACAAACCCAAAGGACATTCCACAAGGTCAGTGTCTACATCCCTGGCTCATGCAGCTCGCCTACCACTAGGCGCTATTTGTGCGGCTGCTACTTGGTCTAAACCACATACATTCATTTCTCATTATAAGGTAGACAAGGTTTCTAGGGACAGGGCAACCTTTGGTTCCACTGTGCTCAAGAACGTCCTTCCGTGAGTTCCTCAGGAACAAGGAGCTAGGGACGCTACCCATGTGTAAGAACAAACGGCGAGATTGAACACTATCACATATAGAAGTTATGTCCTTACCATAACATTCCATGTGGAGTGTTCATCTCGCCTTTGTTCTTACATTCCCACCCTCCCACCCTTAGGAAGAACGTTCAGTTTGGTGCCTGGTCTCTGGGACATTCTGCTTCTGCATTGCAGTTGTTGTGTATATAGTTGACATGTATATATATGTGTATATATGTATATATATATATAGACTCTTAGTTTCTGTGCATATGTGATATTGGCATGTGTGCTCTCTCTGACTACTGGTTTGCTTGCAAACTAGATCTGAGGTAAAGGCAGAGGGGGATTGTGGGTATTAGGTTGTCTCGAGCTTCTTCTCGATGCAGAGCTTGCAAGCGGCCGACACGGAGCCGAGGATCGGCTCTGAACCCATGTGTAAGAACAAAGGCGAGATGAGCACTCCACATGGAACGTTATGGTAAGGACATAACTTCTATTTTCATTTTATTCATGTATGTGTTATTAGCAATATGTATTGCCTACCTATTTGGGGGCACCTGACATCTGGGGCAAGAAAAACTGAAGAAAATGGCGTTGGCTGCATCTTATATACCCCTGGCGCTCTGACGTCAGGGAAGAAGTGGCAGCAACCGATGCCGGACCAAGACTTTGGAACTCTGGCTGACTGCGGGACCACCTGACTGCAGATAACCCAAGTGTAATGACTGCAGCAGTGTATACACTCGAACATCTACATTTATGATAGGTACAAAACTGTACTTTTCAGGGGCTATTGGATGTGCTCCATAGATCTTCAGGATGCGTACTATCTCATCAAAATAGACAGGCGGTCCCAGAGACACTTAATTGGTAGTGGCTGGTTTCCAGACGAAGGCGTTAAAGCCATACCCTTTGGACTCCCCACAGCCCCCAGGGTGTTTTACCAAGTGTATGGCAGTGGTAGCTTACCTGAAACTGCAAGGATTCAGAACATTTCCATATCCAGATGACTGGCTTCTCACCACCCCAGCTATGCATCTGCTAGAACAGCCCAGGGACTATTTGCTCCAGATTTGTGGAGGTATATGTCTAACAGTCAATTTTGCCAAATCAAATCTGACAGCATTACAGAACCTGGGGTTTATTGGTGCACATCTGAACATAACTCGTATTGCTTCCATACCTTCTCACCATATAGGCACACTGATTTCAAGTTCATCAAATTCTGTCGTGTCCTGTTCCTCCTGCCAGACTAATTCAAGCGTTTAGGTTCCATGGCAACGACAGTAGTTCTGGTCCCTGTAGCATGCTGCTTTGTGTGCGCGCTTTTCAGTGGGACTCTAGCTGTTCGTTGGTCTTTTCGATAGTCCCCATAGTTTCCATTCATACTTGCCAAAATATGGAAACACTGTAATCACTGGTGGATCCAGTCAGGCAACATGTACCTATGTGGGCCTTTTGTTCTTCCTTCTCCATTGACAACAGTGACTACAAATGCCTCCCAGTTGGGGTGAGGGGGGAATTACTTGGAAGGATGGTCCAAGGCACGCTGTTCCCTCCAAGAGACCAAGTTGCATATCAACATTTTGGAGATGAGAACAGTCCTTTTAACATTAGGGTCTAGGTCAATTCTTCGAATGTTACATGGTCAAGACCAAACGTTTGAAATTTCAAGTGTTCAAAGATTGACTTTCAGCGGCACCTTATGGTGCAGATAGGGAGAAATTCCTTTTTCTGCACTGAAGTGCGGTCTCTGAGTTGGCATATTTAAGTAGAGGGGTGCAGCCCCCCTACATGGGAGGTGCAGGTGGGCTTCCCCCCTTTGCTCACACTGTTAAGGTGTGTTTTTTTGTTTTTTTTTAAATTTGATATTTGAACATCCAAATGTCGAACATTTGGTCTCTACCATGTAACGTTCGACATTTTGGATGTTCGAATATTTAATGTAGGCCCTAACATTACAAGCATTTCAAGATGCTCTTCTGTAGAACTGCGATTTAAACACCGCTTCTGTGGTCTGGTACTCATCACGCAAGGGGGACCCGAATCTTACTATCTCTGACAAGAACCTATCAGAGAGTGGCAATGGACGACCTCCTCCAATTGCTTTCTAGTAGCATCGTGCATTCCAAGGAAATCCATCGTACTAGTGGACAAAACTCAGCAGGTCATTCTGAAGCCTCACAAGTGATTTCTCAATCAAGTGGCAGACAAAATTTTTGATCGATGAGGCCATCCTTGCTGCTGCCTCTCTGCATCTCTCCACAAGTGCAGCAGGTATTTTGCCCTGATCCTCATCGGGAGGAGTCAACGTGAGATGCTGAAGACTACGTTTGGCCAGTGGTTTCCTTTGCTAGCCTCTCTGTATGATCCCAAAATTTTTACAGGAAGCAAATCTGTTGAAGAGCTGTTTTATCTTCTCTGCCCCTCGCCAGTTGCGGTTTCCTTTCCTTTGGTGTCTTCATTATCCTATTTTCCCTGAATACTGGAGCCAACTTCAGATCTCCTTTCACAACCTTCGGGGATGAGTCATCTCAGTATCCCAGCCTGCAAACTTAACTGTATGATTTCTCCAGTTCCACTAATAGCCCAGACTGTGTTCCCCAGTACGTGCCATGTTATCCTCGCAGAAAGACTCCACCAGAAGGATTTGCAAGAATAAATAGAAAACATTTTCCTTTTGGAGTCCGAGAAAGAACATTGACCCTTTTGATATCCCTGCTTCTGCTGTACTAAACTTTCTAGCTTCTCTTTTCAGAGAAGGTACTAGATGTTTTTCATCTCACATTGCTGCAGTCCTTACACTTGGGGTAGTCCGCTGTCCTCGGTCGGCCCGAATATCAAAGTATAAGGCTGACGTCGGTCAAGGCGCATTTGACTGACATCAGGACGTCAGGGTACAAATGCGCATGACCAACGTCATATCCTCAGTCTTTTTTGCCGCATGGTCCGATGCAGAAGCAGCGTTGCAAGTGCCGGTTGGCGTTCTGAAATTGTTCGATTTCGGAGTTTCAGACCGAATCAAAGTTGGCTAAGTACCCCGTTGGGGAATATTTTAGTTTTTTCTTGCCTCAGTGGTTTACCGGATGTCAGAAAAAGTGAATAATTGTATTTCTTGTGGGAAACGGATACCGCATAGAGACTACCATACTTTGTGTATTCCTTGTTTAGGGCCGGAGCACGACGTTGTTGGGTGTCGCTCTTGTGCTAGATTCAATAAGCGCACTATTAAGAGAAGATTAGATTGTGCCAGGTTAGTCTTGAAGCGGTGCAATTATAAAATGCCGTCGGATGCTCCGACGCCCGCTTCTTCGAAGAAGCGCAAGGACAAAGCTGTTAAACCTAGGCTAGAGGAACCGTCAGTACCGGACGCCGGTTCTTTAGAGGTGTCGGTGGAGCCGGTGGTTCCACCGGAGGTTTCTTTGGGATCCCAGGGAGAGACTTTGTTATTGCAGGATGTGGCGCCTCAGGAGGCAGGCCAGGCTGATGGGGCTTCTCAGGTTACTATACTCCCCTCCCTGCCTAGGGTGGTTAGGCCCTCTCCTTCTGTTTCCAAGGTTTCTCCCAGGGGCAGGCCAGGTTTAGCTTCAGTTGGTGTTACCCCTAGTTCTTCAGGAACTGTGCCCAAGAAGCATATGCTTAAAATGGCAGAAGATTTGATTACTTTGATTAGGGTTCTATGCCCCTCCTGATAAGAGACCTAGGGTGGAGCCTGAGCTAGGGAGTTTTGAGCAGGCTTCAGATGTTTCAGAGTCTTCGGCTGAAGACTTGCAGGAGTACTCTCCTTATTCTGATTCTGATGTGGATGATTCTACTCCTTCTGCTTCTCCTCCTGAGGATTTTTCTTTTTCAGAAACTCTTCATTCCATGAGGGAGCATTTTAAGTGGGAAGGTCAGGACTTCTCTGATTCCAGGAAAAGGCTTAGGGAATTTTTGTTTTACCCCAGCATAGGCCTTTGGCTATACCTCCTGTTTTGGATGTAGTGGAAGATGTTTTTACAGAGGCTTCTCTTAATCCTGATTCTTTGCCTCCTGCTCCTGTTAAACCGGATAGATATTACAGGGTGCCTGAGGCTCATAAGTATCTTTTTAAGAGTCCTAGGGCAGACCCAGAAACTGTTAGCCAGGGGCCTAAAGGTGTTAAGGCTTCTGTTGTAAAGAATCCGGTTCCTGCAGACAGAGGCCAGGGCCTTGGATAGATGGGGAAAGAAAGTTTATACTTCTTCCACTCTTGCTATGAGGGCTTTGAATTGCCAGTTTCACATGTTGAAATACCAAAACTATCTCCTTCCACAATTGAAGTCTAAGGTTGATGCTCTGGCAGAAGGTATTGATTGTAAAGAGTTGCAAGATTTAGTACATGTTTCTGAACAGGTGGGTAAGCATTCTTTGCAATGTGGTTTTGATGCTGTACAGGCCTTGTCTAGGGTGGCTGCCACTGGGTCAGTTCTTCGCAGGCACGCCTGGCTGAGGGATCAAAATTTATCTGACCATGTTAAAACAAGGATTTTAGATGCTCCTTTACAATCTGACGTGTTGTTTGGTTCTCCTGTTGAGGCAGTTTTAAAGAAAATGGAAGACAAGGCTAAGTCTATGCAGACTGTTAAAGATTTTTTGCAGGTCCAGCCTCCAAAGTTTAGTAGAAATTGGCCTACTAAGGGGTGGGCGTATCCTTCTTATGATTCCCAGTCTAGGGGTAGATCTAGGCGTGGTAGGGGCAGAGCTCAGGGCTCTTTCAGGCCTAGAACAGGGAGTTCTCCTGCACAGTCTTCGGTGAGGGCAGGGGTCAGTCCTTTCGTAAACAGACCCAATGACCTACCTTTTCAGCTGCCAGAGCCTTCTCGTCTGGCAGCACCTTTGGGAGGAAGGTTGGCACTTTTCAAAGAAAATTGGAGTTTAATTACCCAAGACAGATGGGTATTGGATATCATACACCACGGTTACAGGTTTTATTTCCATACCTTGCCTCCTTTCAAAGGCATGCCAGACGTTCCTCCTCAACAAAGAATAGAGGCTCACAAGCAAATTTCTCTGTTACTCCAAATAGGGGCCATACAGCCGGTCCCTATGCCAGAAGTGGGCCTAGGATTTTATTCTCGCCTGTTCCTAGTACCAAAGAAAGGGAACACGTGGAGACCAATTTTGGACTTATCTATCCTCAACACTTATCTGGACATTCCCAAGTTCAAAATGTTGGCGTTACAGCAGCTTTTACCTCTGCTGGGCAAAGATCATTGGATGGTAACTTTGGATCTCAAGGAGGCTTACCTTCATGTTCCTATCAGACTAAGTTGCAGGAAGTATCTGCGTTTTCGAGCTGGGACTTCTCACTATCAGTTCTCTGCATTGCCCTTTGGCTTATCTACTGCGCCCAGAGTGTTCACGAAAGTTCTGGCTCCAGTGATAGCTTTCTTCAGGCTCAAAGGAATACAGATCTATCCTTATTTGGACGACTGCCTGATTCTGGCTCAAGGAAGGGAAGAGCTTCTTCATCATTTGGAATATGTGATAGCAGTGCTAAGATGCCTGGGGTATTCTGTGAACGAAATAAAGTCCAGTCTAGTACCCTCTCAGGACATGTGCTTTCTGGGTGTGAGACTGAATACAGCATCCCAGATGGCCTTTTTAACCCCGGACAAACAAAAGAGTCTTTCCCTTTATTTCCATCAACTATCTCATCAGTCCGGGCTGACTGCAAGGACAGTCCTTCAAGCCTTAGGGTTCATGGCATCTTGTATTCTGGTGCTTCCCAATGCCAAACTGCATATGAGGAAGCTGCAATGGTATCTCAAAAATGTATGGACACAGCACTGCCAGGATCTGGACACTGTCATTCAAATAATACCTTGCATTCAAAAGGAATTTTTGTGGTGGGCTCAGGAATGTCACCTAAACAAGGGACTCTCTGTGACCCGGCCAGAGGCGAGTCAGATTTTAACGACAGATGCCTCAGACAAAGCTTGGGGAGCTCATCTAAATGGAAAGTGGATACAAGACAAGTGGCCTGCCAGACTACAACATCTACATATCAACCTGAAGGAGATGTTAGCAGTCCAGTTTGCATTAATAGCTTTCAAGGATTTACTTCTTCCAGGGCAGGTGTTGATTCTAACAGACAACACAACTGTCATGTGGTACATCAACAAGCAAGGGGGAACGCGTTCTTATCCTCTATGCAGGCAAGCAATGATTTTGTGGGAGACTGCTCTCAGTTTACAGCTCAATCTTCAGGCAAGGTTTCTGCCAGGAGCACAGAACTCCTTAGCAGATGTGTTGAGCAGACGAATTATGGATCCCCACGAGTGGAAATTGGATCCTCATGTATTTCAGAAATTGACAGTGTCATGGGGAACTCCAGACATAGATCTGTTCGCTTCTCCACTAAACCATCAGCTGCCAAAGTTTTGCACAAAAAGGTTTCATCCCACAGCTTGGAGAGTGGATGCTCTCTTTCACCTGGAGCAATCTTCATGTGTATGCCTTTCCACCTCTGCCTCTCCTCCCAAAGGTACTTCTAAAGGTCAGACAGGACAAGCCAAGGATGATTTTAATAGCTCCAGATTGGCCTCGACAGCACTGGTACCCATTACTGAGAAGTCTGGTACGGAAGCCTCCATGGCCTTTGCCTTCGATTCCACACCTGTTGTCACAGGAGGACAGCCATTTGCTCAATGTCAAGCTTCACTCTCTGCACCTAGCAGCCTGGCATATTATGTTTTGAATCATAGTGGGCCTCCACTTCCTCAGCAAGTTTTGAATGTAATTTTGGAAGCTAGAAGGCCTAGTACAAGGAAAGTGTACGCAGATAAATGGAAGAGATTTTTATTTTGGAGTGCAGCAAATGATTTTGATGTTTCTGAGCCTAATTTGAGTGTGGCTCTTCAATATCTTACTGAGTTACTGGACAAAGGTTTGTCTTTCTCTTCTATTAAGGTTCATGCTGCAGCAATTTCGGCTCACTATGATTGTGACCCACCATTGTTTTCTCATCCTTTGTTCAAGCAATTTCTTAGAGGGGCAAAGAATATAAGACCCCCACGAAGAGCTCCTACTCCTGCTTGGGATCTCAATTTTGTGTTGGAGAAACTCACTCTACAACCTTTTGAGCCTGCAGCTACTTCTGAGTTGAAATATTTATCATGGAAGACTGCTTTTTTGTTGGCCATTACCTCTGCAGGAAGGGTTTCTGAATTGCAGGCCCTTATGGCGGTTGAGCCTTTCTTGATTTTCCATAAGGATAGGGTATCTTTACGTACTAATCCTTCCTTTATGCCTAAGGTGGTTTCTAGTGTGGCTTTAAACCAAACTATTCATTTGCCTACTTTTTATGCAAATCCCCAAAATAAAGGGGAAAAGATTTTGCACACTTTAGATGTACACAGGCAGTTGCGATATTATTTGGACAGAACTAAAGGGTTCAGGCAGTCTCAGCAGTTATTTGTTTCTTTTGCTTTGGGTTCTCAGGGCAAGCCTGTGTCAAAACAAACTATTTCTAAGTGGATTGGGTTTTGCATTGCTTTCTGTTATTCCCATCATGGCAAGGAGATTCCAGCTGGGATTAGGCCTCATTCCACTAGAGCTACTGCCACTTCGACAGCTTGTTTGAGGGGGGTGGCAACCAAGGATATTTTGGAGGCAGCTACTTGGAGTTCAGTGCATACTTTCTCTAGGCATTATCACCTGCCACTTTACTCTAAATCCAGGGCTGGTTTTGCCACTGCTGTTTTGCAGGGCATTTTGGCAGCTCCTGCTTCCTTATAGTTTGGCCATCCTCCCATACCTCTGCTTTGGGATTCTACCCAAGTGTAAGGACTGCAGCAATGTGAGATGAACATAGTACAGTTTTGTACCTACCATAAATGTAGATGTTCGAAGATCCACATTGCTGCAGTCCAATTTACCCTCCCTCCTTCCCCTCTGTAGTTAGAGGTGGTTGTGTGGGTTGAGTTGTAAATATTGTGTATATAGTGTATAGTTTGTACATATAATTAGGGCAAGGGTGCTTGGTTGTTTGTCTTGCTGTCTTTTGGTTTTGACCTTTATTTTTAGGGTCTTCTGACATCTGGGGCAAGAAAAGACTGAGGATATGACGTCGGTCATGCGCATTTGTACCCTGGCGTCCTGATGTCAGTCAAATGCGCCTTGACCGACGTCAGCCTTATACTTTGATATTCGGGCCGACCGAGGACAGCGGACTACCCCAAGTGTAAGGACTGCAGCAATGTGGATCTTCGAACATCTACATTTATGGTAGGTACAAAACTGTACTTTTTTCGTCAGTGAAGTATAATTGACAGCCATATCAAATTTCCATGCAGAAATGTTTGACTGCAAGTCATGTAAGGCTTTCTTAAAAGGCACATTCCTACTTTGACTTTCAGTAAAAGATCCTTCACTTCCTTGGGATTTAACAGTGGTACTTCAAGGTTGGACTCCACAACCCTTTGAACCTTGACCAAAAAAATCATTTACAGTATCTGTCTTGAAAAACAACCTTTTTCGTGGCTATCACTTCTGTTCAAAGGAATCTGAACTCCAGGCTTGTTCAAAGACTCCTTGCAGTGGCTTTCGTAAAGATGGGGGGTTACTTTATGAACTAGCATTTCTTTAAGTGGCTTCTGAGTCTAACATTAACCAAACTATTCATTTACCAGTCGTCTTAAAAAATTTTCAAACAAAGGAGAATACATAATACATCGTCTGGATAGACAGTTATGTAAATATTTACCCAAAAGAAAAGAATTGTGAAAATCAGACCCACCCGTTTGTCTCCTATTCATAGTGTATTGGCCAGCTTCTAAAGTTGCATTGGCTAAATGGAAAACTAATTCCATTTCTTGGATTTATTCCCAACAGGGCCTTTCCCTACCAAGACTGCCTAAAAGGCCATTCAGCTAGATCCGTGGCTACTTCATCTGCGTTTTGGTCAAGAACTTCTGTTGATGGTACTTGTGCTGCAGCAACATGGTCCATTGCTCATACTTTTATTACTTGGTACAAACTGGACTTTATTTCAAGTAGTAGAGCGGCTTTTGATTCAGCAATTCTCTGGAATATCCTTCCATTAGGGCCACCCAAGATTTATGTAGCTGGGGGCTCTGCCCCATTCACTGAGGAAGAATGAAAAGGATATATTTAAGTTACGTATTCTCCATAACTAGGCATCTGTATTGTCCATTTTCATTCTTTCTCAACCCCCCCCCCCCAATTCACCCCTTCCAGTAATCTGTCTGGAGTGACGTGATGGCTTTCTTGTTGGAACATATAGTTCCAGGTTTGTGCCCTACTCTAGAATCTGTTTTCCTCTCTATCTCGTAAATGTAAGCTTTATGGTAACAAACTCAATATGAGATGATGGGGATGGTCTAGGGAATTATGGGTGGATGGAGGCGCTAAAGAGTTGGATTCCAAGTCTGTTTGTTGTATGCATCCGAGTCCGATCTAAGGATCGGATCCGTAACCCATTCATTGAGGAAGAATGAAAATGGACAACACAGATGCCCAATTAAGTTGAGTACATAACTTTTAATTACTTAGAGAAGAGAGCAGCATAAATTGTCTTGTAAATGTACACGTGCATAGAATTTATGCATCCTTGTTAAGATGGCAGTGAAGTATTCAAGAAAACCTTAGAATCAAAGCTGGAGAATTTGTTGTCTCCAGCAGTGATTTCCAAAAAGATCACCTGCTGGAATTGATAAAGCAAGTTTTTCATGCTTGTTGCATTTCCAGAGTGAATGTTATAGTCTCACTTAGATGTTTGTTATTGGGAGTTAACATTTATGATGTTTGTTATTGGGAGTTAACATTTATATGACTTAGCTGGATAAATGTCATACTAGTTAAGAGTTTTTGTTGTAGTTTTTTGAGGTTTACTTCCTTTGCAGTTGCCCCATTAGATGGCAATATGTTTAGTTGCTGATGCATCTCTTCGAGTTATTTTTCTGCATTAGGAGCCCCCCCCCCCATTACATTGAAGCAGCTAAAATGCTGTTGTCATTTAGGGCTTTCCTTACTGTCGTAAATAGGCTTGTGTGTATTAACCTGAGCATTCTGTGTGGAATAATGTCTTGCTCCCATTTCTGTGATCAAATGAGACATGTTGGTGTAAACTGTAATTATTCGTGTGAAAGAGTGGTTTTGAATAATATTGCATCTCCCCACCCCTCATGAAACTTACATTGGTGCAGTATGTCTATATTCAGCACCCCAGCTTTGTGTAACTCATTCCATGTCTTATTTTTTCCCCCAGGTGGTTCTGAGTCATCGGAAGATCCCTCGAGTGGAGATTCCATCATTGACTGGTTGAATTCTGTCAGACAGACCGGGAATACCACAAGAAGTGGCCAACGAGGTAATCAGTCTTGGAGAGCAATTAGCAGAACAAACCCTAGCAGTGGTGACTTCAGGTTCAGTTTAGAAATCAATGTGAATCGCAGCAGTGGGTCTCGAAATGCAGAAAATGACAGTGAGCAACTTATGGATATCTCTAGTGGTGAGGACTTTGAAAACAACAGCCAAAGTGACTCTGAGTCTCAAAGATCAGAATCCCCTTCTGTAAGACGACGTAGCCAGTGGCCAGAAGCTCCTGAAAGGTCCACTTCTGAGGAAGTAACAAATGAAGAAATGACTACTCGCAGAGGTCAGAGGAGAGCAAGAAGCAGGAGCCCAGAACAACGAAGACTTCGACCACGAAATGATGTAAATCCATCACCTGTGAATCCTTCAGATGAAGTTTCTCCAGCACCTGATGAGCTACCTGTTAATACTGAGCTTCCTACAGTTGAAGTTGAAGGGAGTTCTAGAACTAGGCAACATGTTCCTGTTAGGGCAAGTACAGTGGCAAATGAAGTGCAGGACGATAGTACAGCCACATCTGCCGCTCAGAATAGCAGAGCCACATCTGTTGCTCAGAATGGCGGAGGAGCCACATCGGTTGCTCAGAATGGCGGAGGAGCCACATCGGTTGCTCAGAATGGCGGAGGAGCCACATCGGTTGCTCAGAATGGCGGAGGAGCCACATCGGTTGCTCAGAATGGCGGAGGAGCCACATCGGTTGCTCAGAATGGCGGAGGAGCCACATCGGTTGCTCAGAATGGCGGAGGAGCCACATCGGTTGCTCAGAATGGCGGAGGAGCCACATCGGTTGCTCAGAATGGCGGAGGAGCCACACCGGTTGCTCAGAATGGCGGAGGAGCCACACCGGTTGCTCAGAATGGCGGAGGAGCCACACCGGTTGCTCAGAATGGCGGAGGAGCCACACCGGTTGCTCAGAATGGCGGAGCCGCCACACCGGTTGCTCAGAATGGCGGAGCCGCCACACCGGTTGCTCAGAATGGCGGAGCCGCCACACCGGCGGAGCCGCCACACCGGTTGCTCAGAATGGCGGAGCATTGGCTGCTCAGAATGGCGGATCAGTTCAGACTGATGCTGTTGAAATGAGTGGCAATAGTGAATCTACAGCTGCAGGACAGAGACCTCCAACTATAGTACTTGACTTGCAAGTGAGAAGGGTTCGCCCAGGAGAACACAGACAGAGAGACAGTATAGCTAGTAGAACCCGATCACGATCCCAGGCACCAAACAACACTGTCACTTATGAAAGTGAGCGTGGGGGCTTTAGACGCACTTTCTCGCGTTCTGAGCGGGCAGGAGTGAGAACATATGTAAGCACTATTCGCATTCCCATAAGGAGAATTTTAAACACTGGACTGAGTGAAACAACATCTGTAGCAATTCAAACTATGCTGAGGCAGATAATGACTGGCTTTGGAGAGTTGAGCTATTTTATGTATAGTGATGGTGATTCAGAGTCTGCTGTTCGTAGCCAAAACGCAGCCACAGAAGGTGAAGTGCAGCAGAATGGTGGTGAGAGCCCAGCCACTGAAGATACTGAGGTTAACACAGCCGAGGAACAGGAGGGCAGTGGTGATACAAATTCTCCATCTGGCGTAAGAAGGGAACGTCGGAACAGGGTTCCTGTGAGCTTAGAAGAAAGTGGAACTCTTCCTTTTCTTAGTTTAGCACAGTTTTTCCTTTTAAATGAGGATGATGATGATCAACCTAGAGGACTTACCAAAGAGCAGATTGACAACCTTTCTACCAGGAATTTTGGAGTAAATGATGCTCTGAAAACTTGTAGTGTCTGCATTACAGAATATGCAGAGGGAAACAAGCTTCGTAAGCTGCCTTGCTCACATGAATATCATGTCCACTGCATTGATCGTTGGCTATCTGAAAACTCAACTTGCCCTATTTGCCGTCGAGCAGTTTTGGTATCTAGCAACCGGGAAAGTGTTGTCTAAGTGACAGACTTGGAATATTCAGCTGACAAACTGGTGCTTAAGTGGTGGGCAGCAGAAAAATCCAGTTTTTCATGTTATAATTTACGTTATGAGCCCTAAGGCTTTTAGCATACTTACAGAAGCATTTTTTGTAAAATATTTGTAACAGATTTGAATAGAACCCAATTATGTAAGATATAGGAATGTTTTCTCTTTACTGGAATGTCTTTGCCCTTGACTCTGGTACAAAGGTTGACTGTCATTTAATCTCTTATTGTTGTGAAAAATTAGAAATGCCTTTGCTTATTAAAGTCTCCCAAAAATCATATTAGAGAACAGTTTGTGGTTCAGTACTTCACTGTTGTACTAATTCTCTACAAAGTTGAATACCATTTGACATGATTGCAGTTGTGCTTTCATGTAGGTTAAATATCTGATACAGCACAAAAACTTAGAAATTGAGAATCAGGATTGTAGGTTAATTTATGTTAGAAATTCAGAGTAGTTAAAGGGAACATAAATTAACATGTGTTTTTTTTATTTTTATGTCTGTATGCATAAGTACTAATTCCATAGTGTGTCTCTCTTCTCTTAGGGAGTCCTTTTAATGTAGTCTTCCATCCTGTATTATATAAAATCCAGTCACAGTATCAGCACTGTGTAATTGCCAAGCTATATTTGGATAGTTTCATAGCATTGTTCAGCCCAAGTTATACCAAAATTCAACAGATAAAATATTAATTCGGAGACCTCATTAATATGGAACCCTAAACTGAACAAATTGTTAAATAAGCAAATGGTGTGTTGAAGTTATTGAACAAGATGTATTGTGCTGCTTCCTTGTATGAAACATGTAGATGACAGGATTTATAGTCCCTCTAAAAACACGCACACATAACCAGAAGTATTTGTTAACCGAAGCTGATGTGCCTGTACATTAAAATTTGTAAAATTTACAAATGTCTGCTTGGATATATACAAATTGGTATGCATCAGTTCTTGCCCTAAATAGTGCTTAATTTGCATGTTAAGTCAGAAGCAGTTCAACTCTTATTAAATCTGTTCACATTTAAATTATTTTGAGTGGTTAGGAGGACACTGTTTTGTAAGCAGTTGCATTTTATTGAAAATATTATGCAAGCATGGCTACACTTGTCAACAGGCAGTACTTTTGTGCGTTTCTGATGCATCTTTTGAGTTCTGTCATTATTGTGCTCTTGTTAGGAGGAAATCCTAGTTCCATGCTTCATAATGTTTGAGCTCCTTAAAAATCCCATGTGATAAGAAAGTTTTAATGTAGTAGTTGTGTTTCTCTTTGGTATCTGATCCACATAGCAGAATTAGTTGAATCATTGGGATATTATGGTAAGTGGAATGTATTATGACCATACCTTACTAAAGGATTTTTGTGTACTTGAGCAGAAAAAATTAAATAATTTGTATCTGCTTGTTTATGTAGCACACAACATGTAATGTTGTGGAGTGGAATTGAATGAAAACTGGAAATATTATAGATATGTTTTTTAATGTGTACCCATTGCAAGTCAGTGTGACATAAGCAGCAGGATTTCTTACAGAATGCAAAGTGACCTCAAAAAAGTAGAGCTTGTGATTAGAAATTTCTTTTGTTGTATGAGCACAGTGCAGTTACCGAGAGGAAACATTTCTACAAATAATGGAGTTGGGTTAGTATAAGTTGATAGGTTTTCAAGCCTAGCCAAAAAATTCCCATTCATGTTCCTCTCAAGCCTTAAAGGAGGGGCAGTACAAGATTGACCAGGAGGGAATTGGAGGATGCCTATCCAATTGTCTAGGTTTACCTTGAAGGTGTTGAGTGTACTACTCTGCTTGACGTAGCAGTGTGTGTATTGTATGCCATTTGTTGTACATAGTTTGTCTGGTTGCTTTGTAAAGTCACATGTCTGTCTGGAAACAAACTCTTCTGTCTCAGTAACCGTGTATTGCTGTTTCTTGGCTACATTTAGAAACTCGGCCAATGATCCATCTCTAATTTCCATTTGCTTCTTAAAGATCCAAAGAAAACAGCATTTGCATTTGAAACACCACTGTATTTTAGTTAATTTTTTTTTTTTTTTTTTTTTTTTAATGGTTTATGTAGAAATAAAAACCCAACAGCTACCTATTAATTGTTGCATTAGTAACCTCTTCCTTGGGGTCTTGGGTCTTGGTGTTCTGCTACTTATGGGAGCAGTGCTTAAATTCCTTTGTGGTACTCAACACTTCATTCCCAATAGTATGTGTCACATGCATTGTTGCTGGAATAGCCAGTTTTCATCGTTTCCTCTGGTGTATGTAGACCTTCATTGGTGGGTTCATTATTTTCAACTGTTCTGTTTTGGTATTTTTGTTGGTAGCTCCCATGCTTGGGGGTTATGCATAACATGTACAAGTTGGTTTGCTCTCATCTCTGTTGCCACTCGTGCTCACAAGAAACCACTCCAAACTTGAGTTTCGTATAGTACTTTTTTGTGTCCTTTCAATTTAAAGCACAACAGTGGGATTCTATTATTCAACTTCTGTCTTTTTAATTCTTATTTACTGTCCCTGCTATGAATAAACAATACAGCATTTAAAATATTTTAAATTCAGTGTTTCTCTCCACTGGAAGAATACCTTACTGTACTGTGGTGGTTTCATTTTCAAAAAACTTTTGTCCCGCTCTGAAAAAGCTTGCTGCAGTGTCCAATTCATTGATGTCATCAAGGCTACTGAAAGTAGTGTTCTGGCCATTTCCCTCCCCAAACTGACATCACCACTACTGTCCTACAAACCCACCCGTACTGTGATGTCACAGCTCCCTGGTCCTTCCCCTACCCATATAGAAAGTAAACGCTAGAACAAGAGCGTACATGAGTCAGGTCTCTTGTGAGCTGTCAATCACAGCAGGAAACTTGCTCAAATTACCCTTGGCACTTTGATAGCTAGGGAAGCTAGGTGTGAAGGGGGATGATGAGTTGAAGTAGTTCAGTTCAGGCTTCACAAAAGACTGCAGTTTAGCCATTCTAAAAAGAAGCAGCAGTAAAAAGCACTTTGAAAGTCTGTCCTGTGTCATTTGCACTGTTTGTGTTTCATGAACCGTTTCATTTAAAACGAACTGAATGAAAGATAGCAGTGTATGCATGTAAAATCAGTGCAGTGACAGGAGCTTTAGGAAGAAAGAAGCCTGCATGATATTTTACAGACACGCAGTGCATTATGGGATACATAGATGCAGACTAAATCAGAATTATTTCAAGATGCCAGACCCCATGTGGTCAGACTCAGAAATTACATGTAAAAATATTTAAAAACCTGTAAATAGTCCCAGAGTGGTGTTAAAATGTAGGAAACGCCAAACAATGATGAAATGAACATTTTTTTTTGAGTCTGTGGGTGCTCTTCTCCTTTAACATGCACTTGTTTGAGTTTTCCTGCTGTGTGCCAGTGGATAAGATCAAATAGTTGCATATTATTTCTCTTGCCACTATCTGTCAGCTAGACCTTTGTATCTCCTACTTCTTATAAATTTACTTGTTCTCTCCAATACAATTGTCAAGTTGACTTGCAGACATTCACTGTTTCTAATTTCCTAACCCAAAGGGGAAAAAGAATGTTCCACAATTGTGGTGTAGCTTGGGTTATAAAGCATTCTGATTTTTGTGTTATGAACAAAATTCTCCCTTCACCTTCTTGTAGGTTGATCCTTTAATGAAAAGGCCTAGATCTTCCCTTTACACTTCTGTAAGTGTCCTAAATGCTAGGCACAGTTTACTTGTTAATAAGCCATTAATGATACTGTACAGATTTAGACTTTATCGTTCTTCATACTTTAACATTTTCATAAATTTAATTCTTAATATATCTCCTTTGTATTGATTCATTAGTCACATTGTCTGACAAGGATAAAGTGCAAAATGTTAAATTGTACTCAGTTGGTCCTAATGTTATAAATGATGTCTTTAAGACCTTTGGGTCCCTTGAATCGATTGTAGCAAGTAGTAATCCAGTCTTTCTCAAGGTTCTGACCTTAATGTCCATTATATGGAACTTAAAGATAGATCATTGCCAATCATTACCAGTGATCATCCCAAAATGACAAATCTGCCTTACCACTTCAGGTTCTTGACCATACATTTCAAACTTCAATTCTTTGGGGTGTCCAGACTGTAAAACCTTAATTTTAAATTTGATACTTTTTTTGGTAGCTCGTAAATGGAGTTTATTTAAATCATTGATATCCACAATATTTCTGACCTGCGCCCCAACTTTACAGTTCTGTACATATTTGCAGACCCAAAATTTGATGGACGTAGGCAAGTCATCAAACACCATATTAAAAAATATAGGCTCCAGAATTGACTCTTGTGGGATGTCCTCATTAATAGGTAACCACATAGACGTTTTAGTTTTAACACATTGCTCCCGATATCCTTGTATTCCAATGTTGCAGTGTTCTTACTGTGGGATACTCCACCCACCTTGGGCAACCCGAACGTCAGGCTCCTATGCAAAAGCTTAAGCCTGGTTGCTACCAGGTGCATGGGACATCACATGCAGGGCTGTAAACCAGGGGCCTTAAATGTGATGTCTGCACACAGACCTTAGAACTTTTCTGCCACAGTCAAATGTCAGATCAGTTACTTCACTCCGCTGTCTTCAAGACATCTAAAGATAATTACCCCGTTGGGGAAACCCTTTTTCTTTCTTGAGCTTTGGTTGCTTGCTGTTATTCTTAGCCAATGCTCACTAGAAAGGGGAGATGTCGATGCAGACGTCAAATTCCACACAAAGATTCACACAAGCTTTGCTTGTTCTAGCGTAGGCCAGGAACACGACCACACACCATCTGTAGTATCTTCCCGTCGTTCGTACCCAAAACCCTCCGTAGTAGTCTGGCAGCCTTAATGCTTTACTTCGAGAACCATAAGTTAAAACGCTTGGCCCCAAGTATGGCTCCAGAGTCGGCCTTCGAGGCGGAGCCACCTAAACAGAAGGCCAAGGTTGCAAGTCCCTTTTGCCCCTACGTCGGATGTCCTGCCAGCCACTGATTTAGGGGTTGAGGGATGTCCTCTAGAACCAGCGTTTTCAGCGATTGCCCTCGTGGAAGCCACCTCGGATGCACTGGTAGGCACATCTTTGGAGGTTATTCGGCATTGGTCAAGGGGAGAATCGGGCTGTACTGGACGCCCAACTGCGGTCCAGGAATCTGAATCCTCTCATACAGGCCAGATGCCTGGTACTAGGCCCTCTGTTTCTGCTAAATCTTTTCTAAAAAGGAAACAAAAAACTAAGCATTTGTCTCTTTCCTATGAGGAGCAACCAGATTGGCATACCTTCTCCCAGTTTTGCTGCAAGTCTTTATGGCTATTGGGCCTTCAGCCTCTCCTGCTGCCACATTGCTGCCCTCAGCCCCAGGCCAACCTTGGCTGTTTCCATCCCTCCTACTTGCACTCAGGAGGATGACTCCTCTTTCTCTTTCTCCTCCTCAGGTGAGTCTTTCACCTACTCCTCACAGATAGCTTCCCCTTTGGATTACTCTTACCTGAAAACATTTCTTATGGGGGCAACAGTTAAAATGAGGGAGTACTTTAAGTGGGATGCAGCTCAGATGACCGAAGTCCAAAGGAAGTATTTTAAATTACTCCAGGTGGAAGCGCACCCCCCCCCCCGGTAATCCCTTCTGTGATTCCAGCCTACCTAGATGCATTTGCATCAGCCTCAGACACTCGAATGACAGCCACCTGCTTCCAAAAGACCTGACAACTTTTACAAGGTCCCTGATGAGCACAAATTCCTCAAAGCCACGAATGGCGGATCCAGGAGCCTTTGCTGTGGCCCCTGACAAAACAGTACAGACTTAAACCTTCCTCTTTCGTTTTGCCATCAGACAAGGACAGCAAAGTCATGGACAGGCTGGAGAAAGATGTACACACCTTAAACACATTCTTTTAGGGCTATCAGTTACCAGACCCAGATGGTCAAATATGCCCTAGATTTGGTCACTTAGGCTTCTTCCTTACTGTCCTCCATGCCTGACTCTCCCAACAAATCACTGGTAGCATCTAAGCTGTCTTTTGCATCGCCGGTTGCCAGATACTTATTAAAGTGCAGCTGTGATGCAGCCGAGGCCTCCGCTAGATCTGCAACTTCAGCTTCTGTTTTGCGCAGGTACTCCTGGCTTAGGCTTCAGCCCCCTCCTAAAGATTTCAAAACCAAAATTTTGGGCGCACCACTGGACAACAAATTCTTGTTTGGCAAACAGTCTGCTGAACTGTTTAAATGTCTCCAGGAAAAAAGCAAGGCTCTTCAAGACCTGAAACATTTGCAGGTTTCCCCAGTCCCGAAATCTTACAGAAACTACCCTTCCCAAACCTCCTTTGTCAAGAGCCCCAGCTCTGTCCACCTCTTCTGGCACAGAAAAGGGTCCAGGAGGGCACCATCCCCAAGGACATTCCCTCCTCAACCTTCCACTAGGCGGCCCTTTCAAGGCGGAAATAATAATGCAGGACTGCCTCAACCATCCCCCCCCCTCATCCCGCCTCTCACTGTCCTCCCTCTGGAAAAAAGTCACTTCAGTTCTGTGGGTCCTGGCATTAGTGGAAAAAGGATACTTCATGTCCTGGCTAGAAAAGCCCCTTCCACAAGGCATCCCCTTCCCTCCCAAAAAACAGCTACAACTAATCCATCAGGTTATCCAAGAACTACTCTCCCAGAGGACCGTAGAAACTGTCCCTTCAGGCCAAGATGGTAGGGGGGTTTACTCCAGGCTATTGGTGCCAAAACAGGATCGCCCGTGGAGGCCCATTCTGGATTTATCCTTCCTAAATCTTTCTGAATGTCCTTTCCTTCAGACTGCTGTCACTGCAAAACCTTCTTCCACTATTGCCACCCAGAGCTTTCATGGCCACTTTGGACCTGAAGGAGGGATACCTCCACATTCCCATCCACCTAAACTAAAGGAAGTATTTGCGCTTTGCTGGACCCTCTTCATGCATTCAGGTTACTGCCTTGTCTCTTGGTTTATTTACTGCACCAAGAGTCTTCACAAAGTGCCTAACCCCAGCAGTAGCCTACTGCAGAACAAAGGGCATTCAGATCTACCCCTACCTAGATGACCTCATTCAAGCAGTAGAGGAAGTCACTCTCAGGAATCACCTACTATTCACCATGGTCCCTCCTCCAGAGCTTGAGGTTCACCCTCAACCTGGCAAAATCATCCCTCACTCCAGCCCAAGACAAAGCCTTCCTGGGCTGCAGGATTAAGAACTGACCTGATGAAGGCTTTCCTTTTTCAGGACAAATTATTCTCCCTAGTCAGCCACTTCCATGACGACCTTCAGGTCACCGCCCTCTCAGCCAATGCAGTTCATATGTTTCCTAGCCCTCATGGCAGCCATAATTCCTATACTACCACTAGCCAGGCTGCACATGAAGAAGTTCCAGTGGTACCTAAAAGAACATCTGGTCACAACACAGCTTCCCATGGGCTTTCAGGCACCCTTCTTACCATTGTTGAAGACAGCACTGAGGTGATGGATCCAGCAAATACAGCAGAACCCAGGCCTACCCCTGCAACCTACCACCCCAATACAGAACATGCACACAGATGCCTCCGATGTAGGGTGGGGCGCAACTGTGAATGGCCTCAAGTTGCAGGCCCATTGGGATCCGTCACTCCAGAAAAAGCATGTCAACATAAGGGAGATGACTGCGGTATATCTACAGACCTTTCTCCCTCCTAAGCAGCCAGGACCCCTCCAAATCTTCACAGACAATACAACTGTGCTGTAGTACATCAACAAACGGGGGGCAGATCTTACAGCCTAGCAATGCAGGCATGGGAGTTAGCCTCTCAGCACATCTCAGTGCAGGCAGTCTATTTTCCATCCCAGGACAACCATCAAGCAGATGCCCTCAGCAGATCCTTCTGTCTGCATCAGGAGTTGATGTTGCACAGAGATAAGTTCTTAGACATTGTCCACCTGTGGGGCACACCTCAAATAGATCTATTGGCCTCCCCCCAGAATAGACAGTTGCAGCTTTTCTGCTCCAGGGATCCCTCCCCACTAGCCTGGAGAGTGGATGCCTTCTCCATTTCTTGGAAGGGACTGTTCCTTTATGCCTTCTATCCCTTCCCACTCATTCAGAAGTTCTAAAAATCCAGAGGGATAAGACAAGAGTCTTGCTGGTGACTCCCCATTAAACAAGGCAGCATTGATTCTCCCTTCAATCTCTTGCCAAGGGCAGTCACCACAAGTTGCGCCTCAAGGTGGTGGACGACCTGCTCACACAACAGAAGGGATCTCTCATTCACCCACACCTGGAGATGCTCTGCTTAACCCTCTGGGTGATAAACTCTTGATCCCCTTCAGATACCAGTACACAGAGGAAGTGCTAGCTACCCTGCAGGAGGCCAAGAAACCCAATATCAGGAAGTCCTATATTTCCAAATGGAAAAAGTTCTCCAAATGGTATCTCCAAAGGCAAAAGGACTCCTTCCAAATGGGAGGTTTCTCTAGTCTTAGCTTGTGTGTGAGCGCTCATAAAATTAGACCTTTCATATTCTTAAGTGAAAGTCCACTTATCTGCCATCTCTGCCTGCTTACCTTTGGACCCACTCCTACTTTCCAGGTTGGATGTCAAACTATTTTTAAAAGGGGCTCTCAGTGTTAGGCTACCAAAGAAACCTCTATTTCACCACCTTGGGACCCTAAACTATATACTAGAAAAACTGAGTTGCATTCTTTGATCCAGCTAGCTCTGCTTTTCTGTAGGTGTGCACATGGAAGACTGTCCTACTAATAGCGCTTACTTCAGCCAGAAGGGTTTCAGAATTACAAGGACTAATGGCATCACCACCTTACACAATATTCCACAAGGATAGGGTGACTGCACACCAGTTCGTCCTTCATGCTCAAAGTAATCAATGAGCTGTCTTCAGTCTATCCACTTACCCACCTTATTTCCCCTCCCCACAGAATGACAGTGGGAAAGTACTCCACTCCATTGATGTCCACAGACAAGGTTATATTTGGACAAAACCAAAGTTGTCAGGAAGTCCAGTCAGCTCTGTGTCCTTCCACTCCCAGAGCTCTGGGTAAGACGGTATCCAAAGAAACTATTTCCTGCTGGATAACAAAAACAAAAACTCTCTCTCTGCTACTCCTACCATGGAAAAGACATACCTTGTGAGGTTAAGGCACACTACAAGAGCTGTGGCCTCTTAATGGGGCCTTTCTCCAAGGCATGGACGCTACTACCATTTTTGGCAGCCACATGGTCGTCTGTGCATATCTTCACTAAGCATTACAAATTGGACCAATTATTCAAAGCCCAGGGTAGGATTTATAAGGGCAGTCTTGCATGGATTCCTGGAATCTGTGACTTTTTCCACCACCCTTCCTTCTTGAGTTGTGGCAGTCTCCCACAGTAAATATACTGCAACATGGGAATAGAAGGGCATAGAATAGTTGTGTAATATCTTACCATAACCGTAGCTGTTCATCGTGTTTCACTGTTGCAGTCATTACACTTGGGTTATCCTGCTGGCAGTCTACCTGCAGTCGGCCAGGATTCCAAAGTCTGTCCGGCGTCGGTTGCTGTCGCTTCTTCCCTGATGTCAGTGCGCCAGGGGTATAAAAGATGCAACCGATGCCATTTTCTTCAGTATTTCTTGCCACGCGGTGCCCGAAGCAAAAGCAGTTCGCAAGTGCCGGTCGGCGACTCCTGAGATTTTCGAAATCGAATTCCAGAACCGAAGTCTTCATTAAAGCTAAGTACCCCAATTGGGGAAACTTTTTCTTGCTCCAGACCGATGTCAGTAAAAGTTAACAATTGTATTTCTTGTGGGAAGCAAATACCTTATAAGGACTTTCATTCATACTGCATTCCTTGCCTAGGCCCTGACCACGACATTACTAGTGGTCGGTCTTGTGCTAGATTCAACAAACGCACTATTAAGCGTCTGTTTGATTTTGCTTTACATTACTTTGGCCGAAGGTTTAGCTACATAATGCCGTCGGAACAACCGATGACCGGAGTTCATAAAAAGCGTAAGGACAAGGAAAAAGACAGGCATCAGAGGTCCAAAACAGACGACAAAGCCTCTTCTAGGCCAGTCGCCGGTTCTCAGTGAGGCGCTTTCGCAGCCCCTGACACCCGCTACCTCTGAGCCACAGGCCGTACCCGACTCCCATGTGGAGACACCTAGGCCTCTGGAAACTCAAGGTATTGAGCCTGTGGAAACTATTCCCTCCGATGGGTCCGGAGCCGCTGAGCAGGCATCGGCTTCTGAGAGTGTTTTCAGACCTTCACTACTTACTATTAAGTCCACTACAGCAGCCAAGGCAAAGTCAAAAGCACCATTAAAGACAAGGAAACAAGTACAGCATTCTCCAGAACAGTCATCCATGCCAAAGAAACAGATGCTTAAAATGGCCGAAGACCTAATTACCTTAATCAGGGGTTCCCATCCCCCTCCTGATAAAAGACCTAGGCAAGACACTGACTATGACTACTCCTGACCAGGTTTCTATTTCCTCTGATTCCTTTTCAGATCAGGGATATTCTCTCCCTTCCTATGAGGACTCTGATGTAGATGATTCAATACCTTCACCCTCTCCACCTGAGGATTATTCTTTTGGGGAAACCTTGCACACCATGAGGGAGCATTTCCATTGGGAGAGCCAGGATTATTCAGAATCCAAGAAAAGGCTCAGGGACTTTATTTTATTGCCTCAGCACAGACCCATGGCTATCCCCCCTGTGCTTGACATTGATGATGTTTTTTTCTGAATCCAGTCTGTCTCCTGATTCTTTACCCCCTGCTCCAGTCAAGCCAGGCAGGTACTACAGGGTCCCTGACTCTCATAAATTTCTTTATAAAACCCTGCTGCTGACCCAGAAACAATTTCTCAGGGTCCCAAAGGGGTTAAGGCTTCCACTGCAAAATATCCTGTCCCCTCTGATAGGGATTCTAGAGTTCTGAATAGATGGGGGTAAAAGTTTATACTTCTGCTACTTTAGCTGTAAGGGCTTTAAACTGCCAGTTTCACATGCTTAAATATCAACAGTACCTCATGTCTTTGTTAAAACAGAAAATGGTTACAAACTCGGAATGTCCTGACAATAAGGAAATGCCGGATTTATTGCATGCAGCTGAACAAGTGGGAAAGCATACTCTGCAGTGTGGTTTTGATTCATTAGAGGCTTCTTGTAGAACCGCAGTTACAGGCTCTGTCATTCGAAGGCATGCTTGGTTGAAAGAACAAACTTTACCTGAACATGTTAAAGTAAAATTATTGGATGCTCCACTACAGCATGATACTTTGGTGTTAAGGCAGAAGAGGTGTTAAGGCAGAAGAGGTGTTAAGGCAGAAGAGGTGTTAAGGCAGAAGAGGTGTTAAGGCAGAAGAGGTGTTAAGGCAGAAGAGGTGTTAAGGCAGAAGAGGTGTTAAGGCAGAAGAGGTGTTAAGGCAGAAGAGGTGTTAAGGCAGAAGAGGTGTTAAAGAAAATGGAGGATAAAGCAAAATCAATGCAGACAGTAAAGGATTTCTTACAGGTACAACCACCTAGGTTTAGCAGAAACTGGCCTTCAAAAAATTGTTCCTTTCCGGTGTCAGGCCACAAAGGGGCAGATACAGATGCCCAAGTGGCAGATCTCAGCCCCAAGGCTCATACAGACCTAAACAATAGGGTGCTTCAGCCCCCAAAGGAGGAGAAGACAAATCACAACCTTATAGGAAACAGTCCCAATGACTTCCCCCTACAAATGCCAAGCTCTTACCTTTTGGCAGCACCCTTAGGGGGGTGAGCACTTTTCTCACAAAATTGGCACATGATCACCCAAGACAGATGGGTACTAAATATGGTTTCTCAGGGTTACAGGTTCCACTTTCACACCCTTCCAAAATCAAAAGGTATGCCGGACCTACCACAAAATCAATGGGCAGAGGCACAAAAACAAATTTCTGCTCTCATGGACATGAGAGCTATTCAAAAAGTACCACAACAAGAACAGGGACAAGGATTTTACTCCAGACTTTTCCTGGTACCCAGAAAGGACAAAGCCTGGAGACCAGTACTGGACCTGTCAATCCTAAATACTTTCTTGGATGTTCCAAAATTCAAAATGTTGACACTGCAGCAACTTCTACCCATGCTGGGCAAGAAGGCTTGGCTAGTTACTTTGGACTTCAAGGAGGCATACCTGCATGTCCCAATCAGACAATCTTGCAGAAGATACCTCAGATTCATAGCTGGCTCAATGCATTACCAATTCTCTGCACTGCCCTTTGGCTTCCCTACTGCACCCAGGGTCTTCACAAAATGCCTGGCACCAGTAATTGCATTTTGCAGACAAAAAGGAATTCAAATATATCCCTACTTGGACGACTGCCTAATTCAAGCAGTGAGCAAGGACATTATACTAAAGCATCTGGCGTTTGTAAAAAGATTACTAATTTGCCTAGGGTACACAGTAAACGAAAATAAATCAAAACTAGTGCCCTCTCAAGAGACAATATTCCTGGGTGCAAGCTTAAATACAACTCTCCAGATGGCTTATCTCATGCCAGACGAGCAAAGGCAACATTACTTTCAAATGATGGCAACAAAGACCCAGCTCCCTCCAAGAAAAATTCTGCAGGCCCTGGGCTTCATGGCATCCTGCATTCTACTAATACCATGTGCAAGACTGCATATGAGGAAATTGCAATGGTATCTAAAAAGTGTTTGGACTCAACATTGCCACAGCCTGGAAACAACTCTAATTCCCTGCCTGCAACAGAAGTTTCGATGGTGGGCACGGGTCTGTCACCACAACAAGGGACAGCCTTTTACCTTACCCACAGCCAGGCAGACAATAACAGATGCATCGGATTATGCCTGGGGGGTACACATGGCAGGAAAATGTATTCAGGGCACGTGGCCCAAGGAACAAATGCATCTTCACATCAATCAAAAAGAGATGCTAGCTGTACAGAATGCCCTGACAGCCTTCAAGGATCTACTACATCCAGGACTACTATTACTAAAGACGGCAACACTACAGTAATGTGGTACATAAACAAGCAAGGGGGCACAAATTCCTACCCCTCTGCAGGCAAGCCATGACTTTGTGGAACACAGCACTGACCTATCCAGTACATCTGCAGGCACAATTCCTGCCAGGAATGAAAAATACACTGGCAGATGAACTAAGCAGAAATCTCATGGATCCTCACAAATGGAAACTAAATCCACAGGTCTTCAGCATGATAAGGAAATGGGGACGCCCAGACATGGATCTTTTTGCCTCCCCTCACAACTGCCAACTACAGAGATTCTGCACAAGAACGTACCACTGACAAGCATGGAAAGTGGATGCTCCGTCATTCAGCTGGAAAACCATGACAGTTTATGCTTTTCCTCCACTGCCTCCTCTTCCCAAGTTACTCCTAAAAGTCAGACAAGAGAAGCCAAAAATGATCCGGATTGCCCCAGACTGGCCACGCCAGCACTGGTACCCAATCCTAAAGAGCTTGTCTCAAGGCCCAGCCTGGCCTTTACCTCAAATTCCTCATCTTCTGACTCAACAAAACAATCAGATTCTGCACAGTCAACTCAGAACCTTAAATCTGGCAGCATGGCAGGTAATATAGCCACTCAGACCACACTTCTTTCTAAAGCTGTTATGGATGTCATTTTAGAAGCCAGGAGGCCCTGCACTAGGAAATCTTATGCAGAAAAATGGAAGAGATTCTGTGCTTGGAACCAGGCACAAGGACTCTAACCACTTGTTCCAAATATACCTCAGATTTTACAATACCTAACTGAGATGCTGGACAAAGGCCTATCCTCATCAATTAAGATCCATGCCTCTGCCATTTCAGCTCATTGCTATACGGAACCTCCTATTTTCTCTCATCCTCTACTAAGACAGTTTCTCAGAGGAGCAAAAAACATAAGATCCCCAAGGAGAGCGCCAGCACCTACTTGGGACCTCAACTTTGTTTTAGAAAAACTCGCACTGCCTCCTTTTGAGCCAGCCAATACAGCTGATATAAAATTCTGATCATGGAAGACTGCTCTGCTCCTAGCAATAACCTTAGCAAGAAGAGTCTCAGAGTTACAGGCATTAATGGCAGTGGAACCTTTCATCATTTTTCATCAGGACAGGGTCTCTCTAAGGACATACCCAACATTTATGCCAAAGGTAGTAGCCAGTGTGGCTCTCAACCAAACCATTAATTTGACAACATTCTATCCAAATCCCCAGAATAAAGGGGAGAGACTTCTGCACTCTTTGGACATACACAGACAGCTACGATTCTACTTGGACAAAACAAAAGTTTTCAGAAAAACTGAGCAACTGTTTGTAGCTTATGCTGTGGGATGGATCACAAGGAAAACCTATCTCGAAGCAGACCATTTCAAAATGGATAGGACACTGCATTTGCTTCTGCTATTCACAACATGGCAAGTCAGAGCCTAAGGGTATTAGGCCACATTCTATCAGAGCAGCAGCCTTCCTTAGATGAGTACCAACCAAAGCTATTTTAGAGGCTGCAACCTGGAGTTCAGTGCACACTTTCACCAAGCACTACCACTTACCTCTCTACTCTATATCCAGAGCAGGCTTTGCCACTGCAGTTCTGCAGGGCCTGGTAGCCTCTCCTAATCCTATTTAGGCCCAGCCACCCAACCTCAGCTTTGGGGTTCAACCCAAGTGTAATGACTGCAACAGTGAAACATGATGAACATAGTACAGTTGTGTACCTACCATAAATGTAGATGTTAGTGTTTTCGCTGTTGCAGTCCAGGTTACCCACCCACCATCCCCCTTTTTCTTTGCTGGGACCTTTCTGTACTTCTCACTTCTATACAACCTATGTGGTGTATTTGCTTGTAGATGAAGGAATTGTTTATTTTAGTATATACTTGTTTTTTGGCATAATTTTTTCAGCCTACCTATTTGGGGACACCTGACATCTGGGGCAAGAAAAACTGAAGAAAATGGCGTCTGTTGCATCTTTTATACCCCTGGCACACTGACGTCAGGGAAGAGGAGTCAGCAACCGAAGCCAGACCTAGACTTTGGAATTCTGGCCGACTGCGGGTAGCCTGCCAGCAGGATAACCCAAGTGTAATGACTGCAACAGTGAATACACTCAAACATCTACATTTATGGTAGATACACAGCTGTACTATGCCCTCCTCTTCCATGGTGCAGTATTCCTTCCCACCTACCCCCTTTATTTACATTTACCTTTGTGTAGATGGCATTCTTTTGGTTCTCCTTAACTATTGTCCAATTGGGCAGTCAGTTCCAAGGTCTGTGCATGCAGACATCACATTTAAGGTCCTTGGTTTATGGCCCTGCGTGTGACGTCCTATTCACCTGGCAGCAACCAGGCTTAAGCTTTTGCATAGGAGCTGGACATTCGTGTTACCTGAGGTGGGCGGAGGATCCTGCAGTAAGAATACTGTAACATGGAAGAGAAGGACATCTATGGTTATGATAAGATTTTACACAACTATTCTTTCTATTAACCAGGTTGTCCTGTTAGGTAACTGTTTACATTTAATCTTTGTGAATGTTTAATTATTTGATAAGGAGTCAAAGGCTTCGTAGATGACCAGGTAAGTTACCAAACAAGTGTTCCCTTCTTTCAGAAAACTTATTTTTTCATGGAAGCTGGATTGACATTAATGTGGATCTAGCTTTGATGAATCCAGATGCTATGTCCTCCTTTTCTGTGCCATATTTATTTTCTGTGACAAAAAATGTAATGTGCATCTTTTCAAACTTACCAGTGTTTGAAGTTAAACTTGTTGATCTGTAGTTTTTCACTTCTATGCCTGTAATTACCCTTACATGTGAGCAATGTGTGACACATTCTAATCACTTGGGACTTTACCTTGAACGAGCAGCCTGTTAAAAATCCTTAATAGAAGTAATGTCAGGTAGTTCAACATTACTTGCAGCAATTTGTGTGGAATAAGATCAGTGCCTGTTAAACAGTTTCATTTAACTTTAGCATTCTTCACAGAATCCAAATAATAATTAAGGGTATACTAGATCAAAATTAATAGAAACCTGCTGAATTGATTTTAAGTTCTGGAATGAAAACGTAAAGTTATTTTAAATAACTGTATAATAGTGTTATACTTTACTACCTCATGTGACAAATCTGATTTCTTAGCATTAACATACATCAGTTTTTTTTTTGTCAGCAGCAGCCTTAAAATGAGGATGTTGAGAATTTTTAATTCTCCATTCCTTTTTCAAAGTTGTTATACTATTTAAACTTGTGCATAGTACTATGTCATATTTTTATAATATAACCTTTTTCAGTAGTCTAAACGATCATTCCTTTTTATTTTGACCTTTAGACACTTGCAAAGTCTTAACGTATTTTAGTCTCCACACTAATGTTTATGCTAGCTGCAATTTAAGGCTCTTTAAAGCTGTTTGCTAGCTTGCTGTGTTCTCATTTTAGTATGTCTACATTTTTTGTCGCTGTTGAAATGTTTTACACTGTTTCATTTGCTTAAAATTTTTGCTATCTATCCTACAAAGTTGTGCTTTTAAAAAGTGCAGATTTAGTAATGCAGTTCTTCTAGGTATGGTGTTCACTGGGCCATTGTACTGCAAATGTAAATCATTTTTCTCTCATTTTGTTAGGGAAAACAAGTTTTGAGAATATAAATATTAAAGCTACATCTATGTATGAATGGATATCAATTTAGAGCTTTGCCTTGGTGTTTACCCTGTTATCCCCAAAAGACCAAGCTCTAATCTCATGAGTTTAGCGGAGCGAGGGGGGCCACGAGACGAATGAGGCAAACATACAAGTGAGTGGAGGATTAATGCTAGAGAGATCTGTCATGATCCAGGTCATACAATGTAATTAAGGCATTATTCTTCACTAGCCATTTTATTTACTTTCAGTGGGAATATTTCCTAACATTGAGCTCCTCCCCTCATTTCTATAATGTAGCTAGTCTCATAGCCTTGTTGCCAGATGTTTGCTGTTTTCAACATCAGGATGAGTCTTCCTACTGCTGAAGCACTTTACCTTGGAGATAGTTTTTTTTACCTTATTTGTGGCAGTCAGCATTTCTTTTCCTCATAAGTTTTTCATATCTTTTTAGTTGCTTAACTTACCTGTCCTCCTACAATTTCATGACATTTCAATCTTAAACATTCCCTCTCTCCACTGTCTTAGGACCTCACTTTCAGTTTTAGGCTGATCTTCCCTCTAATAGTGGTTTTCTCTTTCCTCATTTTCCACCATATTAGGTACATTTTTAGGGGAATGCTGTTAAGACTTTTTACAGGTTTATACATAGCCTTTTTGTTAAGAACTCAGAGGTTGATGTATCTTGGCTAAGTGGTTGTATTGCAGCAGTTCCTATACTGTTGTGTTTTGTCTTTGGTGTAATTGCTATATTTTAACTGGAATTGATGAGTCCTCTTGAGTTTTAAAGTTGTGCCAAATGTGGCCACAGGCCTCTCCTTCACGACTTACACAGTCAGGAGGTGGCACACAAGTTAAAAATGTAAAGCCTTTTGCTTCCATGAGGACTTGTTTTCAAAAATTAACTCAAGCAGAATATTATGAAAGCAATAAGAAAGAAAAAAATGAAGCTAGAGTCCTGGGCATAACATTGGTATTCCCCTGCCAAAGTTTCTAAAAGAGAAAGGTACTCCTTCGGGCAGAGCTCAAACCATTCCACTTCTTGCCCTCAGGGGAGTGTCCCAATCAGATATGGGAAACCCTCTGAACCAGATGTTCATTGTGCTTCACTGTTGCAGTCATTACACTTGGGTTAACCTGCTGGCAGGCTACCCGCAGTCGGCCTGAATTCCAAAGTCCTGGTCTGGCGTCTGTTGCTATCGCCTCTTCCCTGACGTCAGTGAGCCAGGGGTATATAAGATGCAGCCGACGCCATTTTCTTCAGTCTTTCTTGCCGCGCCGTGCCCAAAGCAAAAG
Organism: Protopterus annectens; assembly: GCF_019279795.1. Lineage (NCBI taxonomy): Eukaryota > Metazoa > Chordata > Ceratodontiformes > Protopteridae > Protopterus > Protopterus annectens. The sequence goes on from NC_056749.1 coordinate 179,710,523, forward strand.
CAGTTCGCAAGTGCCGGTCGGCCGACTCCTGAGATTTTCGAAATTGAATTTCAGATCCAAAGTCTTCAATAAAGCTAAGTACCCTGCTGGGGAAACTTTTTCTTGCTCCAGACCGATGTCAGTAAAAGTTAACAATTGTATTTCTTGTGAGAAGCAAATACCTCATAAGGATTTTTATTCTTACTGTATTCCTTGCCTAGGCCCTGACCACGACGTTGCTAGTTGTCGGTTTTGTGATAGATTTAACCATCGCACTATTAAGCGTCGGAACGATTTTGCTTTCTATTACTTTGGCCGAAGGTTTAACTGTATAGTGCCGTCGGAACAGCCGACTGGAGTTTATAAAAAGCGCAAGGAAAAAGAAAAGGACAGGCATCCGAGGTCCAAAACAGATGACGAAGCCTCTTCTAGGCCAGTCGCTGGTTCTCAGTGAGGCACTTTCGCAGCCCCTGACACCCACTACCTCAGAGCCACAGGCCGCCTCTGACTCCCACGTGGAGACAACTAGGCCTCTGGAAACTCAAAGTATTGGACCTATGGAACTATTCCCTCAGATGGGTCCAGAGCCGCTGAGCAGGCATCAGCTTTTGAGGGTGTTTTCAGACCTACACAGCTTTCTATCAAGACCATTTCAGCAACCAAGACAAAGTCTCAAACACCTTTAAAGACAAAGAAACAAGTAGAGCATTCTCCTGGACAGTCATCCATGCTTAAACAGATGCTTAAAATGGCTGAGGACCTAATTACTCTGATCAGGGGTTCCCATCCCCCTCCTGATAAAAGGCCTAGGCAAGACACTGACTATGATTCCTCTGATCAGATTTCTATTTCTTCTGATTCCTCTTCAGAACAGGGATATTCTGTTCCTCCCCACGAGGACTCTGATGCTGAAGAATCTATCCCTTCAGCCTCTCCTCCTGAGGACTATTCTTTTGGGGAATCCCTGCATACCGTGAGGGAGCATTTCCACTGGGAGAGCCAAAGTTATTCAGAATCCAAGAAGAGGCTCAGAGATTTTCTTTTATTGCCTCAACACAGACCTCTTGCTATTCCTCCTGTGCTAGACATTGTAGATGTATTTTCTGAGTCCAGTCTGTCTCCTGATTCTTTACCCCCTGCACCAGTTAAGCCAGATAGGTATTACAGGATTCCAGATTCAAATAAATTTCTTTATAAAAACCCTGCTGCTGACCCAGAAACTATATCTCCGTGTCCCAAAGGGGTCAAGGCTTCCACTGCAAAAAACCCTGTTCCCTCTGATAGGGATTCTAGCGCTCTGGACAGATGTGGGGGGGGGGGGTTACACCTCTGCTACTTTAGCTGTAAGGGCTTTAAACTGCCAGTTTCACATGCTTAAATATCAGCAATACCTAATGTCTCTGCTAAAACAGAAAATGCTGACAAACTCTGAATGTTCTGAAAACAAGGGAATGCGGGATTTATCGCATGCAGCTGAACAAGTGGGAAAATATACTTTGCAATGTGGTTTTGATTCACTAGAGGCTTCTTGCAGGCTCTGTCATTCAAAGGCATGCTTGGTTAAAGGAACAGAGTCTACCTGATCATGTTAAAGCAAAATTATTGGATGCTCCATTACAGCATGATACTTTGTTTCGTGTTAAGGCAGAAGAGGTGTTAAAGAAAATGGAGGATAAAGCTAAATCAATGTAGACAGTCAATGATTTCTTACAGGTTCAGCCACCCAGATTTAGCAGGAACTGGCCTTCTAAGAATTGGTCCTTTCCAGTGTCAGACAGGCCAAAAAGAGGCAGATACACTTGCCCTAGAGGCAGATCTCAGACCCAAGGCTCATACAGGCCTAAACAATGAGGTGCTCCCACCTCCAAAAGCGGAGAAGACAAATCACGACCTTATAGGAAACCGTCCCAATGACTTCCCACTGCCAATGCCAAGCACTTACCTTTTGGCAGCACCCTCAGGGGGAAAGCTAGCACTTTTCTCACAAAATTGGCACATGGTTACCCAGGATAAATGGGTACTGAATATTGTTTCTCAGGGCTGCAGGTTCCATTTTCACACCCTGCCAAAGACCAAAGGTATGCCAGACCTGCCACACAATCAGTAGGCAGAGGCACAAAAGCAAATTTCATCTCATGGACATGAGGGCTATTCAAGGAGTACCACAGCAAGAGCGGGGGCAGGGATTTTGCTCAAGACTTTTCTTGGTACCCAGAAAGGACAAAGCTTGGAGACCAATACTGGACCTGTCTATTCTAAATACTTTTCTGGAAGTCCCAAACTTCAAAATGTTGACACTACAGCAACTTCTGCCCATGCTGGGCAAGAAGGCTTGGCTCGCAACTTTGGACCTCAGACGCATACCTGCATGTCCCAATCAGACAGTCTTGCAGAAGATACCTCAGATTCATAGCTGGCTCAATACACTACCAATTCTCTGCACTGCCCTTTGGCTTATCTACTGCGCCCAGGGTCTTCACAAAATGCTTGGCACCAGTCATTGCATTTTGCAGACAAAAAGGAATTCAGATATATCCCTACTTGGACGACTGTCTTATTCAAGCAGAAAGCAAGGACATTCTATTAAAGCATCTGGCGTTTGTAAAAAGATTACTAATTTGCCTAGGGTACACAGTAAATGAAAAGAAATCAAAGCTAGTGCTCTCTCACGAGATGATATTCCTGGGTGCAAGCTTAAATACAACTGTCCAGATGGCTTATCTCACGACAGGCAAAGGCAACTGACTCATTACTTCCAAATGATGGCAACAAAGACCCAGTTACCTGCTAGAAAAATTCTGCAGGCTTTGGGCTTCATGGCATCCTGCATTCTACTAATTCCATATGCAAGACTGCATATGAGGAAACTACAATGGTATCTAAAAGGTGTTTGGACTCAACATTGCCACAGCCTGGAAACAATAATTGCTCATTCCCTGCCTGCAACGGGAGTTTCGATGGTGGGCACTGGCCTGTCAAAAGGGACAGCCATTCACGTTACCCACAGCCAGGCAGACACTAACAGATGAATCTGATTATTCCTGGGGGCACACATGGCAGGAAAATGTATTCAGGGCTCGTGGCCTGCAAGCCAAATGCATCTTCATATCAATCAAAAAGAGATGCTAGCTGTACAGAATGCCCTGAGCCTTCAAGGATCTACTCCATCCAGGACTATTTGCTAAAGACGGGCAACACTACAGTCATGTGGTACATAAACAAGCAAGTGGGCACACATTCCTACCCCCTCTGCAGGCAAGCCATGAACTTGTGGAGCACAGCATTGACCTATCAAGTGCATCTGCAAGCACAATTCCTGCCAGGAAAGACAAATACTCTGGCAGACGAACTTAGCAGAAACCTTATGGACCCTCACGAGTGGAAACTAGATCCACACGTTTTCAGCATGGTAACAAGGAAGTGGGGGATGCCCAGACATAGATCTATTTGCCTCCCCTCACAACTGTCAACTACAGAGATTCTGCACAAGGACTTATCACACACAAGCATGGAGGGTGGATGTTCTATCATTCAGCTGGAAAACCCTGACAGTTTATGCCTTTCCACCCCAAGGTACTCCTAAAGGTCAGACGAGAAGCCAGAAATGATTCTGATTGCCCCAGACTGGCCACGCCAGCACTGGTACCCAATCCTAAAGAGCTGATCTCAAGGCCCAGCCTGGACTTTACCTCAATTTCCTCATCTTCCGTCCCAACAAAACCATCAGATCCTGCACAGCCAACTCAGAACCTTAAATCTGACTGCATGGCGAATAATATAACCACTCAGAACACACCTCTCTCTAAAGCAGTTATAGGTGTAATTTTGGAAGCCAGCAGACCCAGCACCAGGAAATCTTATGCAGACAAATGGAAGAGATTCTGTGCTTGGAATCCGGCACAAGGAATTGAACTGCTTGTTCCAAATATCCCTCAGATTTTACAATACCTAACTGAGATGCTGGACAAGGGCCTGTCCTTCTCCTCAATTAAGATCCATGCTTCTGCCATTTCAGCTCGTTACAATATGGAACCACTTATTTTTTTCACATCCACTGCTAAGTCAGTACCTCAGAGGGGCCAAAAATATAACGCCTCCAAGGAGAGCACCAATACCTGCCTCCTTTTGAGCCAGCCAATACAGCTGAGCTAAAATTCTTATGGAAAACAACCCTGCTCTTAGCAATAACTTCAGCAAGAAGAGTATCAGAGTTACATGCATTAATGGCAGTGGAACCTTTTATCATTTTCCATCCGGACAGGGTTTCTCTAAGGAAAAACCCAACATTTATTCCAAAGGTAGTATCCAGTGTGGCTCTTAATCAAACCATTCTTCTGCCTACTTTTTATCCAAATCCCCAGAATAAAGGGGAGAGACTTCTGCATTCTTTGGACATGGGCAGCTACGCTTCTGCTTGGACAAAACTAAGACTTTCAGAAAGACTGAGCAACTTTTAGTAGCATATGCTGCAGAATCACAAGGAAAGGCCGTCTCAAAGCAGACCATTTCAAAATGGATAGGACACTGCATTCGTTTCTGCTATGCATAGCATGGTAGATCAGTGCTTAAGGGCATTAGGCCACATTCGACCAGGGCAGCAGCCACATCAGCAGCCTTTCACAGAGGAGTACCAACCAAGGAAATTTTGGAGGCTAAATCCAGAGCAGGCTTTGCCACTGCAGTTCTGCAGGGCCTCATAGCCACTCCTAATTTTATTTAGACCCAGCCGCCCAACCTCAGCTTTGGGATTCAACCCGTGTAATGACTGCAACAGTGAAACACGAACATAGTACAGTTGTGTACCTACCATAAATGCAGATGTTAGTGTATTCACTGTTGCAGTCCAGGTTACCCACCCACCATCCCCCTTTCTTTGCTGGGACTTATCTGTACTTCTCTGTTCAATGCAACCTATGTGGTGTATTTGCTTGTAGATGAAGGTATATTATCAGCTGTTCAAATCTCAGTTCACAGTCTTCCTTGGCTGTTTCAGTTGTGAGCCCCCACCATTAACACTAGCTGTGAAGCAATGATTAAGGTCTTTGTCAGGACCAGTGTGGAACTCTGTATTGTCCCTTTGGTAGCAGCGGTTAGAGCGGGACCCTCAGTTGTCAGCCCAGGCCTAATTTTGGCATATGTAGTATCAGTCGAACAATGGTACCGTGGCATTCTCTGAGGCATTGATGGTAGGTGCTGCTCCATTTGAGCTAACACCTTTAGCACCAGTGGGTTGTGGGCTGGCTTTTTGGCACAAAGATCCACTTGATCTGAGTTTTAAAGGTCTACAGCTCTGCATTGAGGTTGATAGCAGGGCGCCTCTTGAGTGCACTAGCTTTCGTACTGAAACCCTCTGACACACAGTGCTGCTGTTTTGACTCTGACTCTGATGATGGTGGTAGTGGTACTTATGTGTGCATTGATGGGTATGGGCACTGGTGTCAAATACAGGAAACCCATAAGATTTACAGTGGAATAGGCACCCTCCACATCTGCTTCACCTATCATGAAAATCCAGTCTTGGGGCCTTGAGTCATATCTCTGTCCTAGCAGGGCATGTTACCAAAAGGTGTTATTGAGACCCCCTAAAGTCTGGGGAAGTGTTATCTCCTAAGTGCTGGAAAAATACCCCACTGAGTGTACCAAGGAATGGGACATGCATGAGGAGATGCATGCCATCCAACAGTGTCTCCCATTCTTGACATGCATCTTTACTTGTAAGGGGCTTCCCCACAGTCCCGTCTAGAATACTTCAAATTTTAAGATACTTGATTGATGTGACAGTGAAGGTACTGGCCTACATTTCCCACCTAACCTGAAGAAGCGATCCTTTAAGCTTTTCAGTCTGCCCTGCCCTACAGCTTACATAGTCACTCCCATGATAGGGATGATTGACTTGTTTGTAGAAAAGAGAGCAAGAGGTTGACTTGTTCGAGCCAATTCCCCCAAAACCAGACAAAGTACTTCACCCCTCCCTATGATACACCCTACTGGAATAAATATGCCTTCTTGACTCGTTTGACAAGAGACACCAATAAATTGTGGGAAAGCATGTTTGTGTATCCAGCATTTTTCTGCATCAGAACCCTCAGCTACTTAAGGTTATGCTTTGCTGACTGGGTTAGTCTCGCACATCCCTACATCCAAAAGCATGGCTGGCCGCCAGATGAATGGATCAGCGAGATTGCATTCAGAATCTGCTCTGTATCCTTTTTGGAAATTCCAAAGGCTGCCACCTTTCTCCTACCAGATGTCCCACTCTTTCAGAGGGTAACAAAACTAAATGTATTGAACCTTTTGGAAAAGAAGCCACTCAGAGGACCAACCAAAGTAGGGTCCGGTGTTTATTTCCATGTCTTTTTGGTTCTGAAAAAGAAAATGGACATCAAGCTAATACTGGATCTTAATGGCCTAAACTGAATGCATGGAAAAAGTTTATCCTTTCTGACCTTCAGTAGGAAGATTGGTTGTACACTTTGGACCTCCAGGCCTTTTGTGTGCACATCAGGTTAGCAAGGGCATCCAGGGACATGCTTTTCTTTTAGTTGGAGCTAGTTATTAGTTCAGATCCTCCCACTTCCTTTAGAATCGCTATAGCCCCCAGGGTGATCCCCAAAAAGGTTTGCAGTAGCAGCTTATTTGAGACTGCGGAGAGAAGGGTTCTTACTATGAGCAAAGGATTTTGTTCCAGAGATGTTTATCTTTTGGAGATGTAGTCAGTTTTATAAAGTCACAGATGGAGCCGTCACACGGTGACATTTATTTGCTTGTTACTTGGACATGATTGAAAATGGCCAGCCTGCCACCAGAAAATCCCCCCAAAGTCTGTCTTTCTTCAGGCACCTTCTACAGTGTCAGATGCTGCCAGCAGTCTGGGATTCTTGACAGCAATAAATCTTTTGGCCAGATATTTTGTGCGAACCTTGAACTGGAACCTAAGAGTGCAGTAGTCAAGACTCTCTGCAATAGCCTATTTGAATATCCATAGTTTGCCACAAGAGTGTTGGCTCCAATTTTCCTGAGCAAGGGTTGCCCTTTCTTTGATATCTTTCTGCCATTTGCAGTCTGCATGGGTGCAGCTTCTCTGATGTGATGGGGCATTACCTGGGGCAGGTGGTCCAGAGGATTTGAACACAAGGAGAAGCTACCTTGCACAGTAACTCATTGTAGATGAGTGTGGTTGTCCTCATTTAACAAGCCTTTCAGGATCTTCTTGTGCAGTTGCATTAAAGTTTAATAATATAGTGGTAGATCAGAAAATGGGTAGGAATCCAGTCTTACCTTTGTCCTGAGACATTGAAGTTATGGGAATGGATAGTCATTTTACAGCTTATTGAAATGTACATCCCAGGTCAAGCTAATTCACTAGCAGGCAGACTGAGAAAAAGGTCTCTTGAGTGGGCTTTAAATGTCTGCAGTGAAAATGACTTATTGTTGCTGAGGAAATCTTCACATTACCAAGCAGTGTTAAGTGCAGTGACTTTTTTACCCAGTCCCTCAAAGACCAAACTCAGTAATGCTCTAGTCCACCTGTGGCCCACGGAGTCTCATATCCATTCTTTCCCCTTAATAATAATTTTAATGTGCAAGGCCAAAGTTACCCTATCGCACCAGTTTTGGCTTCAAAGTCTGTTTTCCCTTCCTTTGGCTTCACTTATCTTCATCCAGAGCCCTTTTCTTATCTGTCCAGCAAGCATCATCTGGACCTGCAGGCCCACAAGTTAACTGCATGGTTTCTATCATTCCAGTTCCTTAATCGCAACACAGAAAACAGTCAGAGAGCTTTGCAAAGGCAGTTGGCTAAAATTCTCTGTATGGGCCACAGTCATGGTATAGATCCTTTTAGACCAACTGTTCCTATGGTACTGCTTCCTAGCCAACATTTTTTATAAGGACTCAAAGTAAAGGTGTAGTTCTTGACCATTTCTAATTTTTAAATTCCTGGGATTCATCCACATCACATTACCATCTCAAAAGGTTTGTAAAGCCTTTTTAAGGGGCACCTTCCTACTGAGAGCACCCATTGGGAACCCATCTCATTCATGGTTCATGAATCTTTGTAAAGTATTAATCAGTATTAAATCACTGCTGAAGTAGTCCAAGCTTTATAGGATGCCCCTGCCAAAGATTGCTCCAGCTGGCCACCTTCCAAAGTTATAGGGCACATTCCATGCCTTAGCATGAAGGAAGCAGGATAAATTTGTGGCTAGGGTTCCAGAACTTTCTTGCAACTGGAGTCTCTCTCCCTGTAGGATGTGGGTGGTTGGTAGGCCTAGAATTTATAAGGATGGGCAGGTAAGTACGTCATCAGGAATTGCCTTTCATATAACCAACTTTTTTGAAGAAAAAAAGAGCAGAGTAATATTAGAACTGAACATAAATTGCTTGATGAATTCTTAAATATAATTGCTGTTGAACTGTTTGAGAACTATATATAAAGATACCTGAGGACTGCTTAGAGCCATCATCATTTCTGAGTGTTTTAAGCAGTTCTCAAGCACTTCTTGTAAGCATTACGTGTAAGCAGATCTCAAGCAGCTCTTGTCTTAAGGCAATATTCTCTTAAGTAGTCGCTATGCAGTTCTCTTCATAAGCAGTTGTCGGGTATTTCTTAACCACTTCCTCTTAAAGAATTCTAAGTCAGTTGTTGAGCAGTTTAATATTTTCTTAAGTTTAAGCAGGTCTAATCTTACTATTTAAGACGCTCACATTTTTAAGTAGAAGATTTTAGGAATTTCATAATTCTTGGACAGTGCTTAAGCAATTCTAATTTTAGGCAGTCCTTGAGCAATTGTTAAACATTCACATCTGAAGCAGTTATTAGCATCTCCTTTTAAAGTAGTTAAAATCTGAAGTAATTCTTAAGTTCTCATGCAGTTAAGTTCTCCTGTTAGGCAGATCTTAAGAATATTCTCTTAAATGTTAAACAGTTCTTATCTTAAGCAGTTCCATCTTAAACCATTCAGATGTTCATTATTAAGTTCACAGCTGTAGTAGCCTAAGCTATATGGTTTATATCTTGCTAAGGGTATGACAGAAGTCCAGCTTCCAAAACTTCGCACCTTCCATGCTTCCAGCTTAACTAACTAAAAGTCAGGGTTTGGGCACAAAGCCCTTCAGAGCTTTCCTGCCACCAAGAAGAGTGCTCCCTTGCAGATTTTTGAGGGTTGGTGATCAGCTAATATTGTTCCATTGCTGTCAGTTTCCTTTGGGGAAAAACTTTCCACTTCAAAGTATTTTTAAATGGATCACTTTTGTTTAACCAAAAGTAAAAAAAAGAAAAGTTGAAAATTTTAAAATTACATTTTTTTCTGTGGAGAAACATTTTATTTATTTTGTTGCTGAAGAAAATGTTCAGAGTGCTTTGTACTATGTTTTCTTCTGAAGAAAGTTACTTTATAAGCTTTTGACACATTTGGAAAAAAAGTCTGCTTCTGCAACAATTTTTATAATTCTAAATTACTGGGCTCAGATGTTGAAGTTTATCTTGGCTAATTGTGAAAGTATGGGAATGTTTTGGCATCAGTTTCCTGTTGTGAGGAGAAATCTGCTTTGTGTAATTTGTCTTTTTGTGTTTCACAAGTCACTACTCATTGTTTAAAATTTGTCTGGCTCTCTGAATGCTACCTCTGGCACCGTTACCACGAAGTGTTTTGAGGAGGTGTCTCTGGCTGCATTCTCAGAACTTCACAAAAGATGTCAGGAATGAAATTTTGATTGTTTCCTTGGACATACATTTTGTTTTCGGACCTTTTGCTGCAGAAGTCATTAAAAAGTTGATGAGGGGAAAGCTGATGCAGAGAATCTGATTGTTCAGCCCTCCTCTAGGTTTTCCAAGGGATTCTCTGCTACTTCGTCTAACTTTAGCAAAAAGCAACATAGTCCCCAGCAGAATTCTGTTAAGTAGACATTTTAAAAAGCAATGGTAGGATGCTGACAAATGTCACAAGCAACACTTGTAACCAAAAATTGGCCACCAGTTTGTGGCAAAAACAGACCCCTCAAGAACTTCAGGATCATCCACTTTGATAGTAAAAGTTTAGCTGTTTTGGGTAAGTTTTTTTTTTTTAATCCTTTCGTCCTACTAGCATTAAAGGACTTTCTCAGAAATCAGGTCTGATGTCCATTTCATTATACGTCATCATGATTGGGTCTTCAGATCAGCCCTCAAATCCAAGCTGGCCATTTCTCAGACACAATCCAAGCCTCAAACTCCTCCCTCTCCCATTTTGCTACTTAGGATTTCCCTTTAAACTAGTCCATCTACCTGTCTTCTCTACCTCCCTCCTGCTATGCTGTCTTGGTAGTTCACTGCTATTAGGTCCTTACCACTGTTTGTATTTTCACTTTTCTTTTTCTTTCTATTTCTCTGTTGAAAGAAAAAAACTTTCCCTCTATCCTTTAGTTTGCATAGAGTTAGTGTTAGCGTGTGACTTTTTTTTTTTAGTGCGCGTGCTTTTCTGAGTGGCTGACACATGGGCAAACCTGAAAAACCCTTTGGGCTAAGAGGAGTGCCTTTTGTGGATATAAAATTTCCAAGACTGTTGCCCACATGAGGTGCATTTACTGCTTGGGCCTGGGGCACTTGGGTGTGCTTTGTGACATTTGCTCTACCTTCAATCCCCAGGCCCTAGTTGATAGGAGGAACAAGCTCATCTTGAGAGGGCTTCTTCCCTCATCTGGAGTCTAGACTCCCTGTCAGAAGAAGCAACATCTCTCTGCTTCCCTGGGGATGTCTGCTTTTCCCTCCAGTAAGAGGAGAGAACTTTCATATCAGTCGTGTTCAGATACTTCAGCTCCACGCTTCTCTCTGGATCCAACAGGCCCTTCAGATCAGAGGGAGACTGCGCCTGCCAATCCTCCCACCCTTCTGAATCCATTTACCTCTGGTCTAAGCAGCCTCTTGGAGCTGTCAGAGGTTATTGGGATCTGTAGCTCATCTCTGGAGCAGACTCTGAAGACGTCTTGTTCTAAGCACAAGTTTCTGAGTCTTACCTCACGCTGGAGCAAGTCACCCTCCCACTCTCATTCTGCCTGGCCAACTGCATCACTGGGTCCGTCTACCCATTCATCCTTGCCCTCTAGGTCTTCTTGCCTCTCTTATTCGGAAATAGATTGGATGGGTTTCCTCAAAGCACAGATCCAGCTGGGGATTTTGCCTACTCCAGCCCATGCTGGATCCGGGAGAGCTCTGATACTGATACTCTGCCTCCTCCGATCCCCTCTTTCTTAGTCGCAGAGCCTGGTGACCACAAGTGGATCAGTTTCGGATCGTGGGATGTTCCTTTCCCCAGCTCCGATAGAGTCCCAGACTGCCTTGCTCTGATTGTCGCAACAGAGAGGGTCTTGGATATGAGGGATCGAAGTTTGGTCCTCTGAGTTGGTGTCTGCTTCAACTTTGTCCTGTTCAGAGCCGATGTCCTTCAAGAATGCAACCGCAGTCATAACATATGGGTTGTCCTGCCTCAGGCAGCCCTCGGTCGGCCGGATTCCAAAGTCTGGGTCCGACGTCGGCTGATGTCACATTTCTCTCCGTCAGAGCGGCTGGAGTATATAAGCATCAGCCGACGCCATCTTCTTCAGTCTTTCTTGCCGCGCGGTGCCCGAAGCAGAAGCAGTTCGCAAGTGCCAGTCGGTCAGCTCCTGTATTCTTCGAAACCGAAGTCATCAAAAAAGCTAAGTACCCCGTTGGGGACCTTTTCTTACCTCAGCCGATGTCAGAAATTACTGAAAAAGTAAATAATTGTTTGTCTTGTGGTAAACAAATACCTCATAAGGATTTCCATTCTTACTGCCTCCCTTGCCTTGGCCCAGACCACGACGTCTCGGCCTGTGCCGCCTGTGCTCTCTTCAATAAGCGCACTCAGGCGCCGGGCGGAGTTCGCTGAAGACTTTCGGTGAAAAATTTGATTATATAATGCCGTCGGAACAACCGACAACGCATACTCCTAAGAAACGAAAAGACCGGGACCGACATCCTCGGCCCGTGTCTTTCACCGACACCACGCCAAAACCTTCCGCGAGTGCCCCGGTTCCCTCTGAGGCGGTTATTCCACCGCTTCGAACCAAAGACACTGCATTACCGATACCTCCGATACCGGAGGCCACTCTGACGCCAGTTATTGATTTTCCTCCGGATACTGAAACCAAGGAAATGCCCGAGACCATTGCTGTTGATAAGGTCACTCCTGCACGTGGAGCGGCTAGGCCTCCCATGTCCATGTCTATCAAGGCCTACACACGTGCTAAGGCAGCCAGCAAGGCCAAGCATCTTACTGCTAAAACCTTACCTCAGCCTACTCCTGATACTCAAATCATGTCTTTGGCCGCAGATTTAATTTCCCTGATCAGAGGTTCCCAGGCCCATCCTGAGAGAGGATCCCAGCCTCCTCCTGATAAGAGGCCCAGGGTTGAACCCTCTGTCCCTCTTTCTTCAGATGAAGATTCTGAGGACTCTGTTCACTCCGAAAGCCAGGAAGAGCCCTTCCAGACCTATGAGGATTCAGATGCAGAGGACTCCATTCCCTCGGCCTCTCCTCCTGAGGATATTTCTTTTGGGGAAGTTCTGCATTCCATGAGGGAGCATTTTCAGTGGCAAGGCCAGGAATATTCAGATTCCAGAAAGCGCCTTCGAACATTTCTTAAAAAACCCCAACACAGACCCTTAGCTATTCCTCCTGTGCTTGATGTTTTGGATGATTTATACTCTGACTCCAGTGTTACCCCTGATACTCTTGCTCCTTTCAAGCCTGACGGATACTATAGGGTCCCAGAAACCCATTCTCATTTATTTAGGGCCCATGCTGTTGATTTAAAAACAATTTCCCAGGGGCCTAAAGGGGTTTCAGCTACCACCTCCAAAAATCCTTTGCCTTCCGACAGGGAAGCAAGGTCCTTAGAGAGATGGGGGAAGAAGGTTTACACCTCCACTACTTTATCTATGAGAGCTCTCAATTGTCTCTTTCACATGTTTCAATATCAGGATTTCCTGTTAGATTATTTACAGAAAAAATTGGCCTCTCCTGAACCTTTAGATAGAAAGTCTTTGCAAGAGGCTGTTCATAATTATCAGCAGGTTAGCAATCACTTTCTACAGTGTGGATATGATGCATTGGAAGCTTCATGTAGGGCACCTGTGACAGGGGCGGTCATTCGTAGACATGCATGGTTAAAAGAACAACCTTTACCAGATCATGTTAAGGCAAAACTTCTTGATGCACCCTTGGAAAAGAACAAGCTTTTTGGTGCTAATGCTAAAGATGTGTTAAAGTCCATTGAGGAAAAAGCCAAGTCAGTTCAGACAGTCAAAGATTTCCTCCAGGTTCAGCCACCCAGATTCAGCAGGAACTGGCCTTCTAAAAACTGGTCCTTTCCTAATCCTGAAAGATTTCAAAGGGGCAAAAGCAGGCGTGCCCGAGGAAGAGGGCAATACAGAGGATCCTACAGGGGATGACAATGGCAACCGGCAAACCAAAGAAGTGAGACAGGGGTTTCTCCTGCCCCGCAGGGACAATCTCAATGACTTTCCTCTAGTTCCGCTGACCAAGGAGCAAACAGAAGCTCCTTTGGGCGGAAAATTATCTTTGTTCTCAAAAAATTGGCACAAACTGACAAAAGTCAAATGGATTTTGGACATTATAGACCACGGTTACAGGTTTCATTTTCATACCTTGCCAAGAATACAGGGCATGCCAAACCTTCCACAAAATCAGAGGGCAGAGGCTATCGAGCAAATTTCTCTGCTTGCTCAGATCAAAGCAATAGAAAAAGTTCCACAACAAGAACAAGGTCAGGGGTTTTATTCAAGACTGTTCCTTGTTCCAAGAAAAGAAACTCAATGGAGACCAATACTGGACTTGTCCGCTTTAAACACTTTTCTCATAGTACCAAAGTTCAAAATGCTGACTCTACAGCAACTCCTTCCCATGCTGGGCAAGGGGTCTTGGCTGATTACTCTGGACCTCAAGGAGGCATACCTGCATGTCCCTATCAGACACAGCTGCAGAAGATACCTCAGATTTCTTGCAGGGCCAGAGCATTATCAATTCTCAGCATTGCCATTTGGCTTATCTACTGCACCCAGAGTATTCACGAAATGCTTGGCATCAGTAATTGCTCATTGCAGGATCCAGGGGATTCAAATCTACCCGTACCTGGACGATTGCCTCATACAAGCGGACGACAAACTAACCTTGACAAAAAACCTGAATTATGTCGTACACTTGCTACAGGCTCTGGGATACACAGTCAACTTTCAAAAGTCAAGACTTTCAGCCATCCCAGCAAATAACCACCTTAGGAGCCAAACTAGACACAGCTTCTCAAATGGCTTACCTGACAGAAGACAAGCAAAAGAAGTTAACTCATTACTTCAAAAGTTTAGCAAAGCTCACCCAGATGACTGCAAGGAGATTCCTACTGGCCCTGGGTTACATGGCATCCTGCATTCTCCTGGTTCCACTAGCAAGACTACACATGCGAAAGCTTCAGTGGTACCTAAAAAGCTTATGGTGTCAACACAGCAACAGCCTAGAAGCAATTATACCACTCATTCCATGTCTTCAAAAGGAATTTCTATGGTGGGCCACAGTAAGCCAGTCAAACACAGGTATGTCGTTCAAAAAACCACAGATAACACAGACCATGACCACAGATGCCTCAGACCTTGGATGGGGGGCGCACATGGAGGGCAGATGTATTCAAGGACAATGGTCTCCAAAGGAAAAACATCTGCATATCAACCAAAAAGAAATGCTGGCAGTAATGCATGCCATCGAGGCCTTTGGACAACTTCAACAAGGCCACCTACTAATACGGACAGAGAACACCACTGTGATGTGGTACATAAACAAGCAGGGGGGCACTCATTCTTACCCCCTTTGCAGACTGACAATGAAACTTTGGGAAAAATCACTGAGTCTAAACATAGTTACAATCCCAGTTTGTTCCAGGCAAAGACAATGTTCTGGCGGACAGTCTAAGTAGGAATTTCCTAGACCCCCACGAATGGAGGTTACATCCAGACATCTTTATACGACTCACCTCGACATGGGGAAGGCCGGACGTAGACCTATTTGCCTCCCACCTCAATCATCACTTACAAAAGTTCTGCTCAAGGACATATCCACAAGCTTGGAAAATAGATGCTCTCATTCAACTGGAGCTCCCTAATAATCTATGCATTTATACCTCTGCCACTGATGACCACAGTGTTACTAAAGATCAAAGAAGAGCAGCCCAAGGAGATCCTAATAGCTCCAGACTGGCCAAGACAACACTGGTACCCACTACTACGGAGCATTTGTCACAACAAAACGTGGGCCCTTCCCCAATGGCCCCAACTTTTGACTCAACACAACTTCAGGACAGTTCATCCCAACATCCAGACGCTACAGCTAACAGCTTGGGAGATCCCATAAATTACCTCAATTTTCCTCTCTCCAATGAAGTTCAGCGGATACTAACAGAAGCCCGCAGACCATCCACCAGAAAGGCTTACTCAGCCAAATGGAAGAGATTCGGCATTTGGAATACCAACAAGGGTCATGATGCATCACTCTTGAGCATCCCACTCATTCTGGAATACTTGGCAGATATGCTACATAACGGACTCTCATACTCTTCCATAAAAATACATGCTTCAGCTATCTCAGCTAGATACAACACTGATCCACCTGTGTTTTCGCATCCTTTAAGACAATTTCTTAGAGGAATCAAGAATATAAAGCCCCCAAGAAAGGCACCAGTACCAGCTTGGGACCTCAGTTTTGTCCTAGAAAAACTGACTCTACCTCCCTTCGAGCCAGCAGCTTCTGTGGATTTACAATTTCTCTCCTGGAAGACAGCTTTCCTGTTGGCCATTACTTCAGCAAGAAGGGTTTCGGAATTACAGGCCCTAATGGCAATACCACTGTTCATAACTTTTCAGAGACTGGGTCTCCTTAAGAACCAACCCTACCTTTCTGCCAAAAGTGATATCTAGGGTTTCTTTAAATCGAGCAATTCACCTGCCTACTTTCTTTCCTAATCCTGAGAACAAAGGGGAAAGACTGTTACATACCTTGGACATTCACAGGCAACTTCGCTACTACCTAGACAGAACCAAGACCAGTAGGAAGTCTGATCAGCTTTTTGTAGCTTACGCCCCTGGAGTACAAGGAAAAGCAATTTCCAAACAGACAATTTCAAAATGGATTGGACATTGCATTAGATTCTGTTATTCCTTCCATGGAAAGAGTGTGCCAGCCAATGTCAGACCACACTCCACCAGAGCTACAGCCACCTCTACAGCATTCTTAAGAGGGGTGCCTACAAAAGACATTCTAGAAGCTGCTACATGGAGCTCCGTGCATACATTTTCCAAACACTACAACCTCCCTTTATATTCCAGATCCAGAGCAGGCTTTGCTTCGGCAGTCCTGCAGGGATTGATAGCTACACCATCCTTTTCTTAGAGCATACCACCTCCCCCAGCTAAGCTACGGTATTCAACCCATATGTTATGACTGCAGTTGCATTCTTGAAGGACATAGTACAGTTTTGTACCTACCATAAATGTAGATGCCGATAGATATGCAACTGCAGTCGGGTTTTCCCTCCCTCCTTCCCCTCTATGCCTTGGGTCCACTCTTCTCCCTGTTATCCTTAGCTGGGGATATCTGTTATGGTGTATCTGTTTATTGCTTATTTGTCTGGAAACCTATTATTGTCTTCCAATTTGATTACAGCCTTCCTTGGAGGGCACCTGGCATCTGGGGCAAGAAACACTGAAGAAGATGGCGTCGGCTGATGCTTATATACTCCAGCCGCTCTGACGTCTGAGAGAAATGCGACATCAGCCGACGTCGGACCCAGACTTTGGAATCCGGCCGACCGAGGGCTGCCTGAGGCAGGACAACCCATATGTTATGACTGCAGTTGCATATCTATCGGACATCTACATTTATGGTAGGTACAAAACTGTACTTTCCTTCCTTTGAGGGGCCTCTGCCTTCTGGTGATGTCTGATCCGGGGTGGCTTTGTCTTTCTCCCTTGGGAACTTTGGCCTCCAGGTTGGGAAGACAGGTGCCTCGGGCATCGTCTGCATTCCAAGTGGCAGGGCTTTCTCAACTCCTCAAGAGACTGTCCCTCCTCCACCAGGCCCTTCCCAAGCCTCTGTGGCTCGAAGCTTTGCATCTGTCTGTCCGATCCATGGTCAGCTCCTCCCAACCCCGAATATCCCATGGAGGAGGTCCCCCCGGAAGCGTCAGTGCAAGAGGAAGTGCATTAACTGCCCCTTGGAGTCTTTAACAGAGGACATGGACTTTGATAAAGGGAAAGGGTCCCCCCGATCTCCACCAATGTGTATATGAAAGAACGATAGGAGACGAAAGCGTGCTCAATCTGTTTGCATTTGAGACTGTGTGTGTTAAAATAAAGACTTTGGATTTACATCATTGGTCAGTTTGTTCTTTCATATCCACCTATGATCTCTCCTTTAGAGATCATAGATGATCCTGAAACAAAGGGGTGGATGGTAGTCCCACCCCCCTTCCTTGGAGTCAGTGTTCCTGGAGGAGTTTGAGATCGAACCATCTATGTCCTGAGTGGCCCCACCGGCAGACCAGCTTGTTGACCTCATCGCCTGGGAGCCTGATACCATAGAACCAATCCTGAAGCGCACTGATAAGTATCTTGGCCCCCCTCAGGATCTCCCCATCTGGAGTAAAGGTGTCCTGGTTGATGCCATTGTGCTGTCAGCAGCCACCAAGAAAGAGCTCGCTGAACAGAGCTTTGATAGTAGAAGTTTAGCTATTTTTGGTAACATTTTAAATCCTTTTCTCCTTCAAGCATTAAAGGACTTCCTCAGAAATAATCAGTAAAAATCAGTACATTAAATCGAGTAGTTGCAATCATCTATCTAACTTGTTAAAAAATACAAGCCATTAAATGTTATTATGAAGACTTTGTTAGCCATATATGAATTTATTATGCAATAATTGTAAATTAAGAAAAGCATTAGAAATATTTAAATATATATGATCTGAAGTAGGCATTTCATTTGTCAGCAACCTTTGGGATACGGATCCGATCTCTGATCCGAGCTGGCAACTTGTACCACAGCATAGATCCGAGCTCCTAGCTCCTCCCTTTACCCATAATCCCCTGCCAACTCTGACCCCAGATCTAGTTTGCTGCGCTTCAAGCTACAAGCTAGGTTCCTGAGCTCCTGGTGGATAGAAACTTGAGAGAAAAAAATTGCTAAATTTCTTCCTTTTTTCTGCTGCTGTGAGTGAGAGGGAGTGGTTAGGTACCCTATAGCCCTTTTTAGCTAACTAAATTTTATTTTTTTGTGATCTTTCTCTCCTCCCTTCCTCGCTGGTCGTAGTGTGTGTGTGTGTGTGGGGTGTGTTTAGGGGCTCCTTCTCCGACTTATTTTCCGAGTTCGGAGCCGAGCCACGTTGGATCCGGGGGTGGGTCGGAGGCGACAGTGCTGGGCACTTCGGCTCCGACTGTTCCCTCGAGTTTGTCGGATCCGACCTCTCGGAGCCGCGGCCCGAGCTTCGGATCTGAGGTATTCTGTGTGCATTTGGCTCCGTCCCTGTCGGAGCACACGGGTCCTCCGGATCCGATGGTCTTGGCCCCGGGTCCGGTCCCCGCTTCGGATCCGGGTGGGAGTAGACTCTTGGATCCTATCGAGGGTGGCTCCCCCTCGGCTTTCGCTGCGGTGGAGAGGGCACTGTTGAGTGCATCCGGACCTCCGGTCCTGGCTTAGGCTCCCCCCTGCACTCCCTTTCAGCTGGTCCAGGCTCCCATCACCCGGCCTTTGGGGCAGCCTGCTTCAGTGCCTCGGGATGTTCCTTCGGAACATGACATTGCTGGTGAGACTTCCTCGGACAGCCCCCCCCCCCCGAGGAGGTTCCTCACACGTCTAAGTGTAAGTGGAGGCACGTGGACTCCCCCGAGTCCCTTATGGAAGATACGGACTTAGATGAAGGGGAAGGCTCCCCAAGGTCACCCCCCGAGGATGTCTCCTTTGGAGACATCATGGAAATGCTTAGGATCGGGGGGGTTGGTCTGCCACCAAGTCTTCCTCCGATGAGTCCGTATTCCTAGAGGCGTTCGAAGCAGGGCCATCTACCTCTTGGGTGGCCCCCCCCCGACCCCCTGGTGGACTTTATTGCCACCAGGGCTTGGAGGGAGCCGGACACTGTAGAGCCAGTCCCCAAGTGTCCGGATAGGATCTTGAGTGCCCCCACAGAGAGAACCCATTGGAGCAGAGGTCCCCCTGTGGATGCCATGTTGGTGGCGGCAGCCACCAAGAGAGTTGGCTCGAGCGCCCCATGGTCCTCCCACCGAGCAAGGAGTCTCATGCGATGGACCGCCTTGGGAACTTGGGGACTTTGATAAAGGGAAAGGGTCCCCCCGATCTCCACCAATGTGTATATGAAAGAACGATAGGAGACGAAAGCGTGCTCAATCTGTTTGCATTTGAGACTGTGTGTGTTAAAATAAAGACTTTGGATTTACATCATTGGTCAGTTTGTTCTTTCATATCCACCTATGATCTCTCCTTTAGAGATCATAGATGATCCTGAAACAAAGGGGTGGATGGTAGTCCCATCCCCCTTCCTTGGAGTCAGTGTTCCTGGAGGAGTTTGAGATCGAACCATCTATGTCCTGAGTGGCCCCACCGGCAGACCAGCTTGTTGACCTCATCGCCTGCCGGGCTTGGAAGGAGCCTGATACCATATAACCAATCCTGAAGCGCACTGATAAGTATCTTGGCCCCCCTCAGGATCTCCCCATCTGGAGTAAAGGTGTCCTGGTTGATGCCATTGTGCTGTCAGCAGCCACCAAGAAAGAGCTCGCTGAACAGAGCTTTGATAGTAGAAGTTTAGCTATTTTTGGTAACATTTTAAATCCTTTTCTCCTTCAAGCATTAAAGGACTTCCTCAGAAATAATCAGTAAAAATCAGTACATTAAATCGAGTAGTTGCAATCATCTATCTAACTTGTTAAAAAATACAAGCCATTAAATGTTATTATGAAGACTTTGTTAGCCATATATGAATTTATTATGCAATAATTGTAAATTAAGAAAAGCATTAGAAATATTTAAATATATATGATCTGAAGTAGGCATTTCATTTGTCAGCAACCTTTGGGATACGGATCCGATCTCTGATCCGAGCTGGCAACTTGTACCACAGCATAGATCCGAGCTCCTAGCTCCTCCCTTTACCCATAATCCCCTGCCAACTCTGACCCCAGATCTAGTTTGCTGCGCTTCAAGCTACAAGCTAGGTTCCTGAGCTCCTGGTGGATAGAAACTTGAGAGAAAAAAATTGCTAAATTTCTTCCTTTTTTCTGCTGCTGTGAGTGAGAGGGAGTGGTTAGGTACCCTATAGCCCTTTTTAGCTAACTAAATTTTATTTTTTTGTGATCTTTCTCTCCTCCCTTCCTCGCTGGTCGTAGTGTGTGTGTGTGTGGTGTGTTTAGGGGCTCCTTCTCCGACTTATTTTCCGAGTTCGGAGCCGAGCCACGTTGGATCCGGGGGTGGGTCGGAGGCGACAGTGCTGGGCACTTCGGCTCCGACTGTTCCCTCGAGTTTGTCGGATCCGACCTCTCGGAGCCGCGGCCCGAGCTTCGGATCTGAGGTATTCTGTGTGCATTTGGCTCCGTCCCTGTCGGAGCACACGGGTCCTCCGGATCCGATGGTCTTGGCCCCGGGTCCGGTCCCCGCTTCGGATCCGGGTGGGAGTAGACTCTTGGATCCTATCGAGGGTGGCTCCCCCTCGGCTTTCGCTGCGGTGGAGAGGGCACTGTTGAGTGCATCCGGACCTCCGGTCCTGGCTTCGGCTCCCCCCTGCACTCCCTCTCAGCTGGTCCAGGCTCCCATCACCCGGCCTTTGGGGCAGCCTGCTTCAGTGCCTCGGGATGTTCCTTCGGAACATGACATTGCTGGTGAGACTTCCTCGGACAGCCCCCCCCCCCCGAGGAGGTTCCTCACACGTCTAAGTGTAAGTGGAGGCACGTGGACTCCCCCGAGTCCCTTATGGAAGATACGGACTTAGATGAAGGGGAAGGCTCCCCAAGGTCACCCCCCGAGGATGTCTCCTTTGGAGACATCATGGAAATGCTTAGGATCGGGGGGGTTGGTCTGCCACCAAGTCTTCCTCCGATGAGTCCGTATTCCTAGAGGCGTTCGAAGCAGGGCCATCTACCTCTTGGGTGGCCCCCCCCCGACCCCCTGGTGGACTTTATTGCCACCAGGGCTTGGAGGGAGCCGGACACTGTAGAGCCAGTCCCCAAGTGTCCGGATAGGATCTTGAGTGCCCCCACAGAGAGAACCCATTGGAGCAGAGGTCCCCCTGTGGATGCCATGTTGGTGGCGGCAGCCACCAAGAGAGTTGGCTCGAGCGCCCCATGGTCCTCCCACCGAGCAAGGAGTCTCATGCGATGGACCGCCTTGGGAACCGGGCCTTCAGTTCAGCAACCTTCTCGAGGGCGCTGAACTATATGGCACACATCATCCGGATGCAGCGGGATCTGATCAAAGAATGTGAAGAATGTGCTGCCCCCCCCCCCCAGAGTCCATGTCGGAAGGGGACAAACAACTGTACTCCCGAATGTCCACTCTACGGTCCATTTCTAACACCTCTATGCGGCTTATGTCTCACGCCACTGAGGGAGCTGCTAGAGCTGGCGGAGTCGGCCTGGTCATGAGGCGACAAGCCTGGCTCTGACATTGTGACTTCTCGGAACCCTTTAAGGCGTCATTCGCGAATGCCCCCTTTGATAGTTCTGCTTTGTTTGGCAAAACCGTTCTCGACACTTTAGTCCAGAGCGAGAAAGATGGGAAGACGTCTGCCATCGGAGTCCGCTTCTCTGTTCCCCAGAGGTCTTTTTCTAGGAACCAAAAGGGTCAGAAGAAGATGTGGTTCCTGAAATCGCATCAATCCCAGTCTGCTCCGGATAACCAGTCCTCTCGTGGCAGAGGAGGACAGGGCGGACGCCGCCCTAGAGCCAGAGGGGGGTCCCAGGAATTTTGGGTCCAGAGAACCCTTCTCTGAGAGGCCCACGCAGAACCCCTGAGGGTTGCCCGGCTGCTCCACTCTGGAGGCAGTCGGGGGCGTTTTTTGAGGCACGTAGCAATGTGGGAGCCCATAACAGATCGCTGGGTGCTTCACATCATATCCAGAGGTTAGCAAATTCCCTTTATTGTAACCCCCAAAACCAGAAGCCTCCCCGACGTACCACCCAGTCAGAGGGAGGCGGCTGCTACAGAAATTCAGCAGCTTTTACAAAAAAGAGCCATCCAACCTGCCCCCCCCCCCTCAGATCAGCTCGGATCAGGGTTTTACTCCAGGTTCTTTCTGGTGCCAAAAAAGACGGGGGACTTGAGGCCCATCCTCAACCTCTCTCTCTTGAACCTGGCAGTGCCCAAAGAAAAGTTCCAGATGGTCACACTGCAATCTATTCTCCCCCTGTTACGGGAGAACGATTGGATGTGCTCGATAGGCCTCAAGGATGCGTACTATCACATTCTAGTGGACAGACGCTCCAGGAGGTTTCTCCGCTTCCGGCTGGGAGCCAGTCATTTTCAGTTCAGGGCTCTCCCCTTCGGTCTCACCTCAGCCCCCATGGTGTTCACCAAAGTCTTAATGGCAATAGCGGCCCACCTGAGACTCCAGGGGAATTCAGGTCTTTCCGTACCTGGACGACTGGCTCCTTACCGCCCCTACAAGGCATCTGCTCTGTTCATGCAAGGATTACTTTCTCAATCTTGCTCCACATCTGGGATTGACAGTCAACATGGCCAAGTCCTTTCTGGCTCCTACACAGGTAATAGATTATATAGGGGCGAGACTGGATTCCAAACTAATGCTTGCTTTTCTGACTCCAGATCGACTTCAGAACCTGAGGTCGCATATACAGGCCATCCTTCAACTTCAAGCTCCACCGGTGGAATTGGTCCTGAGGGCTCTAGGGTCCATGGCGGCAGCAATTTCTCTGCTGCTCTTGGCCCGTCTGAATATGAGGGTCCTGCAGTGGACCCTTCAGGTGCAATGGTCCCTGTCTCGCAACCCTCTGTACCATCCCATTCCCCTAAACAGGACTTGCAGAAGGTCGCTCGTGTGGTGGCTCCAGTCCCCGAGCCTCCACACGGGATGTCCATTCTCGATGCCTCCTCCCATCGCCACAGTGACCACGGACGCTTCTCACCTGGGGTGGGGGGGCATTATTCAGACGGAACGGTCCAAGGCATGTGGAACGACGTAGAGACCTCCTTGCATATCAGTGTCCTAGAGATGAGGGCAGTGCTTTTGACGTTGCAGGCACTTCACAACCTTCTTCCGATTGGGACGATTGCAGTACATACGGACATGTCAGTGGTCTGGTACATCAACAAACGGGGGAACCAGGTCTTATCCTCTTTGTCGTGAGGCCATGAGAGTGTGGGAATAGGCGCTATCCACCAACCGCTTTCTCATTGCAACGCACATTCCGGGACGGTCCAACATCCTAGCAGACAGGCTCAGTCGTACAATCCTGACTCCATACGAATGGTCTCTCAGTCCTCTAGTAGCGGAGCGAATATTTGCCCAATGGGGGGCAACCCTGTTGCGATCTTTTTACCTCTCCCTCAAATACCAAATGCAACAGTTACTTCGCCCTAATCCCCCCTCTGGGGGAGTCCCTGAGAGACTCTCTAGTACATGCTTGGCCTCCCGGTCTTCTTTACGCTTACCCTCCACTGCCCCGATGCTAAAACTTTTACAGAAAGCCAGTCGGTTGGGGAGCAAGATGATCCTCATTGCCCCATTCTGGCCTCGTCAGACGTGGTTCCCATACCTATGGTCTCACCTGGTTCGTCCGCCCTGGATTTTGGATCCTCTTCCAGATCTCATTACTCACCCCCTGGGTCTTCCAACCCCCAGCCTGGTCAACCTCAAGCTGACGGCTTGGTTGCTCCAGTTCCACTCTTGATAAGGACTCCCGGAATCGCCTCACCAGTCAAAGCCATTCTAGTAGCAGCACACAAGCCATCCACCAGAAATGTCTATCGGAGTAAGTGGAAACGCTTTTCCATCTGGGCTGAGCACCATCATTTTAATCCTTTTACAGCGGCTTTAACATCGGTTTTGGATTTTCTATCTACCCTTTTTCATCAGGGGGCTAGCTGTTCTACAGTCAAGGTGCAACTAGCAGCGATTTCGCACAATCATGTAGGGCATGAGTCTGGCCCTCTTATTACCTCTAAGCTCTGTAAAGCTTTCCGTAAGGGTACCTTCCTCCTCAGACCTCCTGTCAGGGAGATAGTACCCCCATGGGATTTAGCTTTAGTTCTACAGGCCTTGACTAGCCCCCCTTTCGAGCCGGCGGCCATGGTTGATCTCAAATACCTCTCTTGGAAAACTGCCTTTCTGGTGGCCATTACTTCGGCCAAAAGAGTCTCTGAACTTCAGGCTCTCTGTGTCAAACCACCGTATTTGACCCTCCATCAGGATAGAGTGTACCTCAGGATCAATCCGTCTTTTCTGCCTAAGGTATCTTCCGAAGCAAACATTAATCAATCTATTAATCTTCCCGTGTTCTTCCCCAACTATCAGAGCAAAGGAGAGTATAAGCTGCATTCTTTGGACTTGCACAGACAACTGTGCTTTTATATTCATCGAACGGCTGGTCATAGACAATCCGACCAGTTGTTTGTCTCCTTTGCCAAAACCAACCTAGGCAAGTCGGTTTCTAAAGTTACCCTGTCACGATGGATCGCGAGCTGTATACTCTTAGCATATCAGAGTTCGGGACGGCCTGCACCTCAGGGAGTCCGCGCTCATTCTACTAGGGCCATTGCTACATCGGCTGCTTTTAGATCTAGGGTTCCCTTGAATGATATTTGTTCCGCAGCCACTTGGGCTTCATCCCATACTTTTATCAGCCATTACAAACTGGATGTTGTCTCCAGAGGTAGGGCGTCCTTTGGCTCTGCAGTGCTCCGGAATATCCTTCCATGAAGGCCACCCAAGATTCAGGTAGCTGGGGACTCTGTCCCAAAGGTTGCTGACAAATGAAGTCCCTACTTCAGATTAAGAAGTTATGTACTCGCCATAAAGTTCCATCTGAGTAGGTATCTTCATTTGTCTGCAACCATCCCACCCGCCTTCCCCCTGACCAATATGATTCTAAGTAGGAGTTGTCTTACATGAGTCCCTTCCGGGACACACTAGCAAGTTGTTATATGGGGCAAACTTGATCTGAGGTCAGTCAGGGTTGGCGGGGCGTTATGGGTAAAGGGAGGAGCTAGGAGCTCGGATCTATGCTGTGGTAGAAGTTGCCGGCTCGGATCCGTATCCGAAAGGTTGCAGACAAATGAAGATGCCTACTCAGATGGAATGTTATGGTGAGTACATAACTTCTTATTTTAAAGCACGTGTATTATACAACCTAAACTTAGGTTCATAGGTGTGTACTAGGTTGAACATATTGCTAGCCTGCTATAACTGTTTAATGCCATTTCAAACTGGAAGTATGGATATTTTCATCATTTAGACTGGGGGCATTTAGTGGCATCCAACTTAACTACTATAGCAGTTCTTTATATTCCAAACAGGACTTACAATAACTCCATCTAGGATTTGTGGAAACCACTTCCAGTATTGCGAAATGCAATTTCTTTTCCAATTAGAGCATTTTGAAGTGTTTACAAATAGCACAGCTGTGATTTTCTGGTAATGTCATACCAGTGCTTGTAGATTCTTTTATGAAGTGGTCTTTCTGTTTTGTTCACAAAAAAATGCTGGGCAACCAGAACAGGGTGCAGTGTAAACCATCCCACACATTCCACCCTTGCCTTTCAGTAGAGTAAACTTAGATTTTCAACTATTGAACACTGGTGTCTCTTGACTCTGAATACAGGTACTTTTGTTACAGTAACCACATTTGGATGTGCCTGTATACCTGTGTTTAACTGTATCCCAGTTCAAATGGATATTCCCTGATTTCTCAAATTTTAAAATTCATCTCATTCTTGTGCACAAAGCTGCGGTTTTCCACAAATGTCATGCAGTTCATCTGCATTAAAAATATCACAACTAGGTCTAGCTATGTTTTTATATAAAAGGAATCCATACTGTATTGCAGTACCATGGCCATCTCAAAATTTTTATTCTCTTTACCTTGGATTTTACCATGTGTGGTACAATTGGAACAGTATGCAAAGTAGTGGAAGAGACTGCTGTTTTTGTATTAAAACCAGTACCCAACAGATGTCTGTGTTTTCTTCCCCATCTGTTAACGTCTGTACTAATTTTATTAATTTATCTGCAGGGGTAGCCTCACTCAAAAACCATATTTTCAAACTTCTTTTTTGGCCAGGAAAATGTCATAACTAGAAACCATTCTGGCTAAGCTCACAAAGTGTCCTTTACTAAAGCTATGACGTGAAGTTGTTCAATCTCGCCATTCATTCTTACAAATGGGTTTCCGCTTTCACAAGCTCGAGGTTTTTGAGTAGCTCGAGGCCAAGTACCTATCCCATGATGCTCTCTGCCTTATCTCTGATCTAGTTTGCCACTGCAACAGATCGGAGGTCGAGAGTGGAGATCGGGCCAGTATTTGCATATTTTCAAATTTTATATATATATATATATATATATGTATGTAGGTTCTTTCACAGAAAGTGTTTCTTGTCTAGTTAACCTTAGACTAGTATTTAGTCACGATCTGTTTTTTGATGAAATAACTTTGTTACAGAGTAGCTGCTCTTAGGCCTTTCATTGGCTGCATTTTAGTTAATCTGTAACCCATTTTAGTGTCCTTAACTCTTATAACTGTAATCCTTTATAGTGAGAATATTGTTCTTTGTAGTCGTTATAGCTGTTTGAAGCTTTAACTGTTTATCCTAGCTAGTGTTTTTTTTCTAGGTTGTTATAACTATGGAGGTATTTTTAGAGTGTGGTGTTAGCCTAGCTGTTTGTCTAGGTAGTTTATATATATATATATATATATATATATATATATATATATATATATATATATATATATTCGTTATTTTCATTACACTATGATCATAGGGCAAAGGAGACAAAAGTCAGGGTTCAAGAAATGCCCTAAGTGCGGACAAAAAATGTCTATTACTGATTTACATGCAAGTTATGTGTACTGTCTGGGTGCAGTCCATCTTCAGGACGACTGTTGCATTTGTTATTTGTTCAGCAGCAGGGTCTTGTTGGAGTGCAGGAGAGCGCTAGTGGAGAGAGGTTTGTTGAAACCTAAATTTCAGGAATTTCTTGATGAGGCTGACCAGACTTCCAAATCTTCCAAGGGATCAAAGTCTTCGAAAGCTTCTTCAGAGCCAAAGTCTTGTCCGAAATTGGCTAAGAAGGTGCATTCGCAGTTTCCACAGTCTTCGGAACCACGCAAGTTTTTCAGAGCTGGTCCCCAGTATTGGAGCCAGTTTCTGAGGTTTTGAAATCACCAATCTTACAATCAGTGGCTTCATCTATCCTTTCGACTCCTTCGAGGAGCCTCTCAGTTGTGGACCGAGTGGTGCAGAGGCTCCTCCAGAACCTGGCATTAGCCAAATTATTCTCTGCTCTGACCCGAAGACGTCCTTGCCTACTGTTTGCTCCTCCTCCGAGCTGAGCCGGACCTGCGGAGCTAGAGGGAGTAGAACTGATGATCGTGGAACCCTTGGAGCCGAGGCCTGTTTCAGTGCCATCGGCTCTGTTGACTCTGACAACTTTGATGCTTTTTGAAGAATATGGGAGCTGACACTCTCCGGTCGGCTCCGGGGGGGGGGGGGTTGAACCAATATGTTGGTTCCGACCCTTCTCGGAGCTTCGGCAGGGATGAGCTCTGCTCCTTCCTCTTAGTCAGAGGCCACTATTTCGGTGCCGTGGAAGTTGCCATCCTCTTCGGAACTGGCTGCCTCTTCGCATCGGAGCAGTGGGGCTTTCGATGCCATGCGGAGTCATGTCTTAAGACAACCCACTTCAGGGCCTACTTACTCATCTCTGAAAGTGCCGCGTTCTACTTCCACATCACAGGTCCCCTTAAAGCGTTGAGACCCAGAGCCTCAGGTAGCTCCATTGGGTGACCCATGTTCTACTGAGACCTCGCCAGAAACTCCCGCTGATGAGTTTCCCAGAAAGAAGCTTTGCAAGAGGAAGCATTTAGACTCCCCACAGGAGTCTATCAATCAGGCACTGACTTAGAGGAGTCAGAAGGGTCCCCACATTCCCCCTTGGAGGATCTCTTTTGCTGGTATCCTAGAGATTCTAAGACAGAGAGGTGGCTGTCAGTCAGTTAACCCTACTGATGAGTCGTTTCTGAAGGCTTTTGGGTCTCAACCCTCCACCTCCTAGATGACGCCACCCTTCGATGAATTAATGGACTTAGTTGCTCGAAGGACATGGAAGTCTACTGATACAGTGGAACCTGTCCCTTGGAGGCCCAAGTTTATTACATTCCCACAGGACAAGCTTTATTACCAAAGGAGTGCCGGTTGATGCCATGTGGTGGCGGCGGCCACCAAGAAAGAGATGTCTGAAACCTCTTCTTCTGTCCGTCCTCCTAATAGATATCCAGGATTATGGTCAGGTATGGGAAACGCATTTTTAGTTCAGCGACTTTTGCTTTGCGATCTCTCAATTATTTGACACATTTTACCAGACTTTAGAGAGATCTCCTTAAGGAGCTTGGAGATGCTCTACAGGGTACTACAACAGAGGGCATTCTTGATAAGGTGACATCCAAGCTCGATGCCCTTAACTTTGTAGTTAACTCGTCCAAGCATCCTATTTTGTATGCTGCTGATGGTATGAGCCGGGCAGCGGGTTCAGCAATAGCTCTTGGGAGACATTTCTGGATGCGCTTATGCTCCTTTTGCGGAAGCCTTCAAGTCTTCCTTTGTTAATGCCCCATTCGATGGCTCCGTCCCTAAAGTCAAGGAGACCCTCACTAGGTGTGAACAAGATGGAAAGACTATCTGCTGTGGGACTGTTTTTCCACCCTTACTAGACCTTACCCCAAAGGGCAAAGGGAGGGAAAAATGTGGTTTTGCAAGTCCCAAGGAGCTTTTCAGAACACGCGCAGTGAACCCCCCTCCAGGGGCAGAGGAGGGGGTAATAATGGAGGACGCCACCCAGGTAGCAGTGGGGGTTCGCAAAACCAGGGCGACCGATCAGTTCTTTGGAAAACCCTATTACCACTCCTGAAAGGCCCGACTGTCCTACTCTGGAAGTAGTCGTGTCGCTTGTCTTTGTATCCAGACACCTGGCTAAAAATTACGAAAGACTCTTTGGTACAAAGCATTATTTCCAGAGGATATGTCTTTCCTTTCACAGAACCACCCTCCATATGAAAGAATATCCCATTCTACCCTGTCTCAGGGATCAAGCAACCATAGAGATTCAAAGGTTGCTAGAAAAGTCATCCAGCCAGTTCCAGCAGACCAGATAGGATCTGCAACCTACTCCAGATTCTTTTTAGTTCCAAAGAAAATGGGACTGGAGGCCTATCGTGGACCTCGGCAAACTTGACACTTTTGTAAAGGAGAAGTTCTGAATGGTCAACCTTCAATCAATTCTTCCGTTTCTAGGAACGTGCAGTTGGATGTGCTCTGTAGATCTCAAGGATGTGTACTATCATATCAAAATGGCCTGACCATCCAGAGATCTGCATTTCTGGATGGGAACCAGTCATTCTCAGTTATGAGCACTGCCCTTTGGTCTCCCAACAGCCCACAGAGTGTTTAACTAATGTATGGCAGTGATTATGGCTCACCTGAGGCGTCTAGGATTCAGAGTGTTTCCATACCTGGATGACTGTCTCCTTACCGCCACCACCAGGCATCAACTAGTTCAATCCAGGGACCTCACTCTAAATCTGTGTTCCCAGTTAAGAATTGCTATAAACTTTGCCAAGTCTGCATTGTCACCATTGCAGCGTATTTCCTTTATCGGAGCTTATTTAGACATTACCACCGCCATGGTAAAACTGCCCCTGGAAAGAATAGTCACTTTGGCATCAAACATTCTGGAACACAACAAAGTACCAGCTTTTCAAGTTTTAAAACTGTTAGGTACTATGGCAGCAACTCTCATAGCAGTTCCTCTAGGGCGCATGCACATGAGAATATTTCAGTGGTTACTCTTCACACAGTGGTCTTACCAACAACGTCCGATGTCATTCTTGAAAATAATTACAGATTCTTGCAAAAAGGATCTACAATGGTGGTTGACCAGTCACCATGTAACTGTAGGTTGCCCATTTGTTCTTCCCCCACCATCAGCCATGGTGACCACAGATGCTTCTCTGATGGTGGGGGTTTCAGGGAAGAACAGCCCAAGTCACCTGGTCAGAGACGGTCACACTTTTGCACATCAATATCTTGGAGATGAGAGCAGTACTTTTGGAGTTGCAGTACTTCCAAGACTCTCCTCCTCTGGGAAAGATTGCGATTCAGACAGAACATGTCAGTAGTCTGGTATATCAACAAGCAAGGGGGAACCAAATCTTTACCCCTGTGTCGAGAGGCTGTAAGAGTCTGGCAGTGGGCTGTATCCACCAAGCGCTTTCTGATAGCGACGCACATCCTGGGGAAATAGAGCCATTCTGAAGCTGCACGAATGGTCCCTCAAAGATGAGGTAGCTGAAAGGATTTTCCGAAGATGGGACCAGCCTTGCTGCGACCTGTTTGCATCCCCCATCCAATGCCAAATGCAGAAGATACTATGCCCTGAATTCCCCACCAGGGGAAAACCCAAGGGACTCTCTCGTCCACGCTTGACCCCTGGGACTTCTTTATGCTTTTCCACCCATTCCCCTGATTCCAAAATTTCTGTAGAAGGCCTAAGCCTTGGGAAGGACTGTAATTCTGATAGCCCCTTATTGGCCTCTACAGATTTGGTTCCCTTTTCTTCCGTTCTACCAACTAGAGGAACCTTGGATTCTGGACCCAGTTCCAAATCTGCTGACAACATTCATCAGGGGCTCTTTATCCTTCACTCCCTCAAATTGACAGCTTGGCTGCTCCAATTTCCAACTTAGCCAGGTCCCACAATCTTTCCTCTGAAGTCCAGCATGTCCTTGTATCCTCACACACAGTTTTAACCAGAAAGTTCTACGCTAGCAAGTGGAAGTGGTTTGCGTTCTTGGCTTCTCATAATATTGACCCGTATGTTGCCCCAATTGCCAGCATATTGGAGTTCTTGACTAAGCTTTTTAATGAAGGTGCTGCGGCAGCTTACCATACGTGTTCAATTGGCTGCAATTTCAAATTTTCACCTCTGATCAGAAGGTTCTAATCTTATGTCTCAGGTTATGTAGAGCCTTCTTAAAAGGAACCATACATCTCAGACCACCAGTTAGACAACCTTTCACTCCCTGGAACCTAAATTTTGTTCTGTCTAGGATTATTCTTCCTCCATTTCAGCCTGCATCTTCTGTCAACTAAAATTCCTGTCTTGGAAAACCATTTTCTTGGTGGCCATATTACATCAGCATGTAGTGTGTCTGAACTTCAGGCCTTGTCTATTAAAACCCCATACTTGATTTTTCACCCCGGCAGAGTCTCTCTCCGGACTAACCCTTTCTTACAGAGGTTTGTTCAGAGGCTAATTTAAATCTTAACTATTGAACTCCCGACTTTCTGCAGTAACCATTCCAACAAGTTGGAGTATGTTTCATAAGCTTGTTCACAGACAACTCTGATTCTGTTTTGATAGAATCAAAGAATTTAGAAAAATCAGAACAACTTTGTCTCTCATTCTGATACCAAGAAAGGACTACCGGTGTCGAAAGTCACTCTTTCCAAATAGTTGACTGTATAAAATTCACATGTTCTTCCGTGAATCAACCGTTGGAACATAACGTTAAGGCGCTTTCCACAAGGGCTGTTTCTACTTCAGCTTACATGGCTAGAATGCAGTTACACAGTATGTGCAGCTGCCACTTGGTCAAAGCCACATTACCTTCATTACACATTACAAAGTAGAGAAGGCCTTCAGGGACAGGGCTTCCTTTGGTTCCACTGTCCTCTGAAATATACTTCTGTGAGCCACCCAGGATGAATGGTGCTTGGGATGCTACCCATTTGCAAGAATGAACGGTAAGATTCAACAAGTTCACATAAAGAAGTTATGTACTTACCATAACGTTCCATGTGAGTTGTTCATCTTGCCTTCATTCTTACATTCCCTCCTGCCTGCTCCCTCTAGGCTTCTTGAAGAACGAGTAACAGATTTGGGGTCTGGTAGTCTTTGTGTAGTATTTCTTATTCCGGTGTGAGTAATGTTCATGTTTTTCTTATGTCTTATATGTTCGGATCAGCAAAGTAGATGTGAGGCGAGGCAGAGAGCATCATGGGATAGGGACTAAGCCTCGAGCTACTCAAACCTTGAGCTTTTGAAAGTGGCCGACTTGGAGCTGAGAAATAGACTCTGAACCCATTTGTAAGAATGAAGGCGAGACTAACAACTCACATGGAACATTAAGTACATAACTTGTTTGTTTTTTGTTTTTTCTTTGTTTGCAGATCAGGGGGGTGGCAACTAGCATAATGTAAGTAACTTGGAAAATCTGAGCTTCCTGTGAATGTTAGATGCAAAGCCACCCTTTGAAAACACAAATATCCAAGTTGTTGGCTTCATAATGGAGTAACGATAAATCAATGGAAGTGTAAAAAAAAAAACATCTGTAAAATGTTAGATGTCCTTCAAGGATGCATCTGCAGTCATCACATATGGGTTGTCCTGCCTCAGGCAGCCCTTCGGTCGGCCGGATTCCAAAGTCTGGGTCTGGCCTCGGCTGATGTCGCACTTAACCCCGACGTTAGAGCGTCTGGAGTATAAAAGCATCAACCGACGCCATTTTCCCCAGTCTTTCTTGCCGCGTGGTGCCCGAAGCAGAAGCAGTTCGCAAGTGCCGGTCGGCCAGCTCCTGTGATTCAGCTACCGAAGACTTCGAAAGAGC
Source organism: Protopterus annectens (assembly GCF_019279795.1). Taxonomy (NCBI): domain Eukaryota; kingdom Metazoa; phylum Chordata; order Ceratodontiformes; family Protopteridae; genus Protopterus; species Protopterus annectens. The sequence goes on from NC_056749.1 coordinate 179,743,461, forward strand.
TAAGTACCCCGTTGGGGACTCTTTCTTGCCTCAGCCGATGTCAGATAAAGTTAATAACTGTTTAACTTGTGGGAAACAAATACCTCATAAGGATTTCCACTCTTACTGCCTCCCTTGCCTAGGCCCAGACCACGACATCTCGGCCTGTTCAGCCTGTGCCTCCTTCAACCGACGAACTCTTAGACGTCTGTCGGAGTTTGCAGAGGAATTTTTTGGGGCTAGTTTTGCTTATAAGATGCCGTCGGAGACTCCGACTTCGCATTTAGTTAAAAAAACGGAAGGACAAGGACAGACACACGCGGACCACGGTTTCGGCTGAAACCACGGTCGGGCCTAACGCGAGTGTCTCTGTTTCGGCTGAAACAGAGTCCTTGGTAGTTCCTATTACCGAAACCGCTCAACCGACTACCTCGGCCCCGGAGGCCCCGGCAGAGTCTGTTATTGAATTACCTACTGAAACCGGTGTCCAGGAGCCTTCCGACACCATTCCTTTGGACAAGTCCACTGCTGCACGTGGTGCAGCCAGACCCCCTGCTTCCATGTCCATTAAGGCTTTTTCTAGGGCTAAAGCTGCTAAACTTTCTAAAGCTTTGCCTCCCAAGGTTTCCTCTCAGAGACCTTCTACTGGCTCTCAGAGTCTTAGCTTAGCAGAAGATCTAATCTCATTAATTAGAGGTTCCCAACCTCACTCGGACAGGGGCTCTCAACCACCTCCAGACAAAAGGCCCAGGGTGGAGCCCTCTGACCCCCACTCCTCAGATGAGTCCACTGATGGCTCTGCTCTGTCAGACCACCAGGAGGAGGCTTATTCGGCCTACGAGGATTCTGATGCTGAAGAATCTATTCCCTCGGCCTCCCCTCCTGAAGAGTTTTCCTTTGGAGAAGACATTACACTCTATGAGAGAACATTTTCAATGGCAGGGTCAGGTATTCTCTGATTCTAGAAAAAGATTAAGGACCTTTCTACATTTACCTCAGCATAGGCCTTTAGCTATACCTCCTGTTTTGAATGTCATTGATGATGTGTACTCTGATGCTAGTACAGCCCCTGACTCTCTCCCTCCGGCTCCTGCCAAACCTGATAGGTACTACAGGGTCCCGGACTCTCATCTACACCTGTACAAAGCCCACTGTGCTGATCCAGAAACTATTTCCCAGGGCCCAAAAGGGGTTACAGCTGCCACTGCTAAAATGGTGTCCAGTTTCTCCTTGTGAGCCTTAATGGCATTGCATATCCAACTTGGTAATCAGCAGGTTGTATTTGTGTTTATAATTGTCAAATAATAAGTAAACACTTATTTTTTAATCAAGTTTAATCCATCACAGCCACCATTAGTTGCTCATTGCGTTTAATAAGCAACTGCACGAGCTTTAAGCCATGCTTATCAAATGTCCACAAGTTCTTGTTAAAACTCAAAATTATGCTAAATAACATTGGGAAAATGATAGACTCAGGGCTCTGAGAACTCTATGAACATGCATGCAGTTTCACAAAAAAAAAAAGTCAAGTTGGAGGATGCAATACTTGTAATTTTCTCACACAATTGTAGCCTCATATCTGAAATAAGATGATCTGAATATTGAATAACTGGAGCATAACTTGAAGGCTTTTAATAACCAGCTATTGAACACAAAGGCCTTAGGGTCTTTTGCAGCATCAGTGCCACCATTGTGATTATCAGAAGCTACCAGTAAGTTGAATGATTGAAAAACAGTTCCTGTAGCTTGAGCAGTTCCCCAGTTCAAACTGAGTGCCTTGCTGCATCTGAGTTTTTGCCATCATCTAACTAGCACTGCCAGCTGGTTAGTCATAAGTCCATTGGATTAAGCCTTAAGCCATTTGGGGTGTGAACAATCTAATTAGTTGGAAGAGCTCTCCAGTTAATTTTTCTAAAACAGAAAGAACGTGCCTTAAGGGATTGATCTTCACGTATTGCAGAAAATAATTCTTGACTGGGATTGTGTACATGAAGCCTTTAAAACATAACTCCAAGAACATAAAACCAGATGCTTACTAGTAGCACAAACAAGACTTGTAATCAAAAACCAACCACCAGTTTCTGGCAAAAAATTGAGACCCCCACAAGAACTTCACCCGTCTGCTTTTAATTGTAAAAGTTTAGTGATTTTGTATAAATATTAAAATGATTTCATCCTACAAACATTAAATGACTTTAGAATTAATCTGTTAAAATAAGTGTATTAAATAGGGTAGTCACAACCACGTGTCCAGCTTCTTAAAGATATAGACCATCAGTATTATGAAGACCTTATTAGCCACATCCGAAATAAGTATAATTAAATGCAATATCATTATAAAATAGCTAACCAAAGTGTTAGATATATTAATGTATTTTTAAATACATGTATTATGCAGTCTAAACATGTGGTTAAACGTATTGCTCCTGTAACTTTGCTAAATGCAATTTCAAAACTGGAAATATGGATGCGCCTTTATTCAGACCTTAGGGTAGTAGCATCCGACTTCAACTGTTACAGCAGTTCTGTATATTTCAAACAGGACTACTAATAACCCCTTCTAGGATCCTATCACCAAATTTGTATAAATAGAGGTGCATGCTGCCCCCATTGCCACTCCCTTGATCTGCCTGCAAAATTTACCCTAAAAATATAGGAAATTAATTTCTATCAAATTGATAGGTAAATTAATCTCAATAGCCAACAGAAGTTCAGTCAGTGAGATCACCATAAAACTATCTTAGCCCAGCTTCTTGCAAGGATGTAAGAGAACAGAATTGTTAAATTGTTACTGTTAAAGTGGATGGTGCTGAAGTTCTTGGAGGATCTTTTTTTTTTTTTTTTTTTTTTTGCTGGAAACTAATTTTTGGTTAAGTTCCAAAGGGAACCAGGAATATTTGGAATAAAGGTCAGTCAAATAAAGTCCCTCATATATAGTTATTCTGACTCGTCTCCTGTTCCACCCAGGCAGTGTCTTAATCATCCCAAAAAGTCTGAATTCCCAATTCTCTCTTTGGCAACAAATTGTTTAAAAAAAAAAGTCCTGAATGTGATGCATCAAGGCTACAGATGGCAATGGAATGCTCTCCATCCTTCCCAAGGGATTCCTCATTCACCAAACTATTTTATTTCCTCCTGTTTTACAACACATGCTGGCTCCTGGATTAATTTAGGTTCATAGGTTCATACTAGGCTATCTGCCCAAGGGCATTTATAAGCCTAGCCCAGAGTTTTGTGGCTTTTGCCACCCCTTTAGTTTGAAGGATACTATGCCCATTATTTTGCTGTGCCTCTGTCAAGCAGTGACACTGAGGTAATCCCTGGGGTATATCTGCGATCTCCCATCCATTGGTCAAGATTTCTCTTAAACAAGGCCAGCGAGGTGCTCTGCCTCACATGTACCGGGATTTTGTTCCACAGCATAGGGAGTCTCTGGGTGATGAATCTGTCCCTCCAGCACGTCCTATTTATAACTGTGTCAAGGTTTAAGTCTCCCGCCCTTGTAGTTCTGAGGGATCTAGATTTTTTGAAGTGAAGCATGTTCATCAATTCCGGGTTGGACATGGCCTTGTATGTCAGGCACAGGTCACCTCTGAGCAGACGGTAAGCGACTGAATAGAGCTGGAGTTCCTTCAGTCAGGCAGCATAGGACATATTTTTGAGACCCTTTATCCTTTTGGTGAGGAACTTTTGGGGCCTTTCCAGTTGCTGCAGGTGTCTGGTCAGATGCATTCCGAATGGGGCATTGTACTTATCATTGGTCTGATGAGTGAGTACAGGGGGACAATGACCTCCCTTGATCTAGATGTAAATCCCTTCATGATCAGGTGGGCAATGTAGAAGGTCTTCCTAACTACTTTGGCAACGTGAGTGTCAAACGAAAGGTTACTGTCAACCTGGGTCCCCAGATCCCTGATAACCTCTTCTGGGCTTAGTGGGTTGCCACCTGTATGGTAGTTGGGGGTAACCTTGTTTTTCCCGAAGGGTATGACTATGCATTTTTTGGCGTTTAACTTTAGGCCATGGTTCTGGCACCAGTTATCCATTTCTATGAGACCCTTCTGAAGGATATCTGTGTCAGATGTGTTGTCGACTATGGCGCCCAGTTTGCAATCATCTGCAAACTTTGTCAGCCATAACCCTCCTGTGTTTGCTTGTACTTCTGAGAAGTAGATGCCGAACAAGAGTGGGCCCAGGACTGAGCCCTGTGGGACACCACTTGTGACAAGCTTTGAGTCTGACATGGCGCCAGCAACTCTGACCCTGTGGGTTCTGTCACTTAGCCAGTTTGCAACCCATCTTGTGACGTATGAGTTTACATTTAAGCTGATGAGTTTTTCAATGATACCTGAGTGGGGTATTGTGTCGAAAGCCTTTGCCAGGTCGAGGTAGGCTGTGTGGACTGCCTTTCCCTCATCAATGGCCTTGGTGACAGTTTTGAAAAAGTCAACCAAGTTTAAAAGGCATGATCTGCCTTTGACAAATCCAAACTGGGTTGGATCCAAAGTCTGCAAGTCCCCTATGTCTTTATGAGTTCCATTATGATCCTCTCCATAGCTTTGCAGATCAGGCTTGTCAAGCTGATGGGACGGTAATTTCCAGGGTCGGTGGAGGCACCGCCTTTGTGAAGTGGGACCACAGTTGCCGTACGCCACTCCTTGGGTACGTATCCTGAGGTGAGGCTAAGATTAAACAGCTGCCCTAACTGCAGGTTTAATTCCTCATTGAGTTCGTGGAGCACACAACCGGGGACACCATCTGGTCCCATGGATGCTGTGTTTTTCGCCTTGGAGAGAGCAGTTCTCACCTGGGCGTTAGAGATGTTTGGGGGGCTACAATCCTCTGGTATAGATATCTCTCCTTTTGGGGGGGAGGGGGGGGAGTTTGCACTGAACCTGTCGGCCAGTATGTTGGTAATGTCTGTAGGTTCAGTGAATTTTACATCATTTTGAACTAGCTCTGAGCATATCTGGGAGTTTCCTCCCAGGTTTCTAACATAGCTAAAAAAGGCCTTATGATTGTCTTTTGAGTCCTTAGCGACTTTTCTCTCAAAATTTGCCTTGGATGATTTTATGAGAGATCTTAGTTTTTTACTTATAATGATCAAAGGTGTCTTCCCTTTTAAGGATTTTGCTCTATCTTGTAGTAGCTTCCTCCTTTTGTTGTAGAGCTTGTTTATGGCTGGGGTCCACCAGACTGGACGCTTGCCTTTGGTAGAAAGAGTTATTGTTTTGTTTGGGATTGCCTGATCCATGCAGTCCTGTAGGTGCTGGTAGAAGGCATTTGTAAGTGATTCAGCGGCTTGAGTAATGGTTTCCGTAGGCTCGGGGGCCTTAAAAAGAGACCACACTAGTCTTTAGAAGTGTGAAGTCGGCTTTTGAGAAGTTCTTCACTGTGGCTTTTTTTATCTCAGGTGGGGGCGGGATGTGGACTTCCAGTCAGATTAGTTTATGATCTGATCTCACTAGTGAGGGGTATACTTCCGGTGTTTAACATTGTGACCCCATGTTCGTGATGATGAGATCTAGTATGTTTTCTCCTCTTGTGGGGATGGTGACTAGTTGTTCCATGGCATTTGAGTTTATGAACTCTAGGAACCTTTGGGCTAGAGTGTTGGGGCTTGAGTAGTGATCCCTGTCTATATTCGGGTAGTTGAAGTCACCTAGTATGATGGTGTTTGGAGATAGCTTTCCTGAAAACACTGGAGGGGATAAATGTATGTGAGGTTCCTGAGTTTGAGAGGGTGGCCTGTAACATGATACAAGTTGCAGAGCAGTCTTGCCTATGGTTAATTGCACCTGGATGGTCTCCGATGCATCGTGCGTTGCCACCAACCTTGAGGTGTGGGTGTCTTTGAATATGGACACCCCTCCTCCTTTCTTGGTGGTGTCCGGATTTTGGGGCCGGAACGCATGATACGAGGTAAAACCTGATAGTGCCGAGGTGCTCTCTGGAGCCTTGAACCAGGTTTCAGTCACAGCACAGACATCGATGTTCTCCATACTGAGAAGGGCCTCGAGTGCGTGCATCTTGAGGTTGAGACTTCTGGCATTGAGCAGCATTACCCTTAGTTTTTTTCCTTTTTTGTGTTCTACGGTGGTAGGTTTAGAATTTGAGCCTTGCCTAAAAAAGGCACTATGGGGGTGGCAAGAGCCTTTGCCAATATCCGGAAGCCCAGGGGTGACAGGTGCAAGCTGTCCCTTGCGAAGCAACGTGGCTTGTCCAGCATGTCATCCCAGGCAGACAGACATTGGATCCCCTTTGAATGACACCAGAGTTTAAGCCAATTATTAAAGCTGATCATCTTGTCTCTGTATTGTGGCATCATTCTTGGTGAAGGTAGGATACTGCTCAAGATCAGGGTCATACCTGCCTGGACTACATAATCAGAGAGCTCCTCTGTCTCTTTTCATGTAGTCCAAGGAGGTACATCTCGGGTCGTTCACACCAGTGTGGACAATGACTGAGTCGTACTTGTACCTGCTGTTGAGAGACCTGAGTGCTTGCGTTATGTGGCGGATTCTAGCGCCCAACAGGCAGCTTACTGTGACCTTCTCCTTACTCAATCTGGTGAGCGGGACATCAGTGTGTCTGACTATGGAGTCACCAATGACGAGTGTGTCTGGCATTGTGTTTGGCCTTAAGGGCTGTGACTGTTTGGCACACTGACTATGTGGTCTATGTGTTGCATGTGTTGTGTCCTGAGGTGGCAGTTGTTTGGGTGTCTGCTTTGGTGGCCTCTGCTGTTTTGGTAGATTTTTGATCAGAGCCTCCGAGTATGTCTTTGTGTGTTTGTGTATGAGTTGAAGTTGTGATGGTACTATGTGAGACTGGGTTTGTGGTGTGTGTGGTTACCTTCTCCTGTCTGGTCTTGCCAGTCCTGAGTTGAGAGAGCGTGGGAGAAGGAGAGGGGTCTGTGTACATGAGGCAATTGTAACATTGCCTCAATATTCCCAGATTCACCAGCTGAGCAGGAGAGGGCACTAGCAACTGATCCCTTGACATGCTAGAAGGAATAGACAAAAAACTTTAAAAAAGACTCCGGGGGATGTGGGTGATCGAAAAGGGTTTTTTAGGCTGATGGGGTACTATGTATAATAAAAGTGCTATATCAAGTAAAAAATGCTTTAGGAGCAAGTGCTAGGCTTTACAGCTAGAGAATAGTCTACTTAGGAGTCAAGTAGAGCTGAACTTTTTAGATATAGAATACACTGGTTTGATCAGCAGTACAGTTAAAGGAAGGCTGTTTTAAGGGAAAATTTGAAGTGGACTTTAGGTAGCCCGAATAGTTTAACCTTGATTAACCGCCGCTGCTCTTGTGTGCTCCTGTAGCAACTCAGCGCTAAATCGCGCTAACGCGCGCTTTAGCGTGCTTTATAGCAGGGGGTTGAAAAGATCTAGGAATTGACCCAAAATGGCCAATGGACTACCAGTTTCTGGCTGATACCACTCCGAAATGGACAAATAGGCTGCTCAGTGCTTCCCACTTCCACTGGTAAACAAAGAAGCTTCCTTTCTCCAAATATGGATATGGAACAGTTTCAGGAACCAAGACAAAGCCCAGGGATCAGCAAACTCTGATACTGGACTATTCTAGTTCAGGCAAGGCGGGAAAACAAGAGATATTTTTTTTTTGTTTTTTTTTTTTTTGTTTTGTTTTTTTAACAGAGAAGGAAAAAACAGACAATAAATGCTTTTAAATGCTATGAATCGGCTAGCGCACTTGTGTGTAGCCTACAGATACAATTTGCAACAATTAGAAACTTTAAAGTGCAAAAACAGTTTAGACAGAAAATCACTTTAAATGCAGTAGCAAACAGGCGAAAATGCAGTCGCTAGACAGTAAACAGTAGAAAAGGCTCCTGGATGGTCGTCTTCCTCTTCCCCAGTTCTTTTAAGTTACAATAATCTACTGTAGCAGTGATCATAATGATGAACATAGAAGAGTTGTGCAAGTAATTTACCATAAAAGTAGATGTTCAGATGACTACTACTGCATTAGGTGCTGTCTGCCTTCTTCCCTTATTTTTTGTCAGGGTGTGGATGTATTTTTTTTCTTTTCCTAGTATTGTCCTCTCAGGGTTTTTGCCTCCATCTCTCCGTTGACATCTGAAGAGCTTCGCATCCAAATCTGACCTTTAGTCATCTCAAGTTAGCATCTAATCATAAGCAGTTATTAATCAGTCTATAAGGAGTTAAGCTGTTTTCAATTTAAGCAGAACTTGTCTTAACCAGTTGCTCTAACAGTTAAGTAGATCTGAAGACATTCTCAAGTATTTTTATAAAGGAGATTACCTCTTGGCAGAATCATTTCACTAAATGTTCCCTTTTTGTGTTTCTTAATCACTTCTTATAAGCAGCTAAGTAGTTCTTTAAGCAATTCTGTTAAGCAGGTGTCATCCTGCTCAAAACAGTTATTAACCTGTTCTCGGGTTAGGTGGATCTCCTGTTAAGCAGTTTTAAAGCAATTTCTCTTATTTTTTAAGCAGAGTTTCAATCAGTCCATAAGCAGCTCTTACTCATTTAATGAGATCCCCTCTTGGCAGTTGATCATTTCTCAAACAGTTCCACTTCTTGTACACTTCTTAATCAGTTATAAGTAACTTTTAAGTAGTTCTCTGGCAGTTTTAAGCATAGTGAAGCTGCTTTAGAGTTTCTGAAGAACTGCTTAAGAGAAGAACATGAGTGCTTAAAACTGTTTGATAATGCTTAAAAGGTGACCTGCTTACGATTAAAACTGTACATAAACTGTTTGAGAAATGTTTAGAATTGCCCAAGAACTGCTTGAGATCTGCTAACTGCTCAATATAAGTGCTTGTGGACTGCATAAGGAGTTCTTAAAAGCAGCTCTCCTCAAGCTGTTCTTAAGCAGTTCTTCTGTAAAGATGATTAAAGACCATTCTTATCTTAACCAGTTCTCCCCTTTTAGCAGTTCTTAAACTGTTCTCACCTTTAGCAGCTGTCAATCGGTTCAACAGTTCCTTCTTAAGCAATGCTTATGGTATTCATTAGCAGTTTGTAAGCTATTTTCTTCAATGGTTCTCATGCAGTTCTAATCTTAAAAGCAGCACTTTTAAACAGATATTCAGTTCTTACAGTCCTTAATGAGTTCTGAACCAGTTCATATGTAGAAGATGTAAAGCAGTTTCTGAGCAACTCTTAGTGTGTACTCACTTCTGCTCATAAGCAGTTCTTAAAGCTTTCTCCTCTGTGTCGTGTCTGATATAGTTCATCTGTTAAGCTATTCTCCTGTTAAGCAGTCTTTTAAGTGACTCTTCTGTAAGCAGCTCTCCTAAGCGGTTCTTAAGCAGTTCTTCTGCTCATGAGCAGTTCATAGGTTTTTAGGAGTTTTTAAACAGTTTTTCAGCAATGCTTAAGGCATGTTCAATCAGTTAAGTGGCTTTCTTGTTGGGCAGTTCCTATGCTGTTCTAAATCAGCAGCATTTTAATTTTTTGTCAAAAGCAGTCAAGCAGGTCTCGAAGTTGAGTAGTTCTAATCAGAAGCAATTATCAATTAGTTAATCATTTCTCATAAAGCAGTTCCTCATCAGCTGTTAAGCATTTATCTTAAGCAGGTCTCAAAGTGCTATTGAACAGGTCTAATCATAAGCAGTTACCATAAGCAGTTACCTATCAGTCCTTCACCAGTTTGAGTTTAAGTAGCTATTAAACTGTACCTTAAAAACTCTTCTTAAGCAGTTCTTAAGCTGTTACTCTCTAAGCAGTTCTTAAGGAGTTCTCAAGCATTTCTGAAGCAGACTTCCTCTTGGCATTTATTTCTGAAACTAATCTCTTATACAGTGCTTAATCAGGTCTCCTTGTAAACATCCTGGTTAAGAAACAAAAATAAATTAAGTGACCACTTTTATGATCTCAAAACTTCTTGACAGCTTCTTAAAAAAGAACTGCTTAAGATTAATACTGTGCATGAGCTGCCTGAAAAATGGTTGAGAATATTTCTTTAAAAAGTACTTCAGAATTGCTTAAGGAACTGATCAACAATAAGTACTGTTTGAGGACTACTTAAGGAAATCTCAATTTTCCTCAAGTAATTCACAAGCAGTTATCATGAAAGTAGTTCTTAAGCAGCTTTTAATGAGTTCTCAAGCAGTTCTTAAGTTATGGATCTCGATCAGTTCTCATGTAAAGCAGTTTTTAAGCAATTCTTAGTTATCCTCGTAAGCAGGTAAAATCGATTTTTCTCTTATCTTAGTCAATTAAGTACAAGTTAAACAGCTCTTCATCATTTCTCCTCATAAGCAGTTCTCGAAGTTTTCAACAGTCCTAATAAAAACATCTATCAATTAAGTTCTTTTTTTCTAACATTTCATAAACACTTTTCCTGTTAAGCAGATATTAAACCATGTCCATGTTAAGCAGTCCTTAAAACATTTCCCTTGTGATATTTTAAGCACTTCTCAATCAGTTCTGCTCTTAGACTATTCTTAATCTTAAGTAGCTTCTTTCATTACAGTTGAGTCATTCGAAAGGAACTCTTAGTTCTCCTTACAAGCGACTGTTAAGCAGTTCTACTTGAGTTCTCCAGCTATGCATTTCCTAAGTAGTTTTTAAGCAGTTCTCAAGTAGCTCTTCTTTTAAGTACACCTTAAGTTATTCTTAAGAGTTCTTAAGACGGTCTCTCTAAATATGAAACATTTTACCTATTAAGCAGTTCTTAAGCTGCTGTCCTCTTAAGAAGCAGATTTTTTATGCAGTTCTTAAACTTATTTTCTCAACTCATTCCCTCCAATTGAGCTTTTTCAAGTCTGTGTTCTTTCAGTGAGTCACTTCAGCTTTCTAAAAAAAAAAAATGAAGTTATTACCTTATTCTGAATAAATGTTCATATCTCTATAACAAGTGTCACTTGAAAATGTAGATAGTAAATTACTCAGCACAAAATAATCATTGCAGTAATTGCACTTGGCCAATCCTATCACTTAAACTAGATTTAGTAAGACATAAACCATAAATATTTCTGTTCTATAAAAACGTTATGGTATCTTAGTAACCATTCAGGGAACACCTATATTGCAGGGTGCATTTTCTTCATACAGGTGTAAACTTTAATACTGGGTTAAAGCAATTCTTTTTGTCACACTTTTTGTTACAATACTTGGAAAAATACAAAAATTCTTACAATAAATAGTATACATATAATATTCAATAGTTCTGCACTAGACAAAGTCAAATATCAATATAGTTGTGCTTGCCATCATGTAAGCTATAAAATGAAATCTCCAACACCTTGTATGAAGCATGGTTTTGGAATTAATGCAAATATGATCAAGCAGTATTTGATGGCTAGAGACCTGTGTAGAATGTAATTGCAGAAATCCCTCAACCTCATTAGGCTGTAAAAAGATGAGGCATGGTTTATCATTTTTCTTTACATGGACTCGAAACATTTTTAAAAAGTCACCCTTATGAACAGTTATAAATTTTAAAGCACTTCTCAGGTTTTCTGTGTTCCTAATGAGTTCTAAAGCAGTTAAAAGAACTCAAGTAATTCTTCAGTAGTTTAGCTCTTAATGATGAAGCTAATCTTTAGTAATTGGTTTTCTTTATAAGTAAATTTTAAGCAATTCTGTTAAGCAGCTCTATAATTGTTTGCAAAGTATGAGCTATGAAATAAAAAAAAAATACCCCTGGTTTGGCACCTATGTCTCTAATGGACATGGGCAGCCATTGAATGCTGCTTGTGCTCAAACCTATATCGTATCATAAAGTTCCTTAAGGTATTGACACATGTCAACAGTATTTTGGTAAATGGCTGTTTGGCTACACTTAAAATAGATGTTATGCCAGTAGCCTAGTAACCACATATGAACCAGTAAATGCTTGAGAAAAGGAATGGTGAAATACTTAAATGGATGCATAATTGCTTAGGAGAACTGAAGATTAAAGCTGCAAATGCACTATTTCAGAAATGCTTAATAGAATTATCTCTAGAACTGCTTAATCTTGAGAATTAAGGAGTTCTTACCAGCAGTTTTCCTTTTAAAAAAGTTCTCAAGCAGTTCTCTAAAGAACCTCTCTCGCAGTTCTCATCTTATAGGTCCATAGGCGAATACTAGGCTAACTGCCCTGAAGGGCCTTTGTATTGTTGGCCTTTCTAAATAACCTAAGGTCAGAATCAAACCCGTCTGTGTGGTGAAAACCTTTGTTATGCCAACCCCACACCTGAATACAACTCTGTACTTTGTGTCTGAGGTAAACACCTTGCCCATTATGCCAACCCCTTAAACAGTTCTTAAGCAGTTCTGTTCTCAACTGCTTAAGATTTGAACTGTTTAAGAAAGGTAGTTTTGAAGGGGATCCATCTTAAAAAGTTCTTAGGCAGTTCATAAACAGTTGTGCTCTTCCCCTCTTAAGTAGTTCTCAAGTAATTCTCTTCTGAAGTTCTTAAACAATTTTTAATAGATCTCAAGCAGTTCTCCTGTTAAGCTGTTATTGAACGGTTCTCCTTGTAAGCATTTCATATGTAGTTTTCCTAATCAGTCCTTAGCTTTTAGCAGTTATGCAATTCTTCCTCATTTCTCTTCAGGCGTTCTTAAGCAGTTCTGAAGATGTTTTTTGATGAGTTCTAATCGGAAGCAATTGGTTCTTAATTTTAAATTAAACAGTTCCCCATGAATTACCAAGCAGTTCCTAAACAGGTCAAGCAGATAATTTAAGTAATTAAACTTTTTTCTCATAAACAGCCTTTAAACATTTTCCTCAAGTTAAACAGTTCACAATCTCTTTACCTCTTAAGCAGGAAACTGATCAACTGTTTAACAGTAAAGCTGTTATCAGTCAGTTCTAATGAAACACCATCCGTTCTCATTATCAGCTTTTAAGCAGTTCCAAATTATTTCAATCTAAGTGGTTCCTAAGTAGTTAAACAGATCTCAAACCACTCTACCCTTAAGCAGATCTCCATCAAGTTTCCATTAAAGGGAGTTCTTCAGCTGTTCTTTTACACATCTGAAATATTCATATCTTGAGCAGTTCTGCAATGGCTGTCTCCTTAGTTCTGCTATGCAGCTCTTAAATTTCATCTTTAGAGGTTATCAAGAAGTTATTCTCTGAACAAGCTATTGGTTCTCCTTATAAGCAGCTGTCTTTAATGGTTCTTACAGTTCAATTGACTGGCTATTCTCAAGGATTTATAAGTGGTTCTCAAATCTTAGTTCCTTAGGAGTTCTCAAGCAGTTAAGCAGTTTCCCTCTTAATCAGATCTCCTCTTAAGCATTTATTTAATGGTTTTGCTCTTGACAGTTAAGCTTTTTCTCTCAGTTCTCCTTTTAAACAATTTTTAATCAGATTTCTTAATCTCCCTCCTTAAGCAGATCACAGCTTAAGAACTATGAGCTGCTTTAGAAAAGAACTTTCAAATTTTAAATGTATTAATGTCTTAAGAGAACTGCTTAAGCTTAAAATCTTTATTAACTGCTTCAGAAATGCTTAAGAATAGAATTGCTCAGGGACTGCTTCACTAAAGCTTAGGAACTTAAGAGGAGACCTGCTGAAGGGGTTATAAGCAGTTCTGTTTAGTAGTTCTTAACCAGTGCTGAAGCCGTTCTCTCATCTTAAGCAGTTGTTACAGTTCTATCCTTAAGCCCTTAAGTAGATCTCATCTTAAGCAGTTTAACAAGCATTTCTTTAACACCTATACTGAATTATCACTTTGGACATAAGCAAACATTTATATAAAAGGAAACTATTAACATGTTCCCAGTTGCATTTGTATAACTGTCATAAATCCAACATTACATACACTGCTTAATTCCGGTCTTCCCTTAAACCTCACTCCACCTCCGCAATATTATTCTGCATCCATCGTTCCCACAGTTTCCATTTATTTTTATATAATGATTCTACCCTTTTCTAAAGATCCCACCTCCATTTCTCTCAGTTCTGTAGCAATGTTCAGTACTTTAAATATAGTTGGTTTAGACTTTGATTTCTGTTTTCTAGTAATTGCTTTTTTGGCAGCAGCCAGAATTGAGCTTAACAAGGCCTTACTATGTATAGGCAGTTCAGATCCTGTGTTCCAGCTCAAAAGAATGATTTCCTGAGCTCATTTGCTCACCCATTATTTCTGACATTCTGTATGGAATTTTTAAAGTCTGCCAGCTCATTACACTCCAGACACTGGACCCAACCCAGTTTGGTGTCAAGGGCAGATCATGCCTACTCAACCTGGTGGACTTCTTTGAGAAGGTCACCAAAGCAATGGATGATGACAGAATTGTTCACACTACCTAACTTGACCTGGCCAAGGCATTTGAGACAATATCCCACTCAGACATTGTTGGCAAACTCTAGGTTTGGTACAAACCCGTATGTCACCCAGTGGACAGCCAACTGGCTCACAGACAGGCCCCAGGAAGTTAGAACTGGGAGTCCACCTCTACAGGGCAGGGTTGGAATAATGGTTAAGGTGTTATCTCCTCAAACACAAGGTTTGATTCTCACCTTTGTGAAATTGGCTAGGCTTAAGGTGGCACAAAAAAGGGCAGCTAACCTAGTATTAACTTATGAACAAGGAGGCCAGAAACAAGTGGAGTCCCTCAGGGATTAGTCCTTAGACTGCTCCTTTTTGGCATTTACTTCTCCAAAGTCAAGGCCAATGTCTGTGGGTCTCTGGCTGACTAAATTTGCAGATGATTGCAAATTAGGAGCTGTAATTGAATCTCACACTGACACAAATTTTCTCCAGGAAGGGCCGACATAGACAAACAGCTGGTGAGAGTCATGGACTAAAACTAAATGCCAAGAAAGGTATGAGTATCCTCTGGGAAGTCATCCATCCCTGGTAACTATCATATTGACAACACACCCCTTAGAGTTGATCCAGTAGTCTGGGACTTAGGCTAGATTACTGTGTGTCCCTTTGATCATTACATGTTTACAGTGTTGTGGAAATCGTTCTATGTTGCCCAACATATAAACAGTTATGGCATCCAAGTCCAAGGAAGTCATTGTTCCACTGTATTCGGCATTCATCAGACCTATCATTCAGTACACTGCCCCTTTGGTATGTACCTAACCAAGCATATCCAGCAACTGGAATGTCCAGAGGTTACTCACTAAAGAAATAGAGGGCATAAGTAATGCCCTGTGCAGACCACCTCAAGGCCCTATTCCTGTATTCTGTTTCCTATAGGCTTTTGAGGGGAGATCTATGCCTGGCATTATAAGATCCCACTCTGATGGGCCTCCTGCATATCCGCAAAACAAACGGCACCAGAATTCCCATTCTAAAGACTTAACCTTGCCTGTGATATAAATAGTACCTGCAGGAGAGAGAGGTATGTATCCCAGAGACTACCCTGTCTGTGGAACAGGCTCCCCATCCATGTGAAGCAGAGATGTTCTACGTTTTTCACTGTTGCAGTCATTACATTTGGGTAATCTGCTGGCAGGTTGCCCTCAATCGGCCTGAATTCCAAAGTCTTGGGTTCTGCATCGGTTGCTGTCTCCTCTTACATGACGTCAGGTCGTCAGGGGTATAAAACATACAGCCGATGCCATTTTCTTTAGTCTTTCTTACCGCTTGGTGCCCGAAGCAGAAGCATTTTGCAAGTGCCGGTCGGCAGACTACTGAAATATTTGCGTTTGAGTTTCAGAACCGAAGTCTTCAATAAAGCTAAGTACCCCGTTAGGGAAACTTTTTTCTTGCTTTTTACCGATGTCAGAAAAAGTTAATAATTGTATTACTTGTGAGAAGCAAATACCTCATAAGGATTTCCATTTATACTGTATTCCTTGCCTAGGTCCTGATCACAACGTGCCTGGTTGTCGGATGTTCGTGTTACCCTGCTGCAGTCATCACACTTGGGTTATCCTGTCATCAGGCGGTCCTGCAGTCGGCCGGAATTCCAAGTCAGCCTGTTGCTTCTTCCCTGACGTCAGTTTGCCAGGGGTATATATAATGCAACCAACGCCAATGTAAGAGTGTTCCATCTTGCCATTTGTTCTTACACACAGGTTCGGAGACTATCCTCAGTTCCAAGTCTGCCAAATTGCAAAGCTCTAAATCTCAGAGAAGCTCGAGACCAGCCCATATCCCACAATCCTCCCTGCCATTACCCAGATCTAGTTTGCCGCTGCAACAGATTGGATCGAGGAGAGCTCAGACCAGATAGGAAATTGAGTTTTGCTTACTATTTACAGATAAGATACTGATTTTTTTTCCTGATATTACCTTATAATTCTTAGATTATTATAGAAGTGCTGTGTGTGTGTGTGTGTGTATATAGATATATATATATATATATATATATATATATATAGATATATAGATATATAGATATATATATATATATATATATATATATATATATATATATATATATATATATATATATAGATATATATATATATAGATATATATATAGATATAGATATATATATATATATATATATAGATATATATATATATATATAGATATATATAGATATATATAGATATATATATATATATATATATATATATATATATAGATATATATAGATATAGATATATATAGATATATATAGATATATAGATATATATATAGATATAGATAGATAGATATATAGATAGATATATATATATATATATAGATATACATATATATAGATATATAGATAGATATATATAGATATATAGATAGATATATATATATATATAGATATATATAGATATATATAGATATATAGATATATATATATATATATAGATATATATATATATATATATATATATATATATAGATATATAGATATAGATATAGATAGATATAGATATATATAGATATATATACACACACACACACTTTTTTTTCTTCAGGCACCCTTTGTGGCCCAACCCTTTTTCTTTGGGTGTGGTTTTTGTGAGTGTCTTATTTATATAGCCCTTTCCATATATATATTCATATAGGATTAGCATTAGTTTTTGTTATATTACTATGTCAGAAAAAGCTAAATCTGGCTTTAAAAGATGTCAGTGTGGGCAGAAAATGTCCATTACTGACAATCATGCTTCCTGCATCTACTGTCTTGGCCCTCTCCATCTCCAAGAGGATTGCTCTATTTGCCATTCCTTTAGCAGGAGGGTCATGACAGATAGGCGCAGGAAGCTCATAGACAGAGGATTACTGAAGCCTGCCTTTCAAGAGGCTTTGGACAAGTCTGATCAGGCTTCTAAATCCTCGAAGGGGTCGAAGATGTCTGAGCCCATGTCATCAGCTCAGAGTTAATCATCTTGAGTTCGTTCACCGGTTCCACAGATCTCGGGGCCGAGCGTCGAACATTTATCTTTTCCTGAGCCCCAGATCTTGGAACCGGTGTCGGAACTGCCACCACCGTCCATTCTTCGGTCAGTGCCATCTTCGGCTCCTTCGACCCGTTCTTCCAGATCCTTGTCTGAGACAGATGTGGATCGTGTCGTGCAGAAACTCATGGAAAACATGGCCCTTTCCAAGTTAATTGCTGTTTCCTCCCAGTTGGTGTCGAAACTAGAAGGCCTCCCCATATCTCCAACGGGTCCTCCTTCGAGACCCATTCATATCTCTGAGCCGGGAGAGGATGACCTGATGAAAGTGGAGCCCTCTGTGCCGAAATCGTCCATTGCACGATCAACACCATTAACTTCGACTCCTTCGGAACCGATAGGGGAGTCGCGGAGCCGACCTGTCTTTGCTCAGTTCCGGGACTGAGAGTCGTACCGACCTGTCTGTACCGACTCTCCCTCTCGGGGCCTCGGCACAGACTGGCTCGGCTCCGTCCTCTGGGTCGGAGCCCACGGCACCTGGGTCTGGGATGCTTCCGTGTTCTTCGGAACTGGGGGAGCCCTCAGCCAGTGGTTCGGGGCCTTTGACCTTGTGAGGAAGGTATTGTCTGCACAGACAAGCACATCATCATGGGGAATCTTCTCCTTCCCCAAAAGGGCCACTTTCTGTTTCTGCTCCCATGATCCATCCCAAGCATAGAGCCCAATTGCCTCAGCCACACCCAGAGGGGTTCCCCCTGTTCCTTGGAGGCCTCACCAAAAGCCCCCTCTGATGAGGTCCCGAGGAAACGGTTGTGCAAGAGGAGGCACATAGATTCCCCACAGGAAACTCTAACGTCTGACACCGACTTGGATGAGGCAGAGGGGTCCCCCAAATCACCCTCGGAGGATGTGTCATTTGCAGACATCCTGGAGATCTTGAAACAGAGGGGTGATTGGCAATCCCTAGCCCCCACTGAGGATGAGTCGATGCTGCTGAAGGCTTTTGGGGCTCAACCTTCTACCTCCTGGGTGACTCCGCCCTTCAAATTAATGGATTTGATTGCTCAAAGGGCGTGGGAGGCACCTGACACAGTGGAACCAGTCTCTAGGAAAACAAACAAGTTCATCACTGCCCCCCAAGATAACTTATCTCACCAAGGGAGTTCCTGTTGACGCTATGGTAGTGGCGGCAGCCACGAAAAAGTCTTACTCATCTGTTCATCCTCCTAAGGATTCAAGGACTATGGACAGATATGGGAAGTGCATTTTTAGTTCAGCGACTTTTTCCATGCGTTCGCTAAACTATCTGACCCACTTCACACATTTGCAGAGGGATCTCATCAAGGAGCTGACAGATACCCTCCAGGGTAACAGATGCTGTTTCAGAAAAGGTAACAGCACAACTTAACACCCTCACCTCCATAGTAAACTCATCCATGAGGCTCATCTCGTATGCAGCCAAGGGATCGAGTAGAGCTGCAGCTTCAGCGATTGCTCTTCAAAGACTATCATGGATGCGGCTGTGCTCCTTTGCGGAAGCCTTCGTCTTCCTTTGCCAATGCCCCTTTTGATGGTGCCACACTTTTCGGGCCCAAGGTTAAGGAGACTCTCACTCGGTGCGAGCAAGAGGGAAAGACCCTGTCTGCTGTTGGCATCCGTTTTTCCGCTCCTACTAGACCGTACCCCAAAGGGCAACGAGGCGGAAAAATGTGGTTCCGTAAGTATCGGGGATCTTTCCAGACCACACAGAGTGATACTCCCTCCAGAGGCAGAGGAGGGGGTAGAAATGGAAGACGCCACCCCGGCAGCAGAGGGGGTCCGCATAACCAAGGTGACAGGGATTCCGTCCCTGGGAAGCCTTTCCAGCACTCCTGAAGGGAGGCCCAGCTGTCCTGCTCTGGAGGCAGTCAGGGGTCGCTTGGCTTTATACCCACTGGCCTGGCTAAACATTACTTCGGATTCTTGGGTAAAAAGCATTATAACCAGAGGATACAAAATCCCCTTCACTTCAACGCCACCTCTACAAATAAAGTTTCCACACGTGCCACACCGTCTGCGAATGCTAGCAGCTGTAAAAATTTCAAAGCTGCTCGAAAACAGTCATCCAACCAGTCCCGGCGGACCAAAGAGAATTCAGAACTTACTCAAGGTTCTTTTTAGTTCCAAAAAAAGACGGGTCTGGAGACCGATCTTAGATTTCAGCCATCTCAGCAACTTCGTGAAGAAGGAAAAGTTCCGGATGGTCATGCTTCAATCAATCCTTCCATTCTTACAGAAGGACGATTGGATGTGCTCTATAGATCTCAGACGCGTACTACCACATCAAAATGGCCAGACCGTCCAGAGATCACCTGCGCTTCCGGCTGGGAGCCAGTCACTTTCAGTTTCGAGGTCTGCCCTTTGGACTCACCTCAGCCCCCAGTGTATTCACCAAATGCATGGCAGTAGTTGCGTCTCACTTGAGACGACGAGGATTCCAGGTGTTTCCCGATCTGGACGACTGGCTCCTCACCGCCACCACCGAGCGTCGCCTATTGCAAGCCAGAGACTACACAATCTGCCTTTGTTCCCACTTAGGGATATCCATAAACTTCGAAAAGTCTTGCTTATCGCCCTCAGTGTATTTCCTTCATCAGAGCAGACCTAAATACACGATCAACACTACTGAAGCTCCCCCCAATAAGAGCTTCAACACTCACAACAGGTTCTTCTGGTCAGCAAGAAAGCCCCAGCCAAACTGGTGTTAAAAGTGTTGGGACTGATGGCAGCCGCAATAATTGCAGTTCCTATGGGAAGGTTACACATGAGGATCCTACAATGGCTGCTCTTCGCGCAGTGGTCGTTCCAGCACCTACCCCTAGTGCACGAGATCAGGATAACAGAATCTTGCAGATGGGACCTCTCATGGTGGGTGCGCGATCAGAACCTCACTGTGGGCCATCCGTTCTCCCCAGTCCAACAGCCACAATAACCACAGACGCTTCCCTGATAGGGTGGGGGGGGGCTTTTTCAGGGAAAAACAGTCCAAGGAGAATGGTCCAGCATGGAGTACACTCTACATATAAATGTTCTGGAGTTGAGGGCAGTGTTCCTGGCGTTGCAACACTTCCAAGCCCTCTTACCTCTAGGAACAGTAGCAGTTCAGACAGACAACATGTCTGTAGTCTGGTACATAAACAAACAAGGGGGAACCAGGTCTTACCCGTTATGCAGAGAGGCCATGAGAATTTGGCAATGGGCAGAGTCCACGGGTCACTTTCTGATAGCAACGCACATCCCGGGGTTATCCAACGTCATTGCGGACAGGTTGAGCAGAGCCATCCTGTTACCTCACGAGTGGTCCCTCAATTCACAGACGGCGGAAAAGATCTTCCGCAAATGGGGCCAGCCTTGCTGCGATCTATTTGCTTCCCCATTGAATGCAAAATGCAGAAGCTACTTTGCCCTTCTACCCCCTTTGGGAGATGTCCCCGGGGATGCACTGATACACGATTGGCCCCCGGGTCTCCTATATGCATTCCCACCGACTCCATTGATTCCCAGATTTCTACAGAAAGCCAGGAACCTGGAAAGGACTATAATACTCATAGCCCCATTCTGGCCTCGTCAAATATGGTTCCCCTTTCTTTGAGCCCATCAAATAGAGGAACCATGGATTCTGGACCCAGTACCAGATCTACTGACACATTCGTCGGGAGTTCCTCACCCGTCTCTACAGTCCCTCAAACTAGCAGCTTGGCTGCTCCGCTTCCCTGCCTAGCCAGGTCTCCTCTACTCCCTCCGGCAGTTCAACACATTCTGGTTGCTTCTCATAAAGCTTCCACTACTAAACTCTATACGAGTAAGTGGAAACGCTTTGTATATTGGGCATCTAGTCAGAACTTAGAATTTTAGAATTCTTATCCATCCTTTTTCACAAAGGAGCTTCTACTTTCACGCTAAGAGTACAGTTGGTGGCCATATCAAACTTCCATATTGGTGAGGAAGGTTGTCCCATTATGTCTCACAGACTTTAAGGCCTTTATGAAAGGAACCTTCCATCTTAGACTGCCTGTCAGAAAACCTTTCTTTCCATGGAGCCTGAATTTGCTGCTATCGCAACTCATGTTGCCACCCTTTGAACCTGCTTCGTCGTGTCTCTTAAAGTTCTTATTGTGGAAGACGCTGTTTCTCGTTGCCGTGACCTCAGCTCGTAGAGTCTGAGCTGCAGGCATCATCGGTCAGACCACCTTACTTGATATTCCATCCAGACAGAGTCTCTTTGCGTACAAATCCATTTTTCCTTCCAAAAGTATGCTCAGTTATGAATATTAACCAGTCTATAGAACTCCCTACCTTTTTCAAAAACCATACTAAACTGGCGTACATGTTGCACAAGTTGGATGTTCACAGGCAATTAAGATTTTATTTGGATAGGACCAAAGCTTACAGGAAAACAGATCAGCTCTTCGTCGCATTTGCAGACAATAAAAAGGGCATGGCAATTACTAAACGTACACTATCTAAATGGCTTGCTGACTGTATAACATTTGTATACTCTAAATCAAAGCAATCCTTACCCACCAAACCTAAGGCCCATTCTACCAGATTAGTCTCCACTTCCTTAGCTCATGCGGCTCGTTTGCCTTTGGACACTGTGCAGCAGCCACATGGTCTAAACCACATACTTTCATCACTCATTATAGAGTGGACAAGGTCTCCAAAGATAGGACATCATTTGGTTCCACTGTGCTTAGGAACGTTCTTCCATGAGTCACTCGGGGTTACAGAGCTAGGGACGCTACCCGTGTGTAAGAACAAATGGCGAGATTGAACACTCTTACATAAAGAAGTTATGTCCTTACCATAACGTTCCATGTAGAGTGTTCATCTCGCCTTTGTTCTTACATTCCCTCCCTCCCCCCCCCCCACGTGTTTGGAAGAACTGGTAGGATTAGAGTCTGATCGACGTGTCTTGACCCCTTCTGGGGTATATGGTCCCGTGTGTCATGGGATATATGCTTAGACCATTAGTATTGCTATGGTGAGTGTGTCTCTGGCTGAAGAGAGTGTATACTTCTAGCACCGCAGGTGTTGGATCTTTTGGTCTGGTTTGTTTGCAAACTAGATCTGAGTAATGGCAAGGAGGATTGTGGGATATGGGCTGGTCTCGAGCTTCTCTGAGATTCAGAGCTTTGCAATTCGGCCGACTCTGAGCCGAGGATCGGCTCCGAACCCATGTGTAAGAACAAAGGCGAGATGAACACTCTACATGGAATGTTATGGTAAGGACATAACTTATTTATCTGAAGTAGGAACTTCATTTGTCAGCAACCTTTGGGATACGGATCCGATCTCTGATCCGAGCCGGCAACTTCTACCACAGCATAGATCCTAGCTCCTCCCTTTACCCATAATCCCCTGCCTACCCTGACTGACCTCAGATCTAGTTTACCGCTCTTCAAGCAACAGCTAGATTCCAGAGTTCTTGGCGATTTTGAGAGAACAGTTTTTTTCTTATTCTTACTGAGTGGTTGTGTGTGCATTTTAGGTTTCCCCTTAATGCTAAAACTTCTTACTTTTAGCTTACTTAGCTTAAATTTTAATGTAAATTTTTTCCTCCCTGCCCCCGCTGGTCGTAGCGTGTGTGTGTGTCTTGAGTGTAGGGGCCTAGTGAGTGTGCTTTACTTTAGTTATTTCGGAGGCCCCTAAAGCCATTGTTTCTAAATGCACCGAGTGTGGTCACAAGCTTTCACCGGCTGATGGCCACACTCCGTGCGTTAGGTGCCTTGGGGTTGAACACCTCTCTTCGGGTTGCGCGATTTGCACGGCGTTCAACCCCAGGGCACTTGAGGTTCGGAGGTCGAAGCTGGTTCTGGCAGGCCTTTTACCCCCAGACTCTGCTTCGGCCTCCGGTACTTTGGTGACCGCTACCCCCCCCGGTAGCGGTCACTCCTGCCTCCCGACCAGGACTCAACCTCCCGCTTCGGCTCCGGAGGATAGGGAGTCCAGGAAAGAGAAGCGGAGGGAGAAGCACCTTAAGCGGCGGGCCGAGGACTCTTCATCGGCCCTGCCCACCAAGCGGGCTTCTCCGTCCAGGTCTTCTCTGTCTCCTCCTCCTCTGATCTGATCCCCGGGACCCGAGGAGGAGGTGACCCGGTCCCCGTCGAGGTCATCGAGGCGGCACTCCAGGTCTGCCTCGGTGGCCTCCTCGAGGTTCACCTTTAGCATGTCAGATGCAGACATGGACCGGATGATGAGGAGATTCATCCAGGCCCAGATGCAGATGGGAGTGCTCTTGCCTCCCCCCCATCCGGGGGGAGCTCGACCCCTTTTTTCGCCCCTATTGCTCCTTCTCCGACCCGCATTCTGGGTTCGTAGCGCTCGGAGCTGAGCCACGTTGGATCCGGGGGTGGGTCGGAGCCGACCGTACTGGGTACGACTGCTCCCTCGTTTGTCGGATCCGACCTCTCGGAGCTGTGGGCCGAGCTTCAGATCCAAGGGATTCGGTGTGCTTTTGGCTCCGTCCCGGTCGGAGCACACGGGTCCTTTGGATCCGATGTTCTCGGCACCGGGTCCGATCCCCACTTCGGATCCGAGTGGGAGTCGGGTCTCGGATCCGTCAGAGAGCGGCTCCCCCTCGCTTTCGCTGCGGTGGAGAGGGCACTGTCGAGTGCTTCCAGGGCTCCGGTCCTGGCTTCGGCTCCCTCCCGCACTCCTTCTCATCTGGTCCTGGCTCCCCTCATCCGGCCCTCGGGCAACCTACCTCAGCACCTCTAGGAGTTCCAGTGGAACAAGATACAGCCTGTGAGGACTCCTCGGACAGCCCCCCGAGGAGATTCCTCACAAGGCGAAGTGCAAGAGGAGGCACTTTGACTCCCCTGAGAGTCTCACTTAAGATACGGACTTAGATGAAGGGGAAGGCTCCCCTAGGTCACCCCCTGAGGATGTCTCCTTCGGAGACATCATGGAAATGCTCAAAATCAGGGGTGGGTGGTCTGCCCCCAAGGCTTCCTCTGATGAGTCCGTATTCCTTGAGGCGTTTGAGGCAGGACCATCTACCTCTTGGGTGTCCCCTGCCCCCGACCCCTTGGTGGATCTGATATCCACTAGGGCTTGGAAGGAACCGGACACCATAGAGCCAATCCCCAAGTGCCCGGACAAAATTGAGCCCCCCTGCAGAGAGATCACACTGGAGCAGAGGTCCCCCTGTGGATGCCATGTTGGTGGTTGCAGCCACCAAGAAAGATTTGGCTCAGGAGAGCCCCACGGTTCATCCTCCGAGCAAGGAGTCTCGCGTGATGGACTGTCTTGGGAAGCAGGCCTTCAGTTCACCGACCTTCTCTGAGGGCCTTTAACTACATGGCACATGTCATTCGGATGCAGCGGGATCTAATTAAGGAATATGCTGCTTCTCCCCCAGGGTCCATGTCAGAGGGAGACAAGGATCTGTACTCCTCCCGAATGGCCACCCTCCGCTCTATTTCTAACACCTCTATGCGGCTCTTGTGTCATGCTACAGAGGGAGCCGCTAGAGCAGGCGGAGTCGGGCTTGTCAAGAGGAGACAGGCCTGGCTCCGTCACTGTGACTTATTGGAACCCTTTAAGGCGTCATTCGCGAATGCCCCTTTTGATGGTTCTGCACTGTTGGGCAAAACCGTTCGCGACACTCTTGTCCAGAGCGAGAAAGACGGGAAGACTGTCTGCAGTCTGAGTCCGCTTCTCTGTGCCCCAGAGGTCCTTTTCCAAGAACCAAAAGGGTCAGAAGAAGATGTGGTTCCAAAAATCGCATCAATCCCAGTCTACTCAGGTCAACCAGTCCTCTCGTGGCAGAGGAGGACAGGGAGGACACCGCCCCAGAGGCAGAGGGTGTCCCAGGAATTTTGGGTCCAGAGAACTGTTCTCTTGAGAGGTCCACACAGAACCCCTGAGGGGTTGCCCGGCTGCTCCACTCTGGAGGCAGTCGGGGGGGCGTTTCTCAAGGCACCTAGCAGTGTGGGAGTCCATAACAATGGATCGCTGGGTGCTTCGTATTATATCCAGAGGTTACCAAATTCCCTTTATCATAACCCCCAGAATCAGAGGCCTCCCCAATGTACCACCCAGACAGAGGGAGGCGGCTGCTGCAGAAATTCAGCTGCTTCTGCAAAAAAGAGCCATCCAGCCCGTCCCCCCAGATCAAATCGGATCAGGGTGTTACTCCAGGTTCTTTCTGGTGCCAAAAAAGATGGGGGACTTGAGGTCCATCCTCGACCTCTCTCTCCCCTAAACCTGGCGGTACCCAAAGAAAAGTTCCAAATGGTCACGTTGCAGTCCGTCCTCCCCTTATTGCGGGAGGACGACTGGATGTGCTCCATAGACCTCAAGGATGTGTACTATCACATTCTAGTGGACAGGCGTTCCAGGAGGTTTCTCTGCTTCCGGCTGGGAGCCAGTCACTTTCAATTCAGGGCCCTCCCCTTCGGCCTCACCTCAGCCCCCAGGGTGTTCACCAAAGTCCTGGCGATAATAGCGGCCAACCTGAGACTCCAGGGAATTCAGGTCTTTCCGTACCTGGACGATTGGCTCCTTACTGCCCCAACAAGGCATCTACTTTACTCATGCAGGGATTATTTCCTCAGTCTGGCTCCTCTATTAGGGTTAACCATCAACATGACCAAATCCTCTCTGATCCCTACACAGGTGTTGGATTTTATAGGGGCGAGACTGAATTCCAGACAGATGCTTGCGTTCTTGACTCCAGATTGGCTCTGGAACCTGATGTTGCATGTGCAGGCCATCCTTCAACTGCAAACTCCTTCGGCAGAATTGGTCCTGAGGGCTTTAGGATCTATGGCGGCTGCAGTCCCACTGCTGCCACTGGCCCGATTGAACATGAGGGTCCTGCAGTGGACCCTCCAGGTACAATGGTCCCTGTGTCGCAACCCCCTGTCTCATCCCATTCCCTTAAGCAAGGTTTGCAGAAGGACCAGTCCCCCAATCTCCACACGGGACATCCCTTCTCACTACCACCAGTCGACAGTGACCATGGACGCTTCTCGCCTGGGGTGGGGGGGGGCATTTTTCAGACAGGACAGTCCAAGGCACGTGGAACGATGTAAAGACCTCTTTGCATATCAACGTCCTAGAGAGGAGGGTGGTGCTTTTGACGTTGCAGACACTACACAGCTCTCTTCTGGTAGGGACGATTGCAGTACAGACAGATATGTCAGTCTGGTACATCAACAAACAGGGGGGAGCCAGGTCTTACCCAGTTTGCCGCAAGGCCATGAGAGTGTGGGAATGGGCGATTTCCACCAACCGCTTTCTCATAGCAACGCACATTCTGGATCGGTCTAACATTCTAGCGGACAGGCTCAGTCGTAGTATCCTGACTCCTTACGAATGGTGTCTCAACCCTCGAGTTGCAGAGCAAGTATTTGCCCGATGGGGGCGGCCTTGTTGCGATATTTTTGCCTCTCCTTCAAATACCAAATGCAACGATTACTTAGCTCTGATCCCCCCTCCGGGGGAGTCCCCGAGAGACACTCTAGTTCATGCTTGGCCTCCCGGTCTGCTTTATGCTTGCCCTCCTCTTCCCCTGATGTTGAAATTATTGCAGAAAGCCAGTCAGTTGGGGAGCAAGATGATCCTCATTGCCCCATTCTGGCCTCGTCAGACGTGGTTCCCTTACCTATGGTCTCACCTGGTGTATCCACCATGGATTCTGGATCCCCTCCCGGATCTCATTTCTCACCCTCTCGATCTTCCGACTCCGAACCTGGCCAACCTCAAGCTGACTGCTTGGTTGCTCCAGTTCCACTCCTCATAAGGACTCCCGGGTTGTCATCACCTGTCAAAGCCATTCTAGTAGCAGCTCACAAGCCTTCCACCAGGAGGGTTTATCGGGGTAAGTGGAAACGCTTCTCCATCTGGGCAGAACACCGTCGTTTAGACCCTTTTACGGCCCCGATAGCGTCAGTTCTAGATTTTCTAACCTCTCTCTTTCACCAGGGGGCTATTTCTTCCACAGTCAAGGTACAACTTGCAGCAATCTCATACTATCACGTGGGGCAAGAGTCTGGCCCTCTTATCACTTCCAAACTGTGTAAGACCTTCCTCAAAGGTACCTTCCTCGTTACGCCTCCAGTCAAGGAGGTGGTACCTCCATGGGATTTATCCCTAGTCTTACCGGTCTTGACTGGTCCCCCTTTCGAACCGGTGGCCACGGTTGATCTTAAATTTCTTTCTTGGAAGACCGCCTTTTTGGTGGCCATAACTTCAGCCAAAAGAGTATCGGAATTGCAAGCTCTTTGTGTCAAACCGCCATATTTGGTCTTTCACCCAGATAGAGTTTACCTCAGGATCAATCCGTCCTTCCTACCTAAGGTATCTTCAGAAGCGAACATTAATCAATCTATCAATCTCCCAGTGTTTTTCCCCAACTTTCAAAACAAAGGAGAGTACAAGCTGCATTCCTTAGACGTACACAGACAGCTACGTTTTTATATTCATAGAACTGCTGATCATAGGCAATCTGATCAGTTGTTTAACTCCTTTGCCAAAAGTAATTTCGGTAAGCCAGTTTCTAAAGTTTCCCTCTATGGATTTCGAGTTGTATTCTCTTAGCATATCAGAGCTCGGGAAGGCCTCCACCTCAAGGACTCCATGCTCATTCTACTAGGGCCGTTGCCACATCGGCGGCCTTTCAAGCTAGGGTTCCCTTGGATGACATTTGTTCCACAGCCACTTGGGCTTCATCTCACACCTTTATCAGCCACTATAAAATAGATGTCTCCCGAGGTAGGGCGTCCTTTGGCTCTGCGGTGCTCCGGAATATCCTTCCATGAAGGCCACCCAAGATTTAGGTAGCTGGGGACTCTGTCCCAAAGGTTGCTGACAAATGAAGTTCCTACTTCAGATGAAGAAGTTATGTACTCACCATAACGTTCCATCTGAGTAGGTATCTTCATTTGTCTCCTTCCCCCTGACCAAAATGATCGTTCTTTAGGTTCTTAGCACCTGTTCCCTTTGGGACACTTATCAGTTGTGCTATGGGGCAAACTTGATCTGAGGTCAGTCAGGGTAGGCAGGGGATTATGGGTAAAGGGAGGAGCTAGGAGCTCGGATCTATGCTGTGGTAGAAGTTGCCGGCTCGGATCCGAGATCGGATCCGTATCCCAAAGGTTGCAGACAAATGAAGATACCTACTCAGATGGAACGTTATGGTGAGTACATAACTTATTTTCTTCAGTCTTTCTTGCCGCGCAGTGCCCGAAGCAGAAGCAGAAGCAGTTCGCAAGTGCCGGTCGGCCGACTCCTGAGATTTTTCGAATTCGAATTTCAGACCGAAGTCTTCTGTAAAGCTAAGTGCCCCGTTGGGGAAACTTTTCTTGCCTCAGACCGATGTCAGAAAAAGTTAACAATTGTATTTCTTGTGGGAAGCAAATACCTCATAAGGATTTTCATTCTTATTGCATACCTTGCCTAGGCCCAGACCACGACGTCACTAGTCATTTTTGTGCTAGGTTTAATAAGTGTACTATTAAGACGCTTTGATTTCGCACGACACTACTTCGGTAGGAAATTTAACTACACCATGCCGTCGGAGCAACCGACTACCGGCGTGCACAAAACACGCAAGGATAAAGACAGACAGCCCAGGCCTAAGCCAGATTCCGAGGCCTCGGCTGGTCCGGTCTCCGGTTCTCCAGTCCTCCGACGCAGCCCCTGACTACCGCAGATCTGGAACCAGAGACCGCTTCGGAAATTTTGACGGAATGTACCAGGCCAACGCAGCCATTTAGTTCAGGCCCAACCGACGACATTGCTGCAAAAGACGTCTGTGCTGCAGAAACTCCATCAGTTTCTGAAGGCGTTTTCAGACCGACGCTCACCATTAAAACGTTTTCTAAGACGAAGACTCCTATTAAATCAAAAAGGACTGCACTATAGTCCCCTGTTCAAGGCCCCATGCCTAAGAAACAGATGATGTTATGTGATCCTATCTCGCCTACATTCTGTACTGATGGGCTCGGAGCCGATCCCTCGGCTCCAACTCGGCACGCTTATGCTATAGAGCGAGGCCTCTTATTGGCTGAGCTATCTTTATCCCAGGATGCACCACCACTAATCCCCCAGATCTCGTTTGCCGCTTACAAGCTTAGACGTGGACTCAACTTGGCTGGGCTAAGTACTATTTATTTAGACTTTTCCTGTCAGGAATTTCCTAGTTTTCAAACCAAAAGCTGTTTTAACGGCTATTCTTGTGATACATGTGTGTATTTGCTTTTTCTGTTGAGAAAATTGTTAAATTTTGTGAAGGGAAGGTTTCCGTTTTAGTTAGAGGGGCCTTCCCCTTTTCCTATTCTAGCGTTTTTTGTGGCTAGTGTTTATTAGTGGGTCAAGTACCCATTTTAGTTAGAGGGTCTTGATCCTCTCTTTCTGTGTTATTTCTTGTGAGTGTGTAAAAAAAAAAACTTTACTTTTGAACTTCTAGCTAGTTTTTCTTGTTGTTTGATAACTGTGTTTTCTCTAGACAAAAAAATGTCCAAAGAACATAAACCCTCCGGGTTTAAAAAATGCACGAGGTGTGGTTTTAAGATGTCCATAACGGACGACCACTCCTCGTGCGTTTACTGCTTAGGCGCCAAGCACCTACAAGAATCTTGTAGCGTGTGTCACGCCTTTTCATCGAGGGTCCTCCAGGAGAGGAAAAACAAATTAATCCTTAAGGGATTAATCAAGCCATCCTTCGAGGAAGCTTTATCTTCGTCACCCTCTCCTTCAAAAAAGAAGAAAGCGTCGGCTCCGACCAGTCAGTCGGAACCGACTGCCAAAAAACCTAGGCAGACTTCTCCATCGGCTCCACGGACTTCGGAGCCGAGGGCGGAACGGTCTGCCTCGATGCCTCCAGCCTCGACCCCTCTGGTCTCGGAGCCGAGGACTGGGGCATCGAGAGGCGGGTCACCTTCATCGGCTCCACTGATATTGGAGCCGATAAGGGTTACCGGCTCAGACTCTTCCCCCTCGGAGCTGAAGTCCTTATCGGCACCGAGGGAAATTGCCTTGAGATCTCCCTCGGAGCCGATAGTGGTAGAGTCCATTCGGAGCCGGTCCCAGAGTCCTTTGGAGCCGATGGAGAAATCGGTTCGGGCCCGATCGGTATCCTCCAGATCATCCAAGATGTCTGATTCGGACATCGACAGGGTGCTCCTAAGACTCTTCCAGTCTCCGGTGTTCCAAAAGCTAGTCTCAGCTCCAACCCATTCGGCTTTGGAGCCGATGGTCCACTTCCCTACTATGGTTCCTCCTCCAACATCCTCGGCACCGTTGGAGCCGGTGCTGGTGGAACCGGTGGAGGTTTTAGGGTCAGGCCCGACCCTTGCTCCAACTCCGGCTCTTGGGTCGGAGTTCAGTACACGGACTTCTTCCGTCGGCCCTGGGGGGGGGGCTTCGGGATTAATGTTTTCGGTCCCAAGTCTCCCTCTTGGTGTATCGGCGGCGGGACTGCCGTCCACTGTCGTGGCCACGGAGGTGGGACCCTCCCAGGATTCTGGTGGTCCCGCCTTCAGGGCTATGAGGAGTGCGTTAGCCAAATCTTCCTTGGCTACCTCCTCGGTTTCCCCAGCTCCTTCCCTGCATACCGAGACTGGGTCTTTGGCAGTCCCCCTGTCCTTAGACAGCGGAGCCCCGGGGCCTGAGGTTACCCCCACTGGGGTTTCTCCCCCTCCTGGAGGTCCTTCTGAAGCCTCTTCAAAGAACCCCCAGGAAGAGATCGTGCAAGAGGAAGCACGTTGACTCCCCTGATGAGTCTCTTACATCAGACACTGATCTCGATGATGCAGAGGGGTCCCCTAAGTCGTCCTCGGATGATGTCTCCTTTGCAGACATACTGGAAGCCCTAAAACAACGAGGCGGCTGGCAGTCCAAACCTCCCTCTGCTGATGAGTCGGTGTTCCTGAAGGCCTTCGGGGCTCAGCCCTCCGCCTCCTGGGTGTCTCTGCCCTTCGATGAGCTCTTGGATTTGATCTGTCGAAGGGCGTGGGAACACCCAGAGACTGTGGAACCGGTGCCTGCTCGTCCGAATAAGTTCCTCTCGGCACCCCCTGAAAAAGAGTTTCTGACTAAAGGTGTGGCTGTAGATGCTTTGGTGGTGGCATCTGCTACCCAGCAAGATGTAGCAGAGGCTTCGATGTCCGTCCATCCTCCTAATAAGGAGTCTAGGAGCATGGATCGATGCAGCGCACCCTGAGTTCAGCGGCCTTTACATTGAGGTCCTTGAACTACCTTACGCACTTTACCAGATTTCAGAGGGATCTGATTAAAGAACTATCCGATACCCTCTTGGGTAACCTGCCTGAGGAGCTGGCCCAGATGGTTGGCTCTCAGCTGGCTACAATGTCGTCCATCTCAAACTCATCCATGAGGCTCATTTCTTATGCGGCCTAAGGGGCGAGTAGAGCGGCGGGTACAGGCATTGCTCTATGGAGACGAGCCTGGCTCCGCCTGTGTCATTTCGCGGAGGCCTTTCTTCCTTTGCCGACGCCCCCTTTGATGGGTTCTCCCTGTTTGGACCCAAGGTAAAGGACACACTGACCCGCTGTGAACAGGAAGGTAAGACTCTGACTGCCGTAGGGGCACGATTTTCCACTCCCTTTCGGCCTTATCCCAAGGCTAAAAGAGGAGGGAAAATGTGGTTCCGTAGATCTCAGAAGCCTTACCCCTCTCAGCAGGAGGATTCCCCTTCATAGGTTCATAGGTTCATAGGTTCATACTAGGCTATCTGCCCGAGGGCATTTACAAGCCTAGCCCATAGCTTTTTGGCTTACGCCACCCCTTTAGTATGGGGAACTATACCCATTATTTTGCTGTGCCTCTGTTGAGCAGTGACACTGAGGTAATCCCTGGGGTATATCTGCGATCTCCCATCCATTGGTCAAGATTTCTCTTGAACAAGGCCAGCGAGGTGCTCTGCCTCACATATACCGGGATTTTATTCCACAGCATAGGAGTCTTTGGGTGATGAATCTATCCCTCCAGCACGCCCTATTAATAGCCGTGAGAGGTTTAAGTCTCCCGCCCTTGTGGCTCTGACGGATCTAGATTTTTTGAGGTGAAGCATATTCATCAAATCTGGGTTTGACATGGCCTTGTATGTTAGGCAAAGGTCACCTCTGAGCAAGCATGGCGACTGAATAGAGCTGGAGTTCTTTCAGTCGGGCAGCATAGGACAGATGTTTGAGACCCTTTATCCTTTTGGTGAGGAACTTTGTGGCCTCTCCAGCTGCTGCAAGTGTCGGGTCAGATACATTCCGAATGGGGCATTGTACTCAATCATTGGTCTGATGAGTGATGAGTATAGGAGACTATGACCTCCCTTGATCTAGATGAGAATCCCTTCATGATAAGGTGGGCAATGTAGAAGGTCTTCCTAACTACTTTAGCTACATGGGTGTCGAATGACAGACTACTATCAACCTGGGTCCCCAGGTCCCTGATAACTTCTTCTGTACTCAGTGGATTGCCACCTATTTGGTAGCTAGGGTAACCTTGTTTTTCCCGAAGGGTATGACTATGCATTTTTTGGCATTTAACTTTAGGCCATGGCTCTGGCACCAGTTATCCGTTTCTGTGAGACCCTTCTGAAGGATATCTGTGTCAGATGTGTTTTCTACTATGGCGCCCAGTTTGCAGTCATCTGCAAACTTTGTCAGCCATAACCCTCCTGTGTTCCACCTTCCAGAGACAGGGGAGGGGTAAATTCTTCCGGAAGGCGCCGTCCCAGAGGCGGCAGAGGCCCTCGCAACACTGGAGACCGCGAGTCCTTTCGTGGCTCTTCAACCTTTCACAGTCCCTGAGGGATTGCCCGACTGTGCAGCTCCGGAGCCAGTCGGGGGTCGTTTCTCGAAGCACCTAAAAGCCTGGGAAGGTATCACTCAGGACCGATCGGTGCTTCGAATTATCGCCGGAGGTTACACCATCCCATTCTCTCATCCCCCCCCCCCCTCAGTCCAAAAAAATCCCGGACCCGCCACCCAGTCAGCGGGATACTGCAGCCTCAGAAGTTTCAAAGCTGCTGCAAAAAGGAGTCATCCAACCGGTCCCCACAGACCAGATCGGATTAGGGACTTACTCAAGATTCTTTTTGGTGCCAAAAAAGACCGGGGACTTGAGGCCCATTTTGGACCTCAGCATCCTAAACTGTTCAGTCAGAAAGTCCAAGTTCCGAATGGTCACCCTACAAACCATTCTCCCATTGCTGGAGAAGGGTGTTTGGATGTGCTCCATAGATCTCAAGGACGCTTATTACCATATCATGGTACATCAAGCGTCCAGGAGACAACTGCACTTCAGCCTAGGAGGCAGTCATTTTCAGTTCCGTGCACTGCCCTTTGGTCTCACCACAGCCCCCAGGGTGTTCACCAAGTGTTTGGCAGTCGTGACTGCTCACCTGAGAAGTCTAGGATTCCAGGTGTTTCCGTATCTAGACGACTGGCTCCTAACTGCCACCTCCAGGCATCTACTACTGCAGAGCCTTCAAGCCACTATATCACTGGGCAGTTCCCTTGGAATCACCTTCAATTGGCCAAAGTTTGTGTTGCTGCCATCTCAACGAATAAGATTCATAGGGGTAGAGATAGACTCAAACCGAATGCGGGTCTATCTACCTACAGACAGAATACAAACCATACAGACTCAAGTTCGAGCCTTACTTCCCAGGTCCAAAGCTCCAGCCAGGATGGTCCTGCAGCTATTGGGATCCATGTCCGCCACGGTTCTTCTAGTCCCCTTGGCAAGGTTGCACATGAGAATTCTCCAGTGGCTTCTTTCAGCTCAGTGGTCCTCTCAGTCACCTCATATGGATCACGGAATCTTGCAAACGGGACCTTCGCTGGTGGCTAGTGCCCTCCAATTTGGATCAGGGACGACCCTTTGTTCTACCTCCTCCGGCGGCCACTTTGACCACGGACGCCTCCCAGATGGGGTGGGGGGGCATTCCCTGGGCAGGTCAGTCCAAGGCAAATGGCACCCGGAAGAGACTCTACTTCATATCAACATCTTAGAAATGAGGGCAGTACTTCTGTCCCTTCACGATTATCTCCCTCGGGGCGTAATTGCTGTTCACTCAGACATGTCAGTTGTCTGGTACCTGAACAAACAGGGAGGGACCAGATCCTATCCTGTTTGCAGAGAAGCCATGAGAGTTTGGGAATGGGCAGTCTCGACCAAACGCTTCCTAGTGGCTACTCACATACCGGGCAAGTCCAATGTGATAGCCGACAGATTGAGCAGAACCATCCTCTCTCCTCACGAATGGTCTCTGAATATGACAGTTGCAAGTCAGATTTTCAGCAAATGGGGAGTTCCGTGTTGCGACCTCTGCGCGACTCCTCTGAATGCGAAGTGCAAAGAATTCTTCTCCCTAACCCCGGCTCCGGGGAAGAGCCCCATGGACGCACTAGTCCGTCCTTGGCCCACCGGCTTGCTTTATGCCTTCGCTCCAGTTCCTCTCCTTCCCAGGGTGATCCAACAGGCATCTCTCTTGGGGAGCAAAATGATCTTAATTGCTCCTTACTGGCCTCGTCAAGTATGGTTTCCCTATCTTCGGAAATATGCTCTGGAAGGTCCATGGTTCCTGGATCAGATCCCAGACCTTTTGGTTCATCAGTCAGGACTATTCCACCAGTCCCTGCACACCTTAAAATTGACTGCTTGGCTCCTCCTCTTCCGACTATAGTCAGGAGTCATACATTGGATCCAGACGTTGTACACATATTATCTTCGCCCATAAGTCTGCTACAAAGAAACTGTATTCTAGCAAATGGAAAAGATTTGCTATTTGGGCTCAACTCCGGGCCTGGACCCCATTTCTATTCCGTGGCAGAAGTACTAAAATTTTTAACTTCTCTTTTCAATCAAGGCTCTTCAGTTTCTACCATCAAGGTACAATTGGCAGCGATTTCCAATTTTCACGAATCCATAAACCCACCTTTAATGAGCAACAGATTGTGTAAGACCTTCTTGAAAGGTGCTGCTCTATTAAGACCTCCGATTTCTCATCCTGCACCTCCATGGGATCTCGATATAGTGTTACGCGCCTTGACTTCCTTCCCCTTTGAACCGGCGGCTACATGTGATCTAAAGTTTCTATCATGGAAGACAGCTTTTCTGGTGGCAATTACTTCTGCCAGAAGAGTTTCAGAGCTTCAAGCTTTGTCAGTAAAACCCCCATACTTGGTTTTTCACAAAGACAGAATATCCCTCAGGCCAAATCCTTCCTTTGTCCATAAAGTTTGTTCCAGTTTCTGCTTACAACAATCGTTAGAACTTCCAGTCTTTTTTCCAAAATACTCTAACAAAGCGGAATTCATATTCTACACACTAGATGTCCACAGGCAGTTGCGTTTTTATTTAGACAGGACCAAACAAACAAGGAAAACAGATCAGTTGTTTGTATCCTTTGCAGACAATAAATTGGGCAAAGCTGTCACAAAGGTCACTATTGCCAAATGGATCAGGGACTGTATTATTCAAGCTTATTCCTATTCTAACAAAGAGCTTACCACCTCTGTCAAAGCTCATTCTACAAGGGCTATGGCTACTTCGATAGCATTCCATTCTAAGCTTGCCATTAGTGACATTTGTGCTGCAGCTACATGGTCTTCCCCGCACACTTTTATTTCTCACTACAAATTGGACGTGGCATCTAGAGGACGAGCTTCATTTGGTTCCACAGTGCTCAGGAGTGTTTTCCAATGAGCCACCCAGGATTTAGGTGCTAGGGACGCTGTCCCATCAGTACAGAATGTAGGCGAGATAGGATCACATAACATCTTTTAGTTATGTACTTACCATAACTTTAGATGTTTGGGATCCATCTCGCCTACATTCCTAATAACCCACCCTCCTTCCCCCTTCCTTGGAGATCAGAGGATATCAGAAGGTCCGAATCCTGTTGTTTCATCTTGAAACATCTAACAATGTTATATAAACAAGTTGTGCGTGTGTGCATGAATGCGGACAAACAAGATCTGGGGGATTAGTGGTGGTGCATCCTGGGATAAAGATAGCTCAGCCAATAAGAGGCCTCGCTCTATAGCATAAGCATGCAGAGTCGGAGCCGAGGGATCGGCTCCGAGCCCATCAGTACAGAATGTAGGCGAGATGGATCCCAAACATCTAAAGTTATGGTAAGTACATAACTAAAAGCTCAAAATGGTTGAAGATTTGATCTCTCTAATTAGGGGTTCCCAGCCCCCTCCTGACAAAAGGCCTAGACAAGAGGAAGATTATGCATCCTCTAAACAAGTGTCCATTTCTTCAGACTCCTCTGAGGACCAAGATTACTCCTTCTCCCCTTATGAAAATTCTGATGCTGAGGATTCCATTCCCTCAGCTTCTCCTCCTGAAGACTACTCCTTTGGAGAAACTTTGCACACTGTGAGGGAACATTTTCACTGGGAAGGTCAGGACTACTCTGACTCGAAGAAAAGGCTCAGAGAGTTTTTTACTCCCCCAACACAGACCACTTGCCATCCCACCAGTTTTGGACATTGTGGATGATGTTTACTTAGAATCCAGTTTGAACCCAGACTCTCTACCTCCTGCTCCGGCTAAGCCTGACAGATACTATAGAGTGCCTGATTCCCACAAATTTCTTTACAAAAGCCCAGTTGCTGACCCAGAGACCATCTCCCAGGGTCCCAAGGGGCCTAAAGCTTCTATGGCTAAATATCCTGTACCTTCGGAGAGGGATTCCAGAGCACTAGACAGGTGGGGAAAAAGGTTTACACCTCAGGCACACTAGCTATGAGGGCACTAAATTGCCAATTTCACATGCTTATGTATCAGCAATTCCTAATCTCTCAGTTAAAGCAAAGAATGACCACTCCCCCTCAACAATCTGAATTGAAAGAAATGCAGGATCTGTTGCATGCCACTGAACAGGTGGGCAAACTTACCTTACAGTGTGGGTTTGATTCTTTGGAGGCCTCCTGCAGAGCAGCTGTCACTGGGTCTGTTATACGTAGGCATGCTTGGTTAAAGGAACAAACTCTGCCTGATCATGTTAAAGCAAAACTTCTAGGTGCTCCCTTACAGCAGGATGTTCTTTTTGTAGTTAAAGCAGAAGTCGTCTTAAAGAAAATGGAGGATAAGGCAAAATCTATGCATACAGTGAAAGATTTCCTACAAGTACAACCCCCCTGCTTCAGCAGAAACTGGCCAACAAAAAATTGGTCCTTTCCAGCTACTAACAGACCACAGAGGGGTAAATACAGACGTCCAAGAGGTAGAGGACAACCACAAACCCAGTACAAACCTCACCAATGGGGCACTACAACACACAAGGGAGAAGACAGGTCCCAATCAACCAGAAGGCAAACTCAGTGACTTGCACCTCATGTGGCCAAGCAACACTCTCTTGGCAGCCCCCTTGGGAGGAAAACTCACACTTTTTTCAGACAACTGGCACATTGTCACAAAGGACAAATGGGTCCTAGACATAATTTTACGAGGATACAGATTCCATTTTCACACCTTGCCAATGAAAAGAGGAATGCCAAACCTGCCACAAAATCAATGGGCAGAGGCACAAAAACAAATTACAGCTCTCATGGACATGAGAGCCATTCAACTGGTACCTGCTCGAGAGCAAGGCCAAGGATTTTACTCAAGACTCTTTCTAGTGCCCAGAAAGGACAATGCCTGGAGACCAATTCTGGACCTTTCAATTCTAAACACCTATCTCCAAGTACCCAAATTCAAGATGCTCACACTACAGCAGCTTCTTCCCATGCTGGGCAAGAAGGCTTGGCTAGTAACGTTGGATCTCAAGGAGGCATACCTGCATGTCCCTATCGGACAAAATTGCAGAAGATAACTCCGTTTCATTGCAGGTTCAACCCATTACCAATTCTCTTAACTGCCCTTTGGCTTATCTACTGCGCCCAGAGTCTTCACAAAATGCCTGGCACCAGTAATTGCATACTGCAGACAGAGGAATTCAAATATACCCATACCTGGACGACTGCCTCATCCAAGCAGAAAGCAAGGACATTCCCTTACATCATCTGGCTTTTGTAAAACGTCTACTAAATTGACTGGGGTACACAGTAAACGAAAAGAAGTCAAAACTAGTACCCTCACAAAATGTGACATTCCTGGGTACCAGCTTGAATACAACTGCCCAGAAGGCTTATCTTATGCCAGACAAACAACTACAACTGACTCAATATTTCAAAACAATGGCAACAAAGACCTAATTAACTGCAAGAAAAATTCTGCAGGCCTTGGGCTTCATGGCATCTTGCATACTACTACCATTTGCAAAGCTGCATATGAGGAAATTACAGTGGTACCTAAAAAGCGTATGGTCTCAACACAGCCACAGCTTGGACACAATGATATCTCTCATTCCCTGCCTACAACAGGAATTTCTGTGGTGGTCACAGGCATGTCACCTCAACAAGGGTCAGCCTTTCACCTTGCCCCCAGCCAGGCAAACGTATCACAACAGATGCATCAGATTATGCCTGGGAGGCACACATGGCAGGACAGTGCATTCAAGGCATATGGAATGCAGATCAAAGGAATCTGCACATCAATCAAAAAGAGATGCTAGCTGTACAGAAAGCTCTGACAGCCTTCAAGGATTTATTACATCCAGGACAACTTACAATAAAGATGGACAACACCACAGTAATGTGGTACATAAGCAAACAAGGGGGTACTCATTCCTACCCTCTATGCAGGCAAGCAATGATCTTATGGAACACAGCTCTGGCTTACCAAGTTCAGTTACAAGCTCAATTCCTGCCAGGACAGAAGAACACATTGGCAGACTACCTCAGCAGAAACATCATGGATCCCCATGAGTGGAAACTAGATCCACAAGTATTTACAATGATAACTCACAAATGGGGCCTTCCAGACATAGACCTGTTTGCCAGTCCTCAAAACTATCAACTAACAAAATTTTGTACAAGGACACTTCACCATCAAGCTTGGAAAGTGGACGCACTCTGTTGGAAAAATCTGACCGTATATGCCTTCCCTCCATTGCTTCTCCTCACAAAGGTGCTTCTGAAAGTCAAAAAGGAGAGACCACAACTGATTCTCATAATGGCCACGCCAGCACTGGTACCCGCTGTTGAGGAATATGGCCCACGGCCCACCATGGATATTACCACAAACTCCCCATTTGCTCACACAACAAAACAATCAGATTCTTCACAGCCAGCTCAAAACCTTAGATCTGGCTGCATGGCAAATCAACTAAGCATCCAGCCAGCTCCTCTTTCCCAAGCAGTTATGGATGTTATTCTGGAAGCTAGGAGGCCAAGCACCAGAAAGGCGTTTTCGGACAAATGGAAAAGGTTTTGTGCCTGGAACCAAGCTAAAGGCCAAGACACAGTTCAGCCTCACATGCCTCACATTCTACAGTATTTAACTGAGATGTTGCATGATCCATGCTTCAGCTATTTCGGCCCACTACAACATGGATCCACCTTTATTTTCGCATCCACTTCTAAGGCAGTTCCTCAGAGGGGCAAAAAACATTAGACCACCCAGGAGAGCTCCTACACCAAATGGGACCTCAATTTTGTTATGGAAAAACTAACGCTACCTCCCTTTGAACCAGCTTTCTCTGCAGATCTTCAGTTCCTATCATGGAAGACTGCCCTGCTGCTAGCAATAACTTCAGCTAGAAGAGTCTCAGAGCTACAGGCACTAATGGCAGTGGAACCTTTCCTCATTTTTCATCAAGACAGAGTTTCTCTATGAACTAATCCTTCCTTTATGCCTAAGGGTAGTTTCCAGTGTGGCTTTAAATCAAACCATCCACTTACCCACCTTCTTCCCAAATCCACAGAACAATGGTGAGAGATTCCTGCATTCCTTGGACATTCACAGGCAACTTCATTACTACTTGGACAAAACTAAGGCTTTCAGAAAATCTGACCAGCTCTTTGTATCCTGTGCTACAGCTTTTCAAGGGAAGGCTGTATCAAAGCAAATCATTTCCAAATGGATAGGTCATTGCATACGTTTCTGCTATACCCATCATGGAAAACCAGTTCCTGCTACCATTAGGCCCCACTCTACCAGGGCAACAGCTACTTCTACAGCCTTTCTCAGGGGGGTTCCAACCAAGGAGATTTTGGAAGCTGCAACTTGGAGTTCAGTACAAACCGTTACCAAACACCATCACTTGCCTCTTTACTCTAAGACTAGGGCGGGCTTCGCCACTGCAGTTCTGCAGGGCCTTCTAGCCTCCTCTAACCCTCTATGATACCTCCTCCCATCCTTAGCTTTGGGATTCAACCCAAGTGTGATGACTGCAGCAGGGTAACATGATGAACATAGAACAGTTTTGTACCTACCATAAATGTAGATGTTCGAGTGTACACCCTGCTGCAGTCCCGGTTACCCACCCTCCATCCCATCTGATCCACTGGCTAAATCTCTTCAATACCTTACTGATGTATTTGCTTATAGCTGAAGGGATTTTGTGTTTGTGCAAAGTTTACTC
Source organism: Protopterus annectens (assembly GCF_019279795.1). Taxonomy (NCBI): domain Eukaryota; kingdom Metazoa; phylum Chordata; order Ceratodontiformes; family Protopteridae; genus Protopterus; species Protopterus annectens. Next base: position 179,784,177 of record NC_056749.1, read on the forward strand.
CATTTGGTACTAATTACTGACCACCTTTTTGGGGGCACCTGACATCTGGGCAAGAAAAACTGAAGAAAATGGTGTTGGTTGCATTATATATACCCCTGGCGCACTGATGTCTGGGAGGAAGCAACAGCAACCAGCGCCGGACCAAGACTTTAGAATTCTGGCCGACTGCAGGACCGCCTGACGACAGGATAACCCAAGTGTGATGACTGCAGCAGGGTGTACACTCTAACATCTACATTTATGGTAGATACGAAACTACTTTTTGTGTTATTAAGCATCGGTATATTTTTGCATGTCTGTATTTTGGAAACAGATTTAACTACCCAGAGATGTCGTCTGATAGTAATCAAACTACCATATTACATAAAAGACGCAAAGAAAAGGACAGAGAAAGGCAGTACAGATCCAAAACCGACAAAGCTTCTAAGCCAGTCGCTGGTTCGCCAGTACTCGGGCGCTTTCGCAGCCCGATACCCGCTGCCTTCAAGTTGTAGGCCTCTACTGACACCTATGTGGAGTCTGGCATGCCGCAAGATACTCAAGGTGTTGGACCAACAGATGTATCTCCCTCAGATGGGTCTGGAGCCGCTGAGCAGTCACCAGCTTCTGAGGGTGTATTCAGACCTCAACATTTTTATATCAAACCGACGAAAGATGCAAAACTAAAGGTAAAGACACCTGAAACAAAAAACGATGCCTGAGCCATGTTCACAGGCCTCTATGCCTAAAAAGCAGATGATCAAAATGGCTGAAGACCTTATTACCTTGATCAGGGGTACCCATCCCCCTCCAGATAAGAGGCCTAGGCAAGACACTGACTATGAATCTTCAGATCAGGTTTCTATTTCTTCTGATCAGGAATTATTTTTACCTCACTATGAGGATTCTGATGCTGAGGAGTCTATTCCATCTGCATCTCCTCCTGAGGATTATTCATTTGGAGAATCCTTGCATACTTTGAGGGAGCATTTTCACTGGGAGAGTCAAGACTTCTCGAATCAAAAAAGAGGCTCAGGGATTTCCTCCTCCCTCAGCACAAGCCTTTAGCCATTCCCCGTGTTAGACATTGTGGATGATGCCTTTTCGGAGTCAAGCCTGACCCCTGACTCTCTACCTCTGGCTCCCAGTAAGCCTGATGGGTATTACAGGGTCCCTGACTCTCATAAATCTTTATTTAGAAACCCTGCCGCTGATCCTGAAACTATTTCACAGGGTCCAAAGGGAGTTAAGGCCTCATCAGCAAAAAAACGTACTCCTTCTGACAGAGATTCAAGGGCGCTGGACAGATGGGGAAAAAAGGTTTATACATCTACAACCTTGGCAATCGGGGCCTTAAACTGTCAATTTCATATGCTTAAGTACCAATGTGTTATGGGATTGCTGAAACAGAAAATGTTGATTTCAGAATGTGCAGAAAATAAGGAATTGCAGGAATTATTGCATGCAGCTGAACAAGTTGGAAAGCATACTTTGCAATGTAGTTTTGATTCTTTAGAGGCCTCCTGCAGGGCCACAGTTGCTGGATCTGTGATTAGGAGGCATTCCTGGTTAAAGGAACTAAATTTGCCTGATCATGTAAAAGCTAAATTGCTAGATGCACCTTTACAGTATGATTCACTGTTTGGTATTAAGGCAGAAGAGGTTTTAAAGAAAATGGAAGACAAAGCTAAAGATATGCAAACTGTTAAATATTTCTTACAAGTGCAGCCACCTAGATTCAGTAGACACTGGCCTACAAAAAATTGGTCCTTTCCTGTGTCAGAGCTCAAAGGGGCAAATCCAGATGCCGTAAGGGTTCCAGGTACCAGGCTCAAGACTCTCACCGGTCAAAGCAATGGGGCGCATCCACCTTCAGAAAGCAATCCCAATGACTTCCCACTGCCTACACCAAGCACTTAACTTTTGGCAGCACCCATAAGGGGAAAAAATAGCACTTTTTGCTCAAAACTGGCAGTTAATAACCCAGGACAAGTGGGTACTGAACATCGTATCACAGGGATACAGATTCCATTTCACACTCTGCCAATGGCAAATGGTTGGCCAGACCTGCCAAAATACCAATGGGCAGAGGCACAGAAACAGGTTACGTCCCTCATGGATATGGGGGCCATTCAGACAGTACCAGAACAGGAAAAGGGACAAGGTTTTTACTCAAGACTGTTCTTTGTACCCAGAAAGGACAAGGCCTGACGGCCAATACTGCATTTATCGAGTTTGAACACGCCTGGACATTCCAAAATTTAAAATGCTCACTTTGCAACAGCTTCTGCCCATGCTGGGCAAGAATGCTTGGCTGGTGACTTTAGACTTGAGGCATACCTGCATGTCCCAATAAGACAGTCGTGTGGAAGATACCTCAGATTCAAGGCTGGCTTAATGCATTACCAATTCTCTGTGCTGCCCTTTGTAAAGACCCTGGGCGCAGTAGATAAGCCAAAGTGCCTGACACCAGTAATTGCATTTTGCAGACAAAGTAGTATTCAAATATATCCTTACTTGGACGACTATCTCATTCAAGCAGAGAACCAGGACACTCTTCTACGACACCTTGCATTTGTGAAAAGGCTTCTAGCATGCCTAGGGTAAATAATAAATTAAAAGAAATCACAACTGGTACCCTCTCAAAAGATAACATTCCTGGGTGCAAGCTTACATACAACTGCCCAGATGACTTGCCTTACGCCAGACAAAGGCAAATGACTACTTACATCAAGCTGATGGCAACAAAAATCCAGCCTTCTGCAAGACAAATTCCGCAGGCTCTGGGCTTCATGACATTCTGCATCTTACTAATTCCGTATGCAAGACTGCATATGAGGAAACTTCAGTGGTACCTAAAAAGTTTATGGAGTCTACATTCACACAGTCTGGAAACCATGATTCCTCTCATCCCCTGCCTGCAACAGGAGTTTCTGTGGTGGGAAAAGGCCTGTCGCCAAAACTTGGGATGGCCCTTCATTCTACCCCCTGCCAGCCAAACCTTAACAGACTCATCAGATTATGCCTGGGGGGCCCACATGGCAGGAAGATGTATTCAGGGCATATGGGCACCAAATCAAATGCATCTACATATCAACCAGAAAGAGATGCTAGCTGTTCAATATGCTCTAACAGCCTTCAAGGACTTCATCCAGGACAACTACTGATAAAGACGGACAACACCACAGTCATGTGGTATATAAACAAGCAAAGGGGCACGCACAATACCCCACATTGCAGATTAGCCATGGCACTGTGGGACACAGCTTTGACCTACCAAATAAATCTTCAAGCTTAATTCCTGCCTGGAAAACAGAGCACTCTGGCAGACGATTTAAGCAGAAACCTTATGTATCCTTGCAAGTGGAAACTAAATCCACAAGTATTCAGCATGATAACAGAGAAATAGATCTATTTGCCTGTCCTCAAAATTATCAATTGAAAAGATTCTGCACAAGGACTTATCACAGACAAGCATGGAAAGTGGACGCCCTATCCTTCAGTTGGGAAAACCGGTCACTTTACGCCTTTCCTCCTCTGCCTCTTCTGCCCAAGGTCCTCCTAAAAGTCAGACGAGAAGCCAAATATGATATTAATTGCCCCAGACTGGCCCTGCCAATACTGGTACCCAATCCTAAGGAACTTCTCAATACCCAGCTTGGACCTTGCCTCAAAGACCAGTTACTGTCCCAGCAAAACAATCGGATCCTGCACAATCAACTGCAGACTCTGAACCTGGCAGCATGGCTAATTATGTAATCATGCGAACGACACCTCTCAGTAAAGCTGTGATGGATGTCATTTTGGAAGCCAGAAGGCCTAGTACTAGAAAATCTTATGCTGACAAATGGAAGAGATTCTGTGCTTGGAATCAAGCACAAGGGACTGATACAGCAGAACCACACATTCCTCCGATATTACAATACTTGACTGAGATGTTTGACAAAGGCCTATCTCTTTCATCAATCAAAATCATGCCTCTGCCATTTCGGCTCATTACAATACAGAGTCACAAATCTATTCTCATCCTTTACTAAAGCAGTGTCTTAGAGGAGCCAAAAAGTTAAGGCCTCCTAGAAGATCACCATTACCTGCATGGGACCTCGAATTATGTGTTGGAAAAGCTCACCCTGCCTCCATTTGAACCAGCTGCTACTGCTATGAAGTTCTCATCATGGAAGACAGCTCTGCTACTAGCAATTACTTCAGCAAGAAGATTTTCAGAGCTACAGGCCCTCATGGCTGTGGAGCCTTTTATCCTTTTTTACCCAGACAGGGTGTCTCTTGAGGACAAATCCTACTTTCATGCCTAAGGTGGTTTCCAGTGTGGCTCTTAACCAAACAATTCATCTGCCAACTGTTTTTCCAAATCTGCAGAACAAAGGGGAGAGAATTCTGCATTCCTTGGACGTATGCAGACAGCTAAGAGTCTACTTGAGCAGAACTAAAGCTCTAAGAAAAACTGAGCAATTACTAGTGTCATATGCTGCAGGATCAGAAGGAAAGGCTATTTCAAAAGCAAAGAATTTCAAAGTTGGTAAGTCACTGCATCAGTTTCTACTACTTACACCATGGTAAACCTGTGCCCAAGGGCATTAGGTCTCATTCCACCAGAGCTGCAGCCTTTCTCAGAAGATTACCAACCAAAGACATTCTTGAGGCTGCTACGTGGAGTTCTGTTCACACCTTTACAAAGCATTACCATTTGCCTCTTTACTCTAAGTCCAGGGCAGGCTTTGCCACTGCAGTGCTGTAGGGCCTTATAGCCGCACCTAATGCTGTTTAGCTCCAGCTTCCCAACCATAGCTTTGGGATTCTATCCAAATGTAACGACTGCAACAGTGAAACATGAAGAACATAGTACAGTTGTGTACACTTACCATAAATGTAGATGTTCGAATGTATTCACTGTTGCAGTCCAGGTTACCCTCCCTCCATCCCCCTGTCATTCTAAAGTTTATATTACCTTCTCTCTCTTCTACAGCCTATGTGGTGTATTTGCTTGTAGATGAAGGTAAAGTTTATATTGATGCATGTGTGTATATATATATATATATATATATATATATTTAATATTGCTACCTTTTTGGGGGGCACCTGACATTGGGGCAAGAAAAACTAAAGAAAATGGCATCGGCTGCATGTTTTATACCCGTGACATCATGGAAGAAGAGACCGTAACTGACGCAGGACCCAAGACTTTGGAATTCAAGCCAACTGAGGGCAACCTGCCAGCAGATTACCCAAATGTAATGACTGCAACAGTGAATACATAATCTACATTTATGGTAAGTATACACAACTATACTTTCCTCTCTAACCCAAGTCAAGTGCAGTGTGAACATTTGGATGGGAAACCAGAAATTCATCCCTAGTTTAGCACCTATGTCTCTAATGGACACCAGTAATCTGTGAATGGTTCATCTTCCAGCTCCATGCTTAACACTAATCATTGGTAGCAGAACTTGTCTGAGATTTGGGCTGCATGGCTAGGCTTAAAAAAATCCCTTGTGATAGTTAGCCTAGTAAACACCTATGAACATGTGTTCCCAATAACCTTTTTCTTCCTCATCACATCTCCAGCATTTGCCACTTACCTGAGGAAAAATTCTTTGTGGTATAAAAATACCTGAACAAAAAATTCCAGGCAAAAATCCTAAATATTCTACAGTTTATTGAATACTTGGGAGCCATGTATATGCCCTCTCATTGTTCCCTTGTAAATTGCTTATCCAGTATCTCCCCAATTTTTTCTAACCTCCTCTGATTCCTATTGTTATGCAGTTTGTATATGGTTTACTAATTATCCTTTTTTCAATGTCAATTTATGCTCTAGGTTCAAATAAAAACTCTACCAGAGCAGGTCATTCACTTAGGATTTCACTATCTCTTTCTCTTTGCCTATACTCTGATATCATTCCCTGATAGGGAAGGTAGTCTGTAGCCTGCAGTCCATATTGGCCTCTTCACATTCTATCGTCTCTTCCTCTAGTTATTTGCTCCCAATATCCTGGTTTGCCAGTTTTGTCCAGTAAATTCCAACCCCTTCTTTCCTATTCTTCGTACTCATAACTGTAGTCATCCCTATTGGCAAAATCTCCTTTCTCCATTTTTGTGTTGGCTTAGTTCTTAGAATATTTTCTGCTACTTTATGAACATAGTATTCTGTGTGGCTGTTATTATTCTTAAGGATCTGCATCCCAAATCCTACTCTGTATTTCTTGAATTCCCCTGTTTCATTATCAAACCTTAGTTTGAATCATAGCTTTCTGCTTGTGATATGTTTGAGTCTTGACTGTAGCTCTAAAACATCCCTTCGTCAATTAATCCTAAGCAACCTTGTTCTGTTGAATGGATCAATTTTTCCTATTGACCCTCTTCCCCTCCCAGATAAATTCCTTTTTTATTTATTGTCCACAATTTCACCTCTAGTTCATAAAAATATGCTTGAAAACACTTTCACTGCTTGTATCTTGCTTTATCCTATCAATAAACACTAATTCCTGTTTCTCAGGTTTTTTTTTATTTGTTTAGTCTCTTCCCCACATAACCTTAGCTACCATAATAGAAGCACTCTTAATCCATGCTCCATCATGCCCCCATAAATGAGTATAGCTGAGCTAATTCATGTGTGGGCTTGTACTTTACAGCTATATCCTTTGTTTTATCCCCACTAATTTTATATCCAGAAGATATAAAACTGTTTCAAATGTTTGACAACACAGATGTCCATTGCTGGTTTTATCAGGTACAAAATAACATCTGCAAAAAAAAGCCATCCTTCTCGATTACCATACTAGTTATATATCCTTGGATTTCTGAGTCCTTTATTTTCTTTGCAAGTGGATCTAATTGTAAAGCAAATAACAGAGAAGAGGACACCTCTAGTTGGTTCCTCTGTTTGGACAACTTATCAGAGAGGAACTCTCCCACTTAAATTTTTGCCTCTGATCTTTCATATATCCTCTTAATCAACCTTATTATTGTAGCAGGAAATAGATGTTTCCATTGCCATACTTATGAAATCCCCGCTTACTCTGTTGAATGCTTTTTCTGAAAAAAGACTCACCTATAGTGGAAGTTTCTTAACATCTTGCATCCTATTAGATCATTATTCAATTAATGTGTTCAAATATATGCCTCCCCTCTACAAAACCATGTTGATCCATATGTATCAGTTTTGGCAATACCTTTATCATTCTTTTAGCTATGATGGGCATAAACACCTTATAGTTTAAAATTGAAATGGGCCTACATGAAGCTGGGTCTGACAGGTCTTTCGGTATTGCAGTCATCACAGCTTTTTTTCCAGGATGATGGTGCTGCTTTTTCTTTTAAAATGCTGTTAATCAAAATATTCCAGATCTTTATCACTTTCTTCCCTCCTAGCTTCCTAACTTCCACAGGAATACCATCTATTTCTGGAGACTTTCCTGCAGATGAATTAAACATCACTGTTTTTACCTCATCTCCTCCTATCTTAGCGGTTAATTTTTCCTCTAACCTTGCCATACTTAAGTCTTCTATAAATGCTTCCATTTGTGCCTTTTCTTGATTTCCACATTTCTCAGCTTTATAGAAATTTTCATAAAATTTATGAAATATCTCCAATATTTCTACAGGATCTCTGGTTATTTTTGTTATAAGCTCCTGAGGTTTGGCAACAACCCCTTCTTTCTGTTGCCCAAATCGTTGTGCTAAATGTTTATCAAAAAAAAAAAAACAGTTGCTTAACAGCAATCTTTCCATACTCTTGGACATTATCCATATAGTCCCTTATTTTCTTTGTTGCACTGCAGTTATGCCTACTACTCTTCTGTGATTTCCCTTGTTTTGGAATACTTTAACCTTTGTCAGACCATCTAAATAATTCCTGTCACCACTTAACCATATCTTTTTCTTTTAGTCCTACCCTGTTTTTAAATGCCACTTTCATTTTACCCCACTCACTAGCTACAACTTCTGAAGAAATTTCAATCTTCCCCATTGAATAATTTCCACTACCCATTCCTATGCCTTAAATTCCATTCTTTTTAATAGGTTGTTTTAAGCACTAGTCTCTCTTGCTTCATTACCCTGCATTTTTACCTTAGTTTTTGTTGGTGCATGATCTGAAATAGTTATAGGATGCGTCTCGAAGCTTTCAATTAAATGCACATTTTCCTGTTGAATAGAATTTTTGTTACTGTACCATGGGGAATAATTATTTTTCAGTTCCTACTACTGAATTCACGTCTTCCATACCAAGGATTTTCATACATTTCTTCAGAAATGTACCAGGTACATCTTCACTGTTCCAGTCCCCATGTGTTAGTAATATTCCCTGCTGAAAGCTAATTATTTCTCCCCATATAGTACTCCTCCCCCTTTTCCATTGTCCCCGATATTCTACTGAATATCCATCCTGAAATCCCTTCTTCATCAAATTCATATGCTCATTTCCTTCCAAATGTGTTTCTTGTAGCATTGCTATTTGCACTCTGCATTTTTAATATAATTCAGTACTCCAACCTTTGTCTATACCTGTGAATTTAGTTACATTCCAAAACAATATGGATAGTGTAGGGATTATAAGAAGTTATTCCCCCTGTTATGCATGACAGCTTTTTAAAAATGTCTGCTTCCAATTTTAGTGTTACATGCACCCACTGTCCAGCAGTTTGATCTTTTTATACAGTTTGTCATCTCCATCTGAACTTTAGCCACATTTTCAAAACTTTTTTGTAATGAAAACCCTTAAAAGAAGGGAAAAAACTCCAGCACACCCCATGACTTAAAACTAACACAAAAGCTATTTACATTTTCAAAATAATGAGGTGTAACCCTTGTGAAAGAAGCAATTGTCAAAAATCAATAGCTGCACCCACAAGTATTACCTAACCTAAGATTAAGGTTATCCATGATAAAGCACATGTTACAGCCTGTGCTCCTACATCGCTGAAAACAAAACAAACTGGATATATACATACCCCAATTTTATGTAGTGCTTTTGTTTAAACATTGCCAAACTTATTCATATCTAACTCAACTGCATGCATCCACTTTTAAAACTTTTCTTCATAACATGACTCCCCAGTCCCCACTAGTTACTAGGTCTTAGATAATATGACTAGATTTTCAATTAAAAACAAACTACATTGAAACTGCTTTTTAAATAGCAGAAGACATTACAAAAGTAGTGCAACAAAAGGTGCCTGGCATTCATCAGTACATGTTATCATTTTACAGCTATTAAAATATTTTATTATAAAAGCTTAATCATTGTAGCTGTTGGCAAATCATGTTTTATGCATGGTCAAATCTGAATGAATATTCATCTGTCAGTAGTGTGCTTAAACATATGGCCTTGATTAGATTTAGTACTTCTAGCATAGCATTATTACTGCCATAGACGAGCAGGGGGTTCTTGTGTGTTCAGAAGTATTGTTTTGCATGCTTTCTTGCACATTTGTTTTTTTTTGTTTTTGTTTTTCATTTATACATTGGGCTACATATTTGAGTTCTTAAATGACATTTTTATTTTGCAGTATTTTAACAGTAATTTTATAAAGTGGTAAGAACAGCTAGAACAATTCTTAAGCTTTTATAATAAAGTAATTTAGTTGCTCAGAGTTAGAGCTGAAGAAGTTTGGCAATGTTTAAACAAAAGCGCTGATAATAAAATAGTGGTCTGTATATGTCCAGTTTTCGCTTTTTTTTCCTCAGTAGTTTTTGCCCCATGTGCATTAATTGCTGACTGTTTTATCTCTATTCCCCTAGTGAATGAGAAAAAACAGCACGTATGTTTTCATAAAACATTAACTTTTGGCCTCAAGAAACAGTGCACTGGGTATCTTTAAATATAGCTAAATTATACACGAGCAAATTCATTGAAGTATTTAGGTATCAGAAAAGCTGCTATCTCATTCACTTTATCATTTTCTATTTTCAATATTACTCCACATTCCCACCCCCCCAGTCCTCTTTCATCATATACTTTTGTAGTGTCCATTACTACTTTACATACAGTTAAATGTTCTTTCATGTCTTTTGCTTCAACTTCAGTTCTAAACTGGATTATTCTTTTTTGTCTGTAAAAAGCTTGCACCACATATTCTGACCATGGATAAATATTTTTCTTTTATTCATATGCACCCAAATTTTTTTCCATGGCCTGCCCAGTCTCAAATATTGTCACAAAAAGTTGCGTTATTAAAAATAAATGCTCTTACCTCTTTTTTTGACAGAGGTACTACCTCATACTTGTCCAAAATTTATTTTTTACTGCTCACATATACTGTGTACTTTTTTTCTTTTATTTCTTCTTTCTCCAACATTTTGTGAACAAGTTTTTGTCTCTGGAACTTTTTCTGGCACAGTCTCTTCATATTCTTCCCCCTTTTCTTCTACAATGTCACTCCATGAAATTGCTGCTCTATTTTTCTGCTATTTGGCTTTATTGGCTTGAAATTTTCCATTAAAACAACTTAGTCATGGGCATTCAGAATCACAATGTAGTTGAAACACCTAATGTTCATAAGGGTCATTTACATATATCCCATGTGCCTCCGATACAAGAGGTTTGAGAGGTTACTCTGTGGAAGTTCTAGCTTGGCTGAAATTTTCATTTAGTTTTTACTGATTGGATTCTGATGTGGGTGCAGAAAAAAAACTGACATTGGAGAAAAAGGAGATTGTGGCTGAAACGGAGATTGATTCAGAGGAAAGCTTTCAGAGGAGATTGAACGAGAGAGAGTTGCCTCTGAAAATGCATAATTACAGCACTCCAGTCAGGGGGAGGGGTGTTGCAGGATGATTATTTGCAAGAAATGGTAAACCAACGTGAGCCAGAAAATACTATGGTTTTAGAAATCAGATTAACTGAGGAAAAAAGAACACAAACTGAAAATCTTTGGAATGGTGTGGTAGTTTGTCAAGAAAGCATTAACATATTAGATGTAACCATAGTGGATCTAGGACAAATGACAGTAATAGACTTGAGATGGAAAATGTGTTTAGAAGTATAGCTTTATATGCATATGTAGCAAAAGAGTGATTAAAAATATTCTTGAATATGTCTGTAAATATGGACGTTATAGTGGTGGGTGTTGATGTTAATTTAGGAGAAAAATAAGTGCAATTGTGATAAAATTGGTTAAAGAAATTATGAGAAGTGGAAAGTGAAAGTCTGATTTTTTTTAAAAGTTAAAAATGAATAAAGTATGCTGGATTTTCAGATCATGTGGCTATATGGGATAAAGTGCAGGAAAATGAATATATAAGAATAAAAAATGGAATAAAGAGAATTAATGAAAAGGAATTGGATTTAGAAGAGGAAAAACTTATGGAAGAATGAGAGGTTTGAGAATTGGACTGTTTGGTGGCTTAATTTTAAAGAGAAAGTGTTTTAGAATGTATAAGAAAGAAAAGCAGAAGAGAGTTAAGATGTTAAGAAACATTCTGAGACTTGGAGAAAAAAAATAATTTTATGAAAAATTGAGAAATGTATACATAATGAATTAAATTAAAATGCGTGTTATATAAACAAAAATATTTACAGGGAAAGAAAAAAAGAGGTAGCACCATATTTGAGCAGTAAAAGAAGGAAAATGATATAAGAAACATAAGCAAATAAAACAGCAAGAAGGAATATAAGAAATATGTATTGGAATTTAAGAATGGAACAAATTTATAAAGGTGAAAAATTGAAGTATTTAGAACAAAAAACTCAATTGAATGAAATTCTACAAGATATTAAATTCTGCAACAGGAGTGGATATAGTGTGTATAAAGAAATGGGGGTGGCAATTTTTTTTTTATAGAAGTCATGAATAAACGGTTAAAAAACTGCAATTAAAGAGATGTACAGTAGTTATAAAATTTATATTTAAAAAAGGAAATGAGATAAAATTAGAGACCTATAACATTGAATAATAAGGATTGAAAAAATTTTATGTGGATAATAAAAAGGTTACAAAAAAAATTTATGACCAAATGTATTCAGAAGAAAATGAAGTTGAGTTGTCATGGATAGTAGACAATTTGATGAATTAAATAATGTAGAAGTTACTGTTATGATAGGGGATCTAAGTAAAGCCTATGATCAATATAAATCATGAAGAATTTGCAGGCATATAATGTAAGCAAAGAAGTATTACAAGTAATATCTGTTTATGAAAGGAATTATCTGAAACTTAATGTAAATGGCTGGATTGGGGAAGAAATTAAGCAAAATGTGGAATACATTAGGGATCCCCAGCTAGTAGCGTAATTTTCTCAGTTATGAATGCAATTGTAAAGGGAATTAAAATGTCAAGTAGCAGTGGATATAAAATGAAGTACAATTACTAATGTATAAATATGTGGATGATATTGTATTGTTAAAAGTAAAGTATGGATGGAAGAAGAAAATGAAAAATTAAGTATAAATTAAAATGGTTTAAGTATAAATAGAAAAGTAAAGGATTTGGTTTAGAATGTATGATAGGTATTGAGGTCAATGAAAAATAGATTAAATTAGGAATAATATTTTGAAGGAATGAATGCAGACAATGGAATAATGTACTCAAGTTAAGGATATGACTATTTTTTAGAAATCGCATTGATTTTCATATACAAAAAAAAGCACAAGGTATTAGGAAAAAATGCTTATGTTGCTAAGATCTATACAATTCCTAATAAGTATGAAAAGGAACTAATGGTTATATTTTCTTTTGTGTAGGGCTCTAGACTGAATCCAGTCAAGAGAGGGATTCCTTATCTGAAAGACTAGCAAAGAGGCTTGGGATTAATAAACCCAGCAGTACATGCAGCATTATAGAAGGCATTAAAAAGAATTATGAAGGAAAATAAATATTTGTTAGAAATATTACATTATAAATAGAACTGTGGGAAGGAATGGAAGTTAAGAAGTAAAAACAATGTGAATGAAGAAATGGAAGAGCACCAAAACAAAATTGTGTTATGGAAAATAAATAAATGTGAGAAAAAATAGAAAAGTAGAATGGTACTTAAATATTATGAAAGCTTTCTACTGCATTGATCCATGGAAAATTTTAGAAACGGTCAGTGATGAGATAAAATTATAAAAAAGATTAAAGAATGTATTGATTTTTATGGAGATTGTCTATTAGAAAATTGCCAGTTAAGGTAAACATGCCATACAAGAAAAGCAAGATAGAATATGTAATATTAAGACTACTGAGCATGTGTTTTTGAAATGTGAAATAGTGAATAATGTGTAAAGAAATATGTAAACATAATAGGCTGAACATTTGTTAAAATTTGAGCAAATATGGACATAATTGAATCAGCTTATGGTACATAAAAACAGGAAGAAGTGAGGAAAAAGTATTTTATGTTTCGTGGACTATATAGAACGACAGACTAAACGAAATTAAATACAATAGAAAATGGACTTTTGAAAAAAATTCTGGAGAAAATGATTTGGTTGTGGACGAGTGGGGGATGCTTAAACTGACATTTATAATGTATGGAGATTTGTAAATAGATGTAAATTAAAATAATATTTAATGTACATACCAATAAACCCTACACTTTGCAGTATGGGGAAGAGCTTGGATGTTACACATCCTGACTTCCTGTTCAGGCATAGAGGCAGTCAGGAGTAACGGGAAAAACTTGGCTGAGAACCAAGGCAATTTTGGAAGTTAAATGTATTAGAAATAAAAAAAGAATCACTACCAGAAATGTTTTTCAAGCAATGTGGGAGCAGAAGAAAATGTGTGTGGATGGTGAGGAGATTGGGAAGGAGATGACGCTAAATGCAGTTGTGGAGATGGATTCAGAAGAAAATTTCCAGAAAAACATCTGTTTAAAATGGCAGAAACAGCAGAAAAATGTGTTACTTAAACTCTCCAGTCAGGATGGTTGTGGGATAAGTATCTGTAGGAGGTAATTAACCAGAGTGAGTCAGAAAATGGAACTGCTGTATCCTAGAGTGACATTATGGAAAAAAGGAAGACTGAGAAAAGGAAAAATAGCCAGAGAAGGTTCTAGTCCTGTGTTCAACTGGTGGAAAAAAGAGCTAAGGAGATGACAGAGATGAAGGAAGTAAAGAAAAAATGTTTGGGTGAGCAGTAAAAACGAAAAAAAAGGTCAGATGGGGACAATATTGTTGCACCTCTTAGAGTAAAAGATGAAGAGATAAGACTTTTAACAGAGAAACTTTTTGTGACTTGTTTTATGAAACTGGCCAGGCTATGGAAAACTTTTTGGGGGGGCCTGTGAAAAAATTAAAGAAGACTTTCCATGGTCAGAATATGTTGTGTAAGCCTTTTTTCAGGCAAACAAAAAAGCTGTGATGTTAAAGTGGTTACTGAAATTATGAAAAGTGGAATGCTAAAAATATGGGAAAAATAAACACTAGACTTAGAAATGACATTAAGGCAGAAATTGGTTATTTTTTATATCAGAAGGCTTAAAATTATACAAAAAAATGAATTAAGTATAATGGGTTCTCTAATCATGTGCAGATTTGGATAATTCATGAAAATGAAAAATATATTAAAATAGGAAAAGGCATAAAGAGTGAAAAAGATTCAGGAGAAAAACATTGCAGAATTATGGCAACATAGCATGAGAGGTTTTATGAAAATTGGTCAATACGATGGATTCAGTTCAGAAAGAAATACGAAAGTATTTTTAGAATGTATAGAAAATGGAATACAAAATATTAAGTCAAGAAATATCTAAAGACTTGATAGAGAAGAAAACATTTTATGAAAGAATTGTATAGAAGAAATTAGGATAAGGTTAAATTGTTATATAAGCAAAAATATTGATTATAAGGAAAAAAGAAGCAATAGCACCAGCACCACACTTGTGCAAAATAGTAAAAGGAGGAAAGATGAGAATTAAAAAATAAAGGGAAACGAGTTAAAATTCAAGGAGAAATAAAGAATATTACATTTATATAGTAAAAAAGAAGTTAACAGAATAAACTTATGGTGAAAAATTAAGAAAGATGAATATGTAGTGAGAAAAATATAAGTTGAACAAATGAAAGATATTAACATTAATTCAGCTACAGGTTTGGACAGAGTTGAATATAGTGTGTATAAAGAAATGTATGAATGACAAAATGGTGTTTATCAAAGTAATGAATGAGTGGCTAGAAAAAGGAATTGAGTATAAAGAAATTTGCACAGATGTGATAAAATGTATATTAAGGAGATAAAGATGAAATAAAAATTGGAGACCAATTACACTGAATAACAGACAATAACATTTTCATGAGAATAGTTACTAAAAGACTACATGTAAATTAGAAAGATTATACGATAGGAATTTGGGAGAAAAGGAAACAGGAGCCAAGACCTATTGTGGATAATAAAGGAAGTAACTGATATTAATAAAAAAGTGGAAACAAAATTATGACAGGTGATGTAAGGCATATTGGTATAAAGCATTATGGGGAAATTTATAAGCATGCATCAAGTGAAAAATATTAGAAGAAATTAAATCGTATGAAAAGAATTATGTGAAATTGAATGCAAACTGTTGGATTGGAGAAAAATTGAAAATAGTGTGGTACAAAATATGTTCTGCAAGCAGTATGACTTTTGCTATAATCACGAACACAGTAATGGAAATTAATAAAATGCTAAGTAAGGGTGGATATAGAATGAAGAGAAGATATAGTTACCAATAATGTATACTTAGCTGATGATATTGTAGTAGTAGCAAAAGAAATAGTCTGGATTAAAAAAAATGAAAAATTGAGTACACTGTTGAAGAAAATTGTTTAAACATAGATAAGAGTAAAGAATGTGGGTATGAAGATATAGGAGATGTGGAATATAATGAAAATAGGATAGATATTTTATGAATGGTATTTGGAAGGACAGAATACAAATATGAACAATGGGACAAAGTTATTAAAGGAATCGGACATGACTGCATTTTGGAAGAGCTACAAGTTTTCATAGGAAAAGACAGCACATTTAATGCCATAAAATAGGTAAAATGGTTTGTATTGCAAATGTTTGTATGATGTCAATGAAATATGAAAAAGAAATCATGCAATTTTTTTCATTTATTTGGGAGTCAATATTGAACTGTGTTGAGAAGGGGAAGTTTGTATATGAAAGATGAACAAGGGCGATTGGGGCTGATGAATCCAATTGTGCAAGCAGCCTCTAAGTATGTATAAAGTACTAAAAGGGATAATGAAAAATAAAGATTTGACAAACGTATTGTAAATATAGTGAACTCTGAGAAGAAATGGAAATAGAAAAGCAAAAGGGTTATTAATGAAGAAATGAGAATTTTACAGTAAAATTGTATTGTGGGAATTAAAAGAATATGCTAGATATCCTTTTATTTGGTGGATCCATGGAAAGAGTTAAAAATAGATGATAAAGCAATAATGGTGAGATACAGAAATTATAAAAAATAGATTTTTTTTGTGGAGGTTGTCCATTGGGAAATTACCAGTGGGGGAAAACTCAGTTCTAGTGGTAAAAGGGTACAAAACAGAAAAAGAAAATAAGTACAAAAGAAAAAAAAAGGAAATTAATGAAAAATAATATATGTAGCTAATTATTGAGGTTGGTGTAATGGTTAAGGTGTTTGATTCACAGACACAAGGCACACTATTCTCACCTTCAGGGAGATAAATTGGATAGCCTTAGAATAGCCTATTAAAGCCAGCGTAACAGTTAGCTCTGAACTTATAAGAGCATAAATCAGAAGAAAAGAGGAAAATGAGAATTTGAGTGTTCTCTATAAATGTGAATAGTATTAATAATATAGTAAGAAGAATGTGGATTTTTGAATGGTGTAATACATGTGGTGTAGATGCAGTTTTATTAAAAGGCACAAGATTTTAAATGAAAGATTGCAGAGAAACTGTAGGGAGGAAAGGTAATCTGGAATTTGTGAAATGAGAAATGTTCTGAAATAGCTGTAGAAATACAGCAACAATATTAGATGTAACTTTAGCATCATTGTAGATTTAAAATGGAAACAATGAATATATGCTTATATTAGTTGTATAGAAAGGGAAAGCTTATTTCACCAGATTTGAGTATGTAGTGATTAAATATGAGTGTTGTAATAATAGGATACTTTAATTGTGTTTCAAGAGGTAAGCAGAAACAGAAAGGAAATTCTTTAAGAAAAATGTTAGAAGTTATAAGAAATTTCATGGACTTACAAAAGAGGTATGTATAGAACTGAAATAGATTATTTTTATTAGATAGTTTAGATATAGGAGAAGGGGAGATAGTTGAAACAGAATTTTCTGATCACCTTGCAGTATGTTAAGAGATAAAGTAAAAAAAGGAGTGCATAAAATAGGCAAAGGAATGACCTGGATAAATGAGAAAGTATGGAATAAAGAAGGAAAGGAGCAACAGAGTTATAGAAAGATCGTATATAAGAGAACATTGTATAAAAAATGGTCTGAATAGTGGATGATTAAGGAAAATGTTTTTTTTTTTTTTTTTTTTTTTTTTTTACAGTGGCTATGATGTGAGAAAAGTAGAGAAATTAAAATATAAAAGAGCATATAATGATGCATTGGAAGATTTAGACCTTAACAGTAGAAAGTAATTTGACAAAGAAAGAATTATATAAAAAAAATCAAGAAAAAATGCAAGAATTGTCATATAAATACATTTTTGCAAGGAAAAAGAGAAGGAATATCAAGTTACCTAAGCAGATTAGCAAAGGAATATGGTAATGTAATGAGAAAAATAAAAAAGTAAAAGGTGAAATAGAATTCAGGAAAAGATTATGAATATTGTAGTACAATATGTACACAGAATGTTTAAAGAAAAAAAAGAAGAAAAAATAGTTTTAACAGAAAAGAGACTAAAGAGATGGAAAAGGTAATTTCTTTAAATGAACTAGATAATGTGTTAGGGCAAGTAATATAGATTCAGCTGGGGGGGACCAGATGGAGTAGGGTATGAAATGTATACAAATTTAAGGGATTGGTAAAACATATATATATATTTTAAAGATTTTGAATGAATTGTTAAATGAAGGTTTTATGTTATAAAAATTATCTAATGGGATACTTAAATTCATGTGGATGAAGGAAGATAGAAAATTAAAAATGGAGACTGATAATATTAAATATTTTTTATAAAAATACAAAAGAGATTTAAACCCAAAATGGAAAATATTATGAAAGATAGCATATATAGTATAAAGCAGGTTGTCAAGAATTATTGATAGAGAAATTGTGGATGAAGGGTAGGAATAGAAAAGAAGCAAAAAAAAATGATGGGGTCCTTAATAAAGAATTTGATATAACTGGATATGAAATCTTATGGGTAATAGTGAAATAATATACGTGAGAAAATGATGTATGTCAACACATAGGAATAATAAAGTAAGCATACTTGTAAATGGCTGCTTAAGCCAAGAAGTACATATGAAGAGTGGCGAAAGACAGGGATGTCTGGTGAGTTTACTCTTTGAATTAGTTATTAATGCAATAGTATGTGAAATAAATCACAAAATGAAGGAAATGAGGTAAATAACTCCTGAAGGATTAAATGTTCTAGTTTTAACACATGCAGATGACATAATTGCTAAGAAACAAAATTTGGATAAAAGTAATTTGCACAAATGAGTTTCTAGAGGTGACATTGATGGCTTTAAATAGAGGAAAGTAAAGGTTAAGGTGATGTAGGAAAGGTAGGTGTATATATTTTACAATTAATTAAATTTCTGTTAGGTATGCAATTTGGGAATAAAGATGCAAGTAGAATTCAGTGAGGGAAAAAGAAATAAAAGTAAATCTGTCTATTTTTGGAGGACATAAATTCAGAAAAAAAGCTTATTTGATGCATTTAGTACTGACGGGAAAATAGCATATTTAGCAAGTGTGTTTATATTGCCAATATTTGAAAATAAATTATTGCAGCTATGTTTTCATTTATATAGGGTTCTAGATTAAACATAGTAAAAAGAGCAGTTTTGTATATAAATAGAGGATGGAGGTTTAGGTTAATTAACCCAAAGGTCTATGCTGCTTCATTAAATTTGTACAAATTGTTAAAGTGGATAAATGAAAAATATGAGAGATTAGTAGTAAAATTGCATAAATACAAGTCTGATAAATTTTGGGGTATGGTAAAAACAGAGGGTATATAAACAAAGAAATAAACTGTTATCAAGAAAAAATAATTTTGTGGAAAAAATATTGATAATACAGAAAAAGAAGTGTGTGGTAAAGGAATGTAATGATAAAACATTACTATGTAAAACCATGCGAAAATCTAATGGATGAAAAAATTCAAGCTATAAAATAAGCAAATGAAATTCAAGCTATAAAATAAGCAAATGGTGTAATGAAAAAGTAGAATGTCAAGATTTTTTTTGTAGACACTAGTAGAAAAATTGCCAGTAACAGGAAATATGCTATATAAAGAGAAAAGGGATATGTGGTTTACATTGTCAAAAAAAAAAAGAAGCTATGGAACATGTTTTTGAAATATTAAACAGTAAGTAAAAAAGTTATAGAGAAAACAGAAGCTCTGATGTTAATCTTTTATTCCTTGACTTGTTGGTTTGGTTCCAAAATAGAAACAGACTCAGCCGTACTACATCATGCAAGGACCAGAAACACTCGAGCTTTTTTCCCTACCCATAATGTTTCTCTCCATTTTACCTCCGATTTCGTTTGCTACTTCCAGTGTCAAACGCATCAGCAAACCTCTCAAGTTAAGTACATTTATACTTTAAAATTCTCTAGTTATCTGTTAGTCTCTTTATTGGTCTTTCTCTCTTAGTTTTAGAAACTCCCTGCTATATATTTTCCCCTTTTGCTCCTTTTTCACTTCAGTGAAATCTTCACTACTATAGTTGGTAGACTTCATTTTTCTCATTTTTTAGTTTATAAAAAAAAAATTCTTCTCTAATTTATATATATATATATATATATATATATATATATATATACACACACACACACACACACACACACACACACACACACACACACACACCACTAGTATTGTTTTGTCTACAATTGCTGGTAGCACTTCTCTACATACTTTCCATTTCTGTACATATACCTTTGTACCCTTAGGTATTTTGGGCCTACCACTACTGGTAGCAGTTTACTGTAACTTTTCCCCTATCTGAAATTTCCAGTTATTTTTTGTGTGCTGTTATTTTCTGTCCTCTAGATATGGCTGATAAAGGAAAGGGCACTTCCTGCTTTAAAAAATGCCATAAGTGCGATAGTGAATGGCCATCAGAATTGGGCATTTTCCTGTGTGTATTGCTTAGGCTCATTACATCTACATGAAGACTGTTCAGTATGCCATGGATTCGGTCACCAAGCCTTGGTTGAATAAAAAAAACAAATTAATGTTAAAAAACATGCTGAAATCTTCTTTTGAGGAGGCCTTATCTGGTTCCAAATGCAAGATGGACCCATCCTCCTCCTCCTCCTCTTCAAAAACTGAAAAACATAAGAGTCACTCAGCACTGATCTCCCTTTTGGCACTGGTGACTAAGAAATCTAAACTAGAGGTTCCACAAATGGCTATGGAAC
Source organism: Protopterus annectens (assembly GCF_019279795.1). NCBI lineage: Eukaryota > Metazoa > Chordata > Ceratodontiformes > Protopteridae > Protopterus > Protopterus annectens. The sequence goes on from NC_056749.1 coordinate 179,804,674, forward strand.
CAAAAGCCTCTGCTCTGAGTCTATTAGCATATTTGGCATCAGAGCAGACATTACAACAGAACAAGACTTTAGAACTGACAATCTTGGTTCCATTTACTATATTTGCACCAACACTATGGTTCCAACAGTAATTCTTGAAAACCAGAGTTGATGTTTCCAAGAACACAATATTCCCCATCTATAGATCTCTATGTGGGACAATTGCCTAATCCCTTTTTTGGAGAGACCTACATCTCTGTCCACACAATCAGTTTGCTCCACCAAGAGCTTATAAGAATTGGATGTGCTGAGGCTAGTGGATAAGGTTTTTATGGTGAAAGGATCGTCTTCTATGTCCAGTTCTGTAATTACTTTCTCCAAGACTCCACCAAATCTTCCTCAACTGAGCCCATCTGTGGTTTGAGACACCAATGCCTCCAGCACAGACTGTTTCAGCTCCAGCCAGATCCTTTTCTCTGAGGCTGACTACTACCCTGAGCTCTTGGCTTCCCTGCACTTCAGGGCGTCGGCACACGAGATCCATTCCGGCTTTGGGGGTGGTCATCTCTGAGCTGGGAGTGACCTCTGTTCTGAGGCAGTCATTCTCTGTTCTGGGCTCCCTTCCCTCTTTGAGGGGACCTGCCTTCCAGGCAATGGAGAGGGCTTTGTCCTTAGTAGGCACCCAGTTGTCTTCCCCTGATTGGAGTTAATCCCTGACCCTTCCTCTCATTCTGACTCTCAACCAGCCTCTTCATCAGGACAGCAAGGGCCAGAACTGCAAGGTACACCTGTCCAGGTTTTATCCTCTTCTGACACTTCTTCAGGTTTTCCCAATGAAGAAGTTCCTCGAAAGTGCAAGAGGAAAGCACTTGGATTCCCCAGAAGAATCCATCACTGAGGATACTGACTACAATGAAGGTGAGGGTTCCCCTAGGTCACCAGCAAAGATGTCTCTTTTGGAGCCATCCTTGAGATCCTTAAACAGAAGGATGGCTGGAAGTTCCAACATCTTTCCCCAGAGGAGTCCACTGTTGCTCATCTACTTCTTGGGTAACTCCACCACCTGATGATCTAATCGAGCTGATCACGCAGTGGGCAGGGAAGACTATTATCTCAGCTCCTGAAGATTTTCAATTTTGAGCTAAAGGGTTAGGTGTAGATGCCTTGGTGGTTGTGGCAGCTACAAAAAAAAACTTTGAGGAGAGTTCCACCATCCATCGTCCCAGCTGAGTCTCTGGCGATGGATAGGTTTGGGAAGCAGTTATACGCTTCATTGACCTTTGCTCTATGGCCATTGAACTTCATGGCACATTTCACTAGACTCCAAAGGGATCTGATTAAAGAGTTTGCAAATACCCTTGTAGGAGTCGTATCTGAAGTCCAAGAAAAAGTTGCCTCTCAGTTGGCCACCCTTGAGTCCATATATATATATATATATATATATATATATATATATATATATATATATATATATATATATAGGTTCATACTAGGCTATCTGCCCGAGGGCATTTATAAGCCTAGCCCATCGTTTTGTGGCTTATGCCACCCCTTTAGTATGGGGAACTATACCCATTATTTTGCTGTGCCTCTGTCGAGCAGTGACACTGAGGTAATCCCTGGGGTATATCTGTGATCTCCCATCCATTGGTCAAGATTTCTCTTGAACAAGGCCAGCGAGGTGCTCTGCCTCACATGTACCGGGATTTTGTTCCACAGCATAGGGAGTCTTTGGGTGATGAATCTATCCCTCCAGCACGTCCTATTAATAGCCGTGTCGAGGTTTAAGTCTCCCGCCCTTGTGGCTCTGATGGATCTAGATTTTTTGAGGTGAAGCATATTCATCAAATCTGGGTTTGACATGGCCTTGTATGTTAGGCAAAGGTCACCTCTGAGCAAGATGCGACTGAATAGAGCTGGAGTTCTTTCAGTCGGGCAGCATAGGACAGATTTTTGAGACCCTTTATCCTTTTGGTGAGGAACTTTTGTGGCCTCTCCAGCTGCTGCAAGTGTCGGGTCAGATACATTCCGAATGGGGCATTGTACTCAATCATTGGTCTGATGAGTGATGAGTAAAGGGAGACTATGACCTCCCATGATCTAGATGAGAATCCCTTCATGATAAGGTGGGCAATGTAGAAGGTCTTCCTAACTACTTTAGCTACATGGGTGTCGAATGACAGACTACTATCAACCTGGGTCCCCAGGTCCCTGATAACTTCTTCTGTGCTCAGTGGATTGCCACCTATTTGGTAGCTAGGGGTAACCTTGTTTTTCCCGAAGGGTATGACTATGCATTTTTGGCATTTAACTTTAGGCCATGGCTCTGGCACCAGTTATCCGTTTCTGTGAGACCCTTCTGAAGGATATCTGTGTCAGATGTGTTTTCTACTATGGCGCCCAGTTTGCAGTCATCTGCAAACTTTGTCAGCCATAACCCTCCTGTGTTTGCTTGTACTGGAAAAGTAGATGCCAAACAAGAGTGGGCCCAGGACTGAGCCCTGTGGGACACCACTTGTGACAGGCTTTGAGTCTGACATGGCGCCAGCAACTCTGACCCTGTGGGTTCTGTCACTCAGCCAGTTTGCAACCCATCTTGTGATGTATGGGTTAACATTTAAGCTGATGAGTTTTCAATGATACCCGAGTGGGGTATTGTATCGAAGGCCTTAGCCAGATCGAGGTAGGCTGTATGGACTGCCTTTCCCTCATCAATGGCTTTGGTGACTGTTTCCGAAAAGTCAACCAAGTTTAAAAGGCATGATCTGCCTATGACAAAGCCAAACTGGGGTGGATCCAAAGTCTGCAAATACACTATGTCTTTATTTATGAGGTCCATTATGATCCTCTCCATGGCTTTGCAGATAAGGCTTGTCAAGCTAATGGGCCGGTAATTTCCAGGGTCTGTGGAGGCACCGCCTTTCTGAAGTGGGACCACAGTTGCAGTGCGCCACTCCCTGGGTACGTATCCAGAGGTAAGACTTTGATTAAACAGCTGTCCTAGCTGTGGGTTTAATTCCTCATTGAGTTCGTGGAGCACACAGCCGGGGACACCATCAGGTCCCATGGATGCTGTGTTTTTTGCTTTGGAGAGAGCAGTTCTCACTTGGGCGCTGGAGATGTTTGGGGGGCTGCACTCGTTTGGTATAGATATCTCTCCTTTTGGGGGAGAGGGGGGGAGAAGTTTGCACTGAACCTGTCAGCCAGTATGTTGGCAATGTCTGTAGGATCAGTAATCTTCACATCATTTTGAACTAGTTCTGAGCATACCTGGGAGTTTCCTCCTAGGTTTCTAACATAGCTAAAGAAGTCTTTATGATTGTTTTTTGAGTATATAGACAAAAGGAGCACTCCACGGCTGGCACAGCAGAAAACAATTTATTAAACAAGTAAATCGGTTAGCGCTTTCACGTTCTAACAAACGTTTCTTCAGACCTCAATTGATACATACCCATAGTGCATTTTTATACAAATTACCAAAGCACTCATTATCCTATTTAGCAATTATGTCCCTAAAATTATTTAAAAGTACACTTGATTAAACTAGATTGAGCAAAATGCCCATTGAATTCAATGTGATAAAAATGTTTAAAAAACCAATAAAATGCATTGCATTATCTAAAAGCAAGTCATATAAACACCTATATGTATGTCATACAAAAATATATATATATATATACAAATAAATAAATACATATACATATATACACATATTTAACCATGGGTTTACAGAAAACATACATATATATATATATATATATATATATATATATATATATATATATATATATATATATGTACAAACACGTATAAATATATTCTTATTTTTCTTGGAAACATCACATGTATATGTATATGCATAGATATGCACACATGTGCATATATGCACATACATACACATATAATATTTGAAAATCCATGTGTGTCATACCAGATTTCATTGCCCAATATATCATGTATAAATTGTATCTATATATATATATATATATATATATATATATATATATATGAATATTAATCAATAGTAAATATTAAATACTAAAACAGTGAATATCAATTAATAAGCATATATTAATAGATTAATTTAATTTATATAATACAAATATAAATATATAGAAGGGTGTATAAATATAAAATATGAAATGATATTCTGTAAAAAATTTTTATATATAGAAATGTATATTGTATTCATGTTGTGCATTTCCATATCAAAATATATTCAAGGGTATTAACCATTGTACTTAATAGGAATAGTGGGCATGAGAACATGGAAAAAGATGGAAAAAATGTAGAAAAAATGTGTATATATGTATGTTAAGATGTCATATTGTGTGTGAAAAAAGGGGGGGGCAGGGGGGGAGAGGGAGGCAATTATAATATCTGTGTGTGTGTAAATTGTCATGATGTGTGGTTTGTATGGGGGCAGTCATGTGGATGGTAAGAGACAGTTGTGTATGAATTGATAGAAGACAAGTGGTATATATGTGGATTATGTTGTCTCTGAATGATGTCAATGTTTGTATGGTCTGGCCAAGAGAAATGGTTTCAATGATATTTTGTTGTTTAAGCCATGTCCCTTGTTGGCTTGTAATCTTATAATCCATTTATTTTCTCTCTCTTCAGTGTAGTTCTTAATATTACCTAGTCTACCTTTTTTCATTATCAATTCCAATGCCATAAATTTGAAGTGATGTCTACTTCCTTTCATAATGACATGTTTTGCCAATGCATTATTCTCATTCTCTTTATTTATAGCATATATATGCTCCCTGACTCTTTCCCTGAGAGTTCTATTTGTTTTTCCTATGTAGAATGACATACAGCATTGACATTGTGCTAAATATATAAGGTCCCTAGACCTACAATCAGCATACTTATCAAAAACAATCTTTTTACCATTGTCGGGGTGAATAAATTCATTTCCATTTAACATGTAGCTGCATTGGTTGCAGTGTCTGCATACAAATGTCCCTTTTCCTGTTGAATGTAGATTTTCTTTATTATTTGTGTTGTTCTCTTCATAACAAAGTAACCTTTTCAAAGACTTCGTGTTTTTGTAAGTAATATTAGGTCTATCACCTACTATTTCTCTTATTCTATCATCAACCATCAACATCTGCCAATTTCTATTTATAATCTCCTTTATTGTGTTATTCTTGTTGGTGTAAGGTCCATCTCCAACTCATCCATGAGGCTCATAATGCATGCAGCTGAAGGGATGACCAGAGCAGTGGGTTCTGGCATAGTCCTAAAGAGATGTGCCTGGATGCGCTTATGCAAATTTACAGAGCCATTCAAGTCTTTATCAATGTGCCTTTTGATGGATCTTCTCTTTTTGGCCCAAAAGTTTTAGAGGCCTTGTCCAGGTGTGCAAAAGATGGGAAAAGCCTTTCTGCAGTGGGCATATATTTTTCTACTCAACAGTCCTCTCTAAACCAGAGCAGTGGAAAAACATGGTTCTAAAAGTCCCAAGGGACTTTCCAGGCAACACATGGCAGCAGCTCCCCCAGGGGCAGAGGGGGGAGTTTTAATGGAAGACTCTGTCCATGCAGCAGTGGCCTGCAAAATCAGGGTTCCAGAAATTCTTTTGCAGCTGAACCCTACCAGTGCTCCTGAAAGGAGGTCAGAGTGCTTGCCTCTGGAAGCAGTCATGGGATGATTCTCCTTACACCAACATGCCTGGCTACAAATAACTACAGATGTTTGGGTGCAAAGGATTATTACCAGAGGATAAACCATTCCCTTTCTCACCCCCCCCCCCCAAAACATTCAAAAGCATCCCTGATGTTCCACCCAGTCAAAGGGAACCGGCTGTTTGAGAAATTGAATAACTGCTAGAAAAAAAGATTCATCCAACACATCCCCCAGACCAAAAATAATCTGAAATTTACTCTATTCATTTTAGTGCCAAAGACGACACTGGAATGGAGATCAATTTTGTATCTCAGTGTTTTGAAAAAATCTGTTCTACAAACAAAATTCCTGATTGTCATGGTTCAGTCCATCCTTCCCTTTTTAGGAAAGGACAATTGGATGTGCTCAGTAGACCTCCAGGATGTGTATTACCACATCAAGATGGGCAAGCACTCCAGGAGATTTCTCCGCTTCCAACTGGAAGCCAGTCATTATCGATTCAGACCCTTGCCCTTTGGTCTTCACCACAGCCCCAGGGTGTTCACCAAATGCATGGCAGTGGTAGCATCTCACTTGAGACTACATGGACACAGTTTCCTTATTTAGATGACTGTCTCACCACTACTCTCACCAAGCATCTCTTGGAGAAATCAAGAGACTGTCCTTTCAACTTGTCCCTACCTCAGAATCACAATAAACCACAAGAAATCTCATCTGATCCCAATGCAGAATTTGGAATTGATATAGGCAAATCTGAATACAAACACTTGCATAGCTTCCCTTCCCTTTCCCTGTTTGGAAAATATCAGATTTCAAGTCAGAATAATCTTCTGCAAGACAGTAGCTTCACGTCCAGTACTGCAGGCTGTAGGTTCTGTGCAGCAACCATTACTTTGGTACCTCTAGCAAGATTCCACATAAGGATTCTACAGTGGCTTTTGGCATCCCAGTTGTCCATTCTTCATCAGCCGATTTTGCATCATATTTTAGTGACCAACCATTACAAAAGTGATCTCTGGTAGATTCACTCCACAGATATTCTAGTGGAATGGCCTTTCATACAACCCCAGCCCCAGCCCCAGGCCAGAGTGACCACGGACACCTCCCAGATTGGGTGGGGGAGCATTATCTGGGCAAGATGGTTTAAGGTACTTGGTCACTTACACAGGCCAGCTTGCATATCAGTGTTCTAGAGATGAGGGCAGTGCTGTTAGTGTTGCAGGTTTTTCAAGCTGTCCTTTCTTCAGGGACAATTGTTATCCAGACAGACATGTCAGTCATCTTTGTACATCAACAAACAGGGAGGAACCAAGTCTTATCCCCTTTGTTGAGAAGCATTCAGTTTGGGAGTGAGCAATCTCTTCTAACCACTATCTAATAGTAAGACACATCCCGGGGACTTCAGTGGGATCGCAGTCAAGCTGACCAGATGCATGCTCATGTCTCACGAGTGGTCTCTCAACCCAAAAGTGGCACAAATGATTTTTCACCACTGGGGCAAACCTTGTGACCTCTTTGCATAGCCACTAAACAAGTGCAGCAGATTTTGCCCTGGTCTCTCCTCCGGGGGAGTCCACAAGAGATGCTCTCCTTCATGACTGAACCTCAGAACTTCTATATGCCTTTTCCCCAATACAGTTAATTCCTCAATTTCTGAAGAAAGCAACCAGGTTGAAGAGTAAAGTGATCCTCATCGCCCAGTTCTGGCCTCGATAGTTATGGTTTCCCCTTCCTCTGGCCTCAACTGATTCAGCAACCATGGACTCTGGAACCAGTTCCAGATCTACTATCCTATCCAGAGATATTACTTCACCCGAACCTTCAGAACCTAAAGCTCACAGCGCGGCATCTCCACTTCCATTGATTGCCAGGCATAACATTGCCTTCTCCAGTCCATAAGATTATTTTGGCCTTGCAAAAACCCTCCACTAGAAAACTTTATTGTAGCAAATGGAAAAATTTCTCATGTTGGGCTCATAATAATGACATTGATCTTTTCTCAGCCCCATCACAAAAATGTTAGTATTTTTAACCTTCTTGAAGAAGGAGCTTCTGCCTTTACCATCAGGATTCGACTAGCAGCCATTTCAAACTTTCACAGTGGGTTACAGGATGCCTCATTAATGTCGCTAACTTTGCAAGGCTTTTTTGAAAGGAACCTTGATGCTGAAGCCTCATATGATGATCATCGTGTTTCACTGTTGCAGTCATCACTATAGGGTTCTTCCTGCCGGCAGGCAGTCCTCCGTCGGCCAGAATTCCAAAGTCTGGGTCCGGCATCAGCTGTTCAATCATGCTCCCTGACGTCAGAGTGCATGGAGTGCAAATCTGCCAGCCGACGCCATGTTCTCCAGTCTTTCTTGCCGTGCAGAGAAAGCAGTTTGCAAGTGCCGGTCGGCTGACTCCTGATATTTTTTCGTGCTTCTGTCCGAAGACTGACTTCTTCTCGAAGCTAAGTACCCCGTTGGGGAAACTTTTTTCTTGCTCCAGTCCGATGTCAGAAAAAGTTAATAATTGCATTTCTTGTGGGAAGGAAATACCTCATAATGATTTCCATTCTTACTGTGTTCCTTGTTTAGGCCCTGACCACGACGTAGCTAGTTGTCGGTTTTGTGCTAGATTTAACCAACGTACGATTAAGCGAAGGTACGATTTTGCTTTTTACTACTTTGGTAGGCGTTTTAATTGTAAAATGTCATTGGACACGCTTCCGACTACCGGAGTTCACAAACGACACAAGGATAAGGACAGGCCTTCGAGGTCCAAATCAGACTATGTTTTACAAGCAGAGCCAGCTACAGGTTCGGCAGTCAGTGAGGCACTTTCGCAGCCCCTGTCGTCGGCCATTTCAGAACAGATTGCCGAAATGGACTCACTAGACCTTTGAGCACTCCAGCTGCAGGACCTTCGGACAATGCTTCCTCGGATGGGTCCGGAGCCGCTGTGCAGGTACCGGCTTCCGAGGGGGTTTTCAGGCCTACACAGCTTCTGATAAAGGCAAAGACTCCTCCTAAATCTAAGACACCAGCCCAGGCCTCTTCTGATCCGGGACCCAAATCTCAAGCAGCTACTTAAAATGGCGGAGGACTTACTAACCATGATTAGGGGTTCACATCCCCCTCCAGGCAAAAAGCCAAGGCAAGAATTGGATTATGAATCTTCTGATCAGGCATCTATTTCTTCAGTGTCTTCCTCTGAACAGAAATATACTTTCCCTCCTTATGAGGATTCTGATGCTGAGGAATCCATGCCATCAGCTTTTCCCCCTGAGGATTTTTCTTTTGGAGAAACTTTACTTGACATGAGGGAACATTTTCACTGGGAAGGACAGGAGTACTCTGAATCTAAGAGAAGGCTTAGAGATTTCCTTCTTCTTCCCCAACATAGACCCCTGGCTATTCCTCCTATTTTGGATATTGTAGATGATGCATTTTCTGAGGCTAATTTAACTCCTGACTCCTTTCCTCCAGCCCCTGCTAAGCCTGTCAGATATTACAGGGTCCCTGACTCCCTCCAGTTCCTTTACAAAAATCCTACTGCTGATCCAGAAACCATTTCTCAGGGTCCTAAGGGGGGGTTAAGGCCGCTTCTGCTAAAAACCCTATTCCGACAGATAAGGATTCCAGAGCTTTGGAGAGATGGGGCAAAAAAGTGTACACTTCTGCTACTTTATCTATTAGGGCTTTAAATTGTCAATTTCATATGCTAAAATATCAGCAATTTCTACCGTCTGTTATGAAACAAAAGCTGGGTTACCATTACTGCATGTGCAGATAAGGAATTACACGATTTGATGCATGCCACTGAACAAGTGGGGAAGCATGATTTACACTGTGGTTTTGATGCCTTGGAGGCTTCTTGCAGGGCGGCTGCCTCTGGCACAGTCATGAGAAGGCATGCTTGGTTAAAGGAACAAAACTTACCTGATCAAGTGAAAGCAAAGTTACTGGATGTTCCTGTTCAGCATAATGTTTTGTTTGGGTCTAAGGTTGAAGAGGTGGTAAAGGAAATGGAGGATAAGGCAAAATCTATGCAAACGGTTAAGGATTTCTTACAAGTTCAGCCCCCAAGATTTAGCAGAAATTGGCCAACTAAAAATTGGTCCTTTCCCAGCTCGGACAGGCCTCAGAGGAGTAGATATAGGCGCTCCAGAGGGAGGGTCCAAGCACAGACCTCTTACAGACCTAGACAGTGGAGTGCTTCCACCACCAGGGGTGGAGAGGACAGACCTCAATCTTATAGAAAACAGGCTCAATGACTCCCCCTGCATGGCTTCAGGAACTTCTCTCCTGGAAGCCCCTCTAGGAGGAAAACTCTCTCTTTTTCAACAAAATTGGACTTACATAACCCAAGACAAGTGGGTTCTGGATGTAGTTTCAAGAGGTTACAAATTCCACTTTCATAACTTGCCAAGACCAAACGGATGGCCAGACCTACCAAAACACCAATGGTCAGAGGCATTAAACCAGGTGGGTTCCCTCATGGCTATGAGGGCCATAGAACTGGTTCCACAATCAGAGACGGGCCAAGGTTTTTACTCAAGACTCTTTCTAGTTCCCAGAAAGCAAAATTCATGGAGACCCATCCTGGATCTGTCGGTCTTAAACACTTTCATGGACATACCAAAGTTCAAGATGCTTACTCTGCAGCAGCCCCTGCCAATGTTGAGCAAAAATGCATGGATGGTAACATTGGATTTAAAGGAGACTTAACTACACAGCCCAATCAGACAGGAGTGCAGAAAATACCTCAGGTTCAAGGCCGGATCGAAACATTACCAATTCTCTGCGTTACCCTTTGGCTTGTCTGCTGTGCCCAGGGTCTTCACCAAGTGCCTGGCACCAGTAGTAGTTTATTGCAGACTCAAGGGAATTCAGATTTACCCTTATCTGGATGACTGCCTTATTCAACCATAGACAGCAAGGATGTCTTACTCCAGCATCTGGAATTTGTTCAAACTCTTCTCAAGTACCTGGGATTCACTGTGAACATGAAGTCAAATTTGACACCCACACAACAGATAACTTTTCTGGGTGCTCTTCTAAACACAACAACCCAGATGGTATTCCTGACATCCGAAAAACAACTGCAGCTGGCTTCATCTTTCAAACCTTGGCATCAATAACTCCGCTAACTGCAAGGAAATTCCTGCAGGCTTTGGGTTACATGGCCTCCTGCATCCTTCTCATACCAAATGCAAGACTACATATGAGAAAAATACAATGGTACCTAAAAAGTGTATGGTCTCAGCATTGCCACAGTCTAGACACACCGATTGCTGTCTTGCCTTGTCTACAAAAGGAATTCCATTGGTGGACCATGGGGAAAGCCTTCAGTCTGCCTCCAGCCAGCCAAGTGTTAACCATGGATGCCTCGGATTACGCATGGGGAGTCCACTTGCAGGGAAAAGGTCTGCAAGGTTCTTGGACAGAGGATCAGAAGCACCCACATATCAATTTAAGAGAGATGTTAGCTGTACAGAATGCCCTCTTGGCTTTCAGGGATTTTCTACAACCAGGACAACTACTGATATGGACAGACAACACCACAGTTATGTGGTACATAAACAAGCAAGGGGGTACACACTCCTACCCCCTTTGCAGACTAGCCAGGACTCTTTGGAACACAGCTCTAGCTTACAAAGTGGATCTACAAGCTCAGTTTCTGCCAGGGAAACAAAATATTCTGGCAGACGGCCTGAGCAGGAACCTGTCAGACTCACACGAGTGGATGCTAGACACCCAAATATTCAAGATGATTACAGAAGCCTGGGGCTGCCCGGACATAGATCTATTTGCATCCCCCCTCAACCACCAGTTACAGATTTTTTGCACAAGGACATTTCACAAACTAGCATGGAAAGTGGATGCACTATCATTCAGTTTGAGAAACCTCTCGGGGTATGCCTTTCCGCCACTACCTCTTCTTCCACGGGTGTTATTAAAGATCAAGCAGGACAAGCCCAAGATGATGATTTTACTGGCCCCACATTGGCCTCATCAATTTTGGTACTCAACACTGATGAATCTATCCCAGGAGCCACCTTGGATTTTACCTCAGATTCCAAATCTTTTGTCCCAACACCAGGGCCAGGTTCTGCACTCTCATGTCAAAACTCGCAGTCTGGCGAATTCAGGGTCTATGATTAATCCTTTTCTTCCCAAACAGGTCATGGATGTCATCTTAGAAGTCAGACGGCCTAGCACTAGAAAATCATATGCAGGTAAATGGAAGAGATTTTGCACCTGGATGCATGCTCAGGATTCGGATCCCCTCATTCCTAACATCCCACTTTTACCTGACATGCTACATAGGGGTTTATCCTTATCCTCCATAAAAAATACATGCCTCAGCTATCTCTGCACATTACAATACAGATCCTCCAATCTTTTCCCATCCACTTCTGAAAAAATATCTCAGAGGAGCAAAGAATTTAAGGCCCCCTAGGACACCACCCATACCTGCCTGGGACCTCAACTATGTTCTGGAAAAACTCACTCTGCCTCCTTTTGAGCCTGCTGCCACATCTGATCTTAAGTATTTATCATGGAAGACAGCTATCCTGCTGGCTTTGACTTCAGCCAGGAGAGTCTCGGAGTTACAAGCACTCATGGCTGTGGAACCTTATATTATTTTTCACCAAGATAGGGTGTCTTTGAGGACTAATCCTACTTTCATGCCTAAAGTGGTTTCCAAAGTGGCTTTAAATCAAAGTAGTCACCTGCCAACTTTTTTCGCTAATCCACAAAATAAGGGGGAAAGGATCTTGCATTCCTTGGATGTACGCATACAACTTCGTTTTTACCTGGACAGAACCAAGGATATCAGGAAAACAGAGCAACTGTTTGTTTCTTATGCAACAAATTCCCAAGGCAAAGCTATTTCAAAACAGACCATTTCTAAATGGATTGCTCATGGAATCAGATTTTGTTACTCTCATCATGGAAAGCAAATCCCAGGAAAAATTAGGACTCTCTCTACGAGAGCTGCTGCTTCGTCAGCTGCCTTTCTCAGGGGAGTACCTACCAAAGATATTTTGGAAGCTGCAACTTGGAGTTCAGTGCATACTTTCTCTAAGCACTACAATCTCCCTCTTTACTCTAAGTCTAAGGCAGGCTTTGCTTCTGCAGTCTTGCAGGGCCTTCTAGCCACCCCTTCTACTCTATAACCACCACCCTTTATCTCAGCTTTGGGATTCAACCCTACAGTGATGACTGCAACAGTGAAACATGATGAACATAGTACAGTTGTGTACACTTACCATAAATGTAGATGTTTGAGTATCTTCACTGTTGCAGTCTGGGTTACCCTCCCTCCTGACCCCTCTTATATTTTCATTAGTGTGGTTTCCTACTTCACCCTTCTGAGGTGTATTTGCTTCAGGGTATGGGGTTTGTTGTATGTTACTTTTTTGTTTTACTATTAGCCTTCATTTTTGGGCACCTGACATCTGGGGCAAGAAAAACTGGAGAACATGGCGTCGGCTGGCAGCTTTGTACTCCTAGCACTCTGACGTCAGGGAGCATGACTGAACAGCCGACGCTGGGCCCAGACTTTGGGATTCTGGCCGACTGAGGACTGCCTGCCGGCAGGAAGAACCCTACAGTGATGACTGCAACAGTGAAGACACTCGAACATCTACATTTATGGTAAGTGTACACAACTGTACTTTCCATGGGGTGTCAGTTTGGTTTTTCAGTCTTTGATAACCCCCCTTTTGAGCCTGCAGCCACTTGTGAACTAAAGTACTTGTCTTGGAAAACAGCTTTAGTAATAGATATTTCCTCTGCTAGAAGAATTTCAGATTCAGGTATTATCTTGTAAATCAACATATTTGACTTTTCACTCAGGGTTTCTTTAAGGACCAATCCATCCTTTTTACTAAAGGTTGTTTTGGAGACAAATATTAATCAGACTATAAATGTACCAGTTTTTTTTCCAAAATTTTCAAACAAAGGTGAATACTGTCTACACTAAGTCCACAGGCAATTGCACTTATACCTTCATGGAACAAAATCTGGAAATCTAATCAACTGTTTATTGCCTTTTCTGGTGCTAGACTAGGCAGATCAAAGTTATGCTTTCTATGTGGTTGAAAGACTGCATATCCTTCATATACACCAAAAAGAATGTTAAATTATCTGGACCTGTTAAGGCACACTTTATCAAAACGATAGCCACTTGTATTTCATTCCAGAGCAGCAACCTGGGCTACCCCACATACCTTTATTACTCATTATAAATTGGATTTGGCCTCCAGAGGAACAGCGTCCTTTGGTTCTATTGTGCTCAGGAATATACTTCCATGAGTCCACCCAAGGTAAAAAGTAGCTGGGAACTCTGTCCCACAGGTCAAGGAATAAATGAAAATTTGACATCAGATAAAGAAGTTATGCACTCACCATAACTTTCCATCTGTGTTGTTGATCTTCATTTATCCTTGACAACCCTCCCTCTAACCCCCACCCTTTGGTATCTCTTGATGGAACAAGCTGTGTCCTTATTTACTTTTCTTTTAACCATCCTATACCAGATATGGTCTCTACAAAAGTACTTTCAGGTTACACATCCTTTCTGTCAATCAGCAAACTCAATCTGAGGTAAAATGGAGAGGAGCATTATGGTTAGAGAAAAAAGCTTGAGAGTTTTTGGTCCTCACGGGCTGTAGTACAGCTGAGTCAATTCAGATTTTGGAACCAAACCCACAAGTCAAGGGTTAAATGAAGCTTGACAACTCAGATGGAACGTTATGGTGAGTACATAACTTTTTTTTTTCAAAGATATAAAAAGTGGAAAAAATAAACATGGATATGATTAAATATGGACAGTATAAGAATGAAAGTAAAATCATTTTGTTATATGGGTTATATAGAATGAAAGAATAGATGAAATTAAGTTTAATGGTAAATGGATTTTAGAAACAATATTAAGTAAAATCAGATGGTTATGGAAAAAGGAGTGGGGGTCTAATAGGGATGAATATGTACTATGTAAAGGAAATTATGACTGTAAATTTTGTACATCTTTATATTTGTCGATATTTATAAATATGCAAATAAGAGTTTTATTTTTATAAAAAATAAAGGACCCCTACTTTTTTCGATAGGTGCAATTTGATCTTTAACATCAACCTAAGCTACCACCAACTTGAGCAGATAGGGCCTCAGTTTAACATCTCATCTGAAAGACAGCATACTTAGGAGTGCAGCACTCTCATTATTCTGCACTACAGTGTCGGTAATCGATCTACCTCGTGTGGGAATAGAGCCCATAGCCTTCTGCACAAAAGACGTGTGCTACCTGCTGTGTCACTGATACTGTCTTCAGCTGCAGACTTATCAACTTGCACTGAACATTTATTTGTAAAAGGAAAACTTCTCATTACATTCACAATTTTTTCTTATTTTTCGAACCCACATGCTTTCACAAAAAACTTTTTGGATTAAGATAATGACAATAATCCAGGCATTCATTTATAAAAAAGTAAGAGAAAACATTTCAATTCTACATAGAATCAGTGCACTTGTATACCCCACCACTCAGCACAGCAGCCCAAGATTACAACATATTAACTTAAATATGCTTTTCTCCATACTTTCTTCTCATTTTACATTGCAACGCCTGCATTTCTTAAAACTAAAAAGTACTTGTTTACTTTAGTATCTTTATCACTTGCAACAATAACTGAAAAGACTTGTCCTCACCATCCCAGTTTAGAAACCCTACATACTACACAAAACTGCTTTACTATATAACATGCAATTTATATCATTAGATATTTTATAAAAAATACTGTTAAAAACAAAAATAGTTTTACTTGGTCACTTATGTTTTTAGTGTCCTTGCAAATATTAATGACATTAAGTGGAGTGTATGCTTTTCAGTCCACCCATAAGTTTAACAAAGCTATGGAAGTCCAATCTTTCTCGGCCACTTTTTCTTGTAAAGCTATATTTCACAAATGTGATTGTTCATAATCTCACATTTATTCAGTAATTTCAATATCGCTGGTCCTGTACATCTCCATCTCCCAACACTAGACTGGTTCAGTTCCAAGGTTTTCCAAATGAATCTAATCAACTCTGATGCTTTTTTCCTTTCTCTTAAGCATTTTCTTTTGGAAAGTTTTTCTTTAACAAAGTCTATGAGCTTTATTATCGCAACAAGAAGCAGCATATTTATTTTTTTAGCCTGGTTTGCATCAAAAAATGGCTTTGATCTTTAGCAAAAAAAAAAAAAAATTTTGAAGACAGTAGGATACAGCAGGTTGAATCCTCACACCTGCATCTCAACATTGCCTGATTGCTGGAATAAATTTGCTTCTCTTCTGTCTGGTATACAATTCAACAAAAACTCTATCTCGATTTTTGAATAATTTGCCCTTCTGCCACAGTTTTGCCAGATCAATTCTTTCTGGTAGCATAACATTTTTACTAATACAGGTCTTGGCTGTTTTCTCATAACCAGATTTGTAGCCTACTCTTCATGTGCCCTTTCAGTTAATAAATCCTGGAGAATACCAGCCCAGTTCCTTATTTGTGCTTTCATTAAAGTAATAATATGTTCCTTACAGTTTCTCTGGTATAGCAAAAAAAATCTGTTTTTGTCTGCATGCTCTGTTCTCTTAACTGATATGTTTTGAGACACTTCTTAAGTGTCATACTTGACCAGCCTTTTCTTTATTTCAGTCTGATTTTTGCAGTTTTACCAGCTTATCTGAATAGCTACTTAAAGCTTCTTCCATTTTCCAGCCTTTTGTTATATTTGAGTTGATATACTCATGCAATGTTTAATTTATTTTATTCAACAATGAATACATTTGATTTATTTTTTCCTCTTAATTACTGGAAGTAATCCCTTGTACCGAAGCTGGACCTTAAACTACTATTTGCTGACAAGCTGCTTTAGTCTTCCCACTCTGTTTTCTCTTCAACTTTTCTAGCAGATTTTCTTTCAGACTGTCTGTTTCTTCTTTGCTGGCATCCAGGCAATGTTCTTAGTAGCAAATTTAATTTTACTAGAGCTGGAAGAATTAGCCCTTCTCTCAAGTTTTTTTTTCACACTTGGAGAGCTACAGTTTAGCTGCTGATCCAGCCATCTTGGAAGTCCTTTATCAAGCAGTTCTTAATTCTCTTAAGGAGTTCTTAATTAGTTCTACTTAGAAGCATTTCTTAGTTATGCTTATTGAGGAGTTCATATATTTTAGGAGGTTCTCAAACAGTTTTTCAACAATTCTTTAGGAGTTCTCAAAGAGTTATGCAGTTCTCCACTGAAGGAGAGCTGTTCTTAAGCAATTCTTAACCTGATTTCTTCCTAACAGTTGTGCAGTTCTCAGTCAGTTATCTTAAACAGTTCTTAATTGGTTTTCCTTATAAACAACTCTTAGCAGTTTTTAATCCATTCTTCTAATAAGCAGCTCCTTTACAGTTCTTCCACAACTATAAAGCATCTCTCTCTCCCTAAGCAGTTCTCATCGGTTGTCATAAATAACGCATTGGCAGTTTTTAAGTAGTTATTTAGCAGTTCTAAACATAAGCAGTTATCTGTTATTTCTTAATTCATAAGTAGATCTCAAGCAGCCACTAATCTGATGTCCTTCAAGGATGCATCTGCAGTCATAACAAATGGGTTGTCCTGTCGTCAGGCAGCCCTTCGGTCGGCCGGATTCCAAAGTCTAGCACTTCACCCGTCATCTCTGCTGGTCTTCGGGTATAAAGGCATCAGCCGACGCCATTTTCCCCAGTCTTTCTTGCCGCGTGGCGCCCGAAGCAGAAGCTGTTCGCAAGTGCCGGTCGGTCAGATCCAGAGATTACTACTACCGAATACTTCTTCGAAGACTTCTAAAAAGCTAAGTACCCCGTTGGGGACTCTTTCTTGCCTCAGCCGATGTCAGAAAAAGTCAATAACTGTTTAACTTGTGGGAAACAAATACCTCATAAAGATTTCCACTCTTACTGCCTGCCTTGCTTAGGCCCAGACCACGACGTAGCAGCCTGTTCAGCCTGTGCTTCCTTCAACCGACGAACGCTTAGGCATCGGTCGGAGTTTGCTGAACAGTTTTTCGGCTCAGATTTTGCGTACATTATGCCGTCGGATCCTCCGACTACCCAAATTGTTAAAAAACGCAAAGAAAAAGACTGACACTCGCGGTCCGCGGTTTCGGCCGAAACCACGGTTAAGCAAGCCGCGAGTGTCTCGGTTTCGGCCGAAACCGAGAAAACCGGTCAACCTTCAGCCGAATCCATGACTACTACTGAGGCTCCTGCTACCTTAGTTGAATCGGCCTCTGAAGTTTTGCCTACTACTGTGGTTCCTAGTGATTTATCAGACACCATCCCTTTGGATGTCTCTACCCCAGCACGTGGTGCTGCTAGGCCATGTCTATTAAGGCCTTTGCCAGGGCTAAAGCAGCCAAAACTGTTAAATCAGTGCCTGTTAAGCCCCCCTCACACAGGCCCTCTTCTAGTTCACAAATGCTTACTCTGGCAGAGGATTTAATATCCTTAATTAGAGGATCCCAATCTCACCAAGACAGGGCCTCTCAGCCCCCAGAAAAGAGACCTAGAGCAGAGCCCCCCGAGCCAGTGTCCTCTGATGATTCTTCGGATGACTCAGACATTACAGATCAGCCAGAGGCTCCTTTTTCTACTTATGAAGATTCCGATGCTGAAGAATCCATTCCATCTGCCTCCCCACCAGAGGAATTTTCCTTTGGAGAAACCTTACATGCCATGAGAGAACAATTCCAATGGCAGGGACAAGATTTCTCAGATTCAAGAAAAAGGCTTAGGACTTTTCTGCACTTACCACAGCATAGGCCCTTAGCTATACCTCCAGTACTGCCTGTTGTGGATGATGCATTTAATGATGTTTGCACTGCTCCTGATACTTTACCTCCAGCCCCTGCCAAACCAGATAGATTTTACAGGGTGCCAGACAGTCATCACCACCTATACAAGGCCCCACTTGCAGATCCTGAGACTATATCCCAGGGGCCTAAGGCAGTGGCCTCGACTTCAGCAAAAAACCCTATTCCTTCTGAAAGGGAATCCAGATCATTAGAGAGATGGGGGAAAAAAGTTTACACCTCTGCTACTCTCTCAGCTAGAGCTCTAAACTGTCAGTTTCATATGATCCAATACCAAGAGTTTATGCTTGATCAGTTAACTAAGAAGCTGTCCTCTGATGACTCCTTTGATAAGAAATATGTTTTAGAAATGGTGAATAACATTCAGCAGGTTAGTAACCATTCTTTAAAATGTGGCTATGATGCACTGGAGGCTTCATTTAGATCAGCCATGACTGGCACAGTGATAAGAAGGCATGCATGGTTGAAAGAACAGGTCTTGCCGGATCATGTTAAAGCAAAGCTGTTAGATGCTCCTATGGATAAGGCCAGTTTATTTGGTACACCTGCTCAGCAAGTAATGAAGAAAATGGAAGAGAAGGCAAAATCTGTACAAACAGTTAAGGATTTCTTACAGGTTCAGCCCCCAAGGTTTAGCAGGAACTGGCCTGCCAAAAATTGGTCCTTTCCAGACTCCTCAAAATCTCAAAGAGGCAGGAATAGACGCTCTAGAGGCAGAAATCAATCCAGAGGAGGTGCCTACAGAGGACGACAGTGGCAAGGCAATAACCGAGGCACAGACACAACCACTGCCACTGCAACAGGACAAACAGTGACTTGGCTCTGACACCGCCTACCAGGGAGCAAATAGCAGCACCTTTAGGCGGAAAGTTAGCCTTATTTTCGAAAAATTGGCACTATATCACAAAAGACAAGTGGATTTTGCAAACCATAGACCAAGGCTACAGGTTCCACTTCCACACCTTACCAGTAAAAAGAGGAATGCCAAACCTACCTCCAAATCAAAAAACAGAAGCTCTAAAACAGATAGCTCAATTAACAAAGATGAGAGCTGTGGAAAGAGTACCAATAACAGAACAGGGCAAAGGATTCTACTCCAGACTCTTCCTAGTACCAAGAAAAGAGAAAAGTTGGAGACCTATTCTCGACCTGTCCGTCTTAAATACATACATCATTGTCCCAAAATTCAAAATGCTGACCCTACAGCAACTTCTTCCCATGCTGGGCAAGGAGTGTTGGCTGGTAACTCTAGATCTCAAGGAGGCATACCTGCACGTCCCCATACGACCAAATTGCAGAAGATACCTCAGATTTCTTGCAGGATCAGAGCATTATCAATTCTCAGCATTGCCCTTTGGCTTATCTACTGCGCCCAGAGTATTCACAAAATGCCTGGCATCAGTAATCGCCACTGCAGGCTACAGGGAATCCAAATTTATCCATACCTGGACGACTGCCTGTTACAAGCGGACAACAAAAGCAAGCTGACAACAGATTTACAAAGAGTCATTTGCTTACTACAAGCCCTGGGATACACAGTCAATTTAAAAAAGTCAAGACTGATACCATCCCAAACAAGAACATTCTTGGGTGCGGAATTGGACACAGTAAAACAAATGGCATTCCTAACTGCAGAAAAACAAGAACAACTCCCTCTTTACTTCTTGGCATTAACAAAACAGAACAAACTAACAGCAAGAAAAGTACTGCAGGCCTTGGGCTTCATGGCATCATGCATAATCCTGGTCCCACATGCCAGACTGCATATGAGAAAACTACAGTGGTACCTAAAGAATTTATGGTCTCAACACAGGCACAGCTTAGAAACCGAAATCCCACTAATCCCATGCCTGAAACAGGAGTTCCTATGGTGGGCTCAAGCATGCCAGTCAAACCCAGGCTTGCCCTTCCACAACTTTCAAGCAAGCCAAACCATCACAACGGACGCCTCAGACCTAGGCTGGGGGCCGCACATGTTGGACAAATGCATACAAGGATTGTGGACTCCAGACCAGCTGCACCTGCACATAAACCAAAAAGAAATGCTGGCAGTAAAACTAGCAATCCAGAAATTCAGACCATTCCTCAAAGAAGACCATTTAATGATAAGGACAGACAACACCACAGTCATGTGGTACATCAACAAACAGGGAGGCACTCATTCATACCCCCTATGCAGAATGACTCTGGACCTTTGGAATATGGCTCTGAGCTACAACATCCAGTTACAGGCAATATTTGTGCCGGGAAAAGAAAACATCCTAGCAGACATGTTAAGCAGAACCACCTCGGATGCTCACGAATGGATGCTACATCCGGACATCTTCAAGGCCATCACAAAGAAATGGGGAATGCCACAAATAAACCTATTCGCATCCCCACTCCATCACCAGCTCAAAAAATTCTGCACAAGGACATACCACCCACTTGCATGGAAGGTGGACTCTCTATCCTTCAGTTGGAAAGGCCTGACAGCATATGCATTTCCACCTCTTCCTTTGATGCACAAGGTACTACTGAAAATCAAAGAGGAACGTCCAAGGATAATCCTGATAGCTCCGAATTGGCCAAGACAACACTGGTATCCATTGCTGAGGAGCATGTCTCAGGGGAGAATGTGGTCAATACCCTGATGCCTTTGATGTTAACTCAGAACAACTACAACATCATGCACCCAAACCTAAAAACCTTGCAACTGACTGCCTGGAACATCACATAGCAGCAACTAACCCAGACCTATCCCAAAGGGTTAAAGACATTATCCTTGAAGCCCGCAGACCTTCAACAAGAAGGAACTATGCAGGAAAATGGAAAAGGTTTGTCATTTGGAGCACTGAAAGAGGAAAAGATGTGTCGAACATAGACATTGCTAACATCCTGGAGTACTTGGCAGAGCTTCTACATACAGGCCTGTCCTATTCCTCCATCAAGATACATGCATCAGCTATTTCAGCAGAATACAGCTTCGATCCACCTGTCTCTTCGCATCCTCTACTCAGACAGTTCCTCAGAGGGATCAAGAATGTAAAACCTCCTAGGAAACCACCATTACCAGCATGGGACTTGAACTTTGTGCTAGAAAATTGACACTCCCTCCATTTGAACCAGCAGCAACAGCAGATCTTCAACATCTATCATGGAAAACTGCTTTCCTACTGGCAATTACTTCAGCAAGGAGGGTTTTGGAACTACAGGCCTTAATGGCAGTACAACCCTTCCTAATCTTCCATCAAGATAGGGTGTCCATGAGAACTAATCCTACATTTATGCCTAAGGTGGTATCCAGAGTGTCCTTAAACCAGGCAATCCACCTACCTACCTTCTTTCCCAATCCACAGAACAGGGGGGAAAGACTGCTGCATACCTTGGATGTACATAGACAGTTACGCTACTACCTGGACAGAACCAAAGGTAATAGAAAAACTGACCAGCTTTTAGTAGCCTATGCAACAGGAAGGGAAGGAAAAGCAATTTCCAAACAGACAATCTCCAAATGGATAGGAAATTGCATAAGATTCTGTTACTCTTACCATGGAAAACCAATTCCACAGAACATAAGACCTCATTCTACAAGGGCTACAGCCACTACCACAGCTTTCTTACGAGGAGTGGCAACCAAGGACATTATTGAGGCGGCTACTTGGACCTCCGTGCATACATTTGCCAAGCATTACAATTTACCTCTATACTCTAGATCCCGAGCAGGGTTTGCCACTGCTGTACTGCAAGGGATCCTAACTACACCATAATTCTTCTTCCTCCTCCCCTAGTTTGGCTATGGTATTCTACCCATTTGTTATGACTGCAGATGCATCCTTGAAGGACATAGTACAGTTTTGTACCTACCATAAATGTAGATGTCCGAACAGGATAGCATCTGCAGTCAGGATTACCCACCCTCCTTCCCCTCTGTGGTACTCCTAGGGTATTTACCCTCCTAATAGCTAGCTGGGGGGGAGTCTCTTATGGTGTATTTGTTTGTATATATGTACATACATGCTTATTTTTGTGTTTGCCTTCTACTATTTTGGAAACATTGGCATTTATCCAAAATTTAGCTTTCCAAGAGGGCAATTGGCATCTGGGGCAAGAAACACTGAGGAAAATGGCATCGGCTGATGCCTTTATACCCGAAGACCAGCAGAGATGACGTCGGGTGAAGTGCGACATCAGCCGAAGCTGGACCCAGACTTTGGAATCCGGCCGACCGAAGGGCTGCCTGACGACAGGACAACCCATTTGTTATGACTGCAGATGCTATCCTGTTCGGACATCTACATTTATGGTAGGTACAAAACTGTACTTTCTCCACTTAAGCAGTTATCTTCTTAAGCAGTTTCTTTCCTAACAGATAAGCAGTTCTAAAGGAGTTCTTGAGCAATGTCTTTCTTAGCAGTTAATCATTTTCAAACTGTTCTGTACATTTCTTGTTTTCCTCAGCAGCTCTTAAGTAGTTCTTAAGCAGTGCTCTGATGCAGATGTCAAACTTCTTAAGAACTTTGAGACATGTTTAAGAGAACTCATTAAAAACTGCTTAAAACTCCTTTAACTTAAAATTAGACCGGATTGTGATTAAAACAGTGCATGTCTTAAGCATGAGAAATGCTTATGAATAGAATTCCTCAAGAATGGCTTGTGAACTTTTGAAGAACTGATTAAGAGAAGAAATGCTTGAGGATTGCTTATGGAATTCTTTAGTTCTAAAGGAGTTCTCAATCAGTTCTTTAAAGCAAATCTCAAGCAGTTCTTGTCTTAAACATTTAAGCCATTCTATCCTTACACAATTCTTAATCAGTTGTCATATTAAGCAGTTATCAAGCAATTAAACAGTTCCTGGCAAATTTATAAATAGTTCTTAGGTTGTTTTCATCTTAAGCAGCAGTTGGGAAATTCTAATAGTCAGAGCAGTTCTCTTTAACAGTTATCTGTTTCTTAAGCAGCAATTCTTAATTAATAGATCTGTCAGTTCTCCAACAAAGCAGTTCTTAGCATGCTTAATTCTCCTTAAAAGCAGTTCTTAAGAAGTTTTCCTCTTAGGTAGCCTTTGGGTATTTCTTAAGTTATTGCTAAACGTTTTGTTAATCATTTCTCTTCAGAAGGAGTTCTTGAGCAGTTCTCATGGAATTTACCTCTAAAGTAGATTTCGGGTAGCTCTCATCTAAAGCAGTTGTTTAGCAGTTCTATCCTTAAGTGGTTATTTAGCAGTTCTCATATTAAACTGTTAAGCAGTTTTTATGCAGTTCCATCTGAACCAGTTCTTAGGCAGTTCATAAACAGTTTTATTCTTGAGCAGATATTCTTCCTTATTACTGTTTCTGTACTCATTACTACTGTGATATCCTGCTGAGTATAGCCAAATGTCCACCCAGCATACCAAAACCTTTACATCTTCTGGGTGTCTCATGTCAGACATACGTCTGATGTACAAGGTGTAATTTGATGTATGAGTGACTAATCCCCAGACCTTCTTTGCTACTAGTCTGAAAACTACTTTTGAATTTGGTCTGCAAGCCATTCATTGAGTTGGTTCCACTATTGAGCTTTCTACAGATAAGTGCTCCATTAGGGTCTCTTTCTTTTTTAAACTACTACCTTAGTTTACGTGACATCCAGAAAGGGAAAACGTGCATATGGGAGGCAGATTCCCCATAAAGATAGACATAAACAGTGCCTTTTTTGTGGATGATACCATTGACCATACACAGTGTGAGATTTGTCTGGCATTTATCATTAAGACATTCTGTTCTCATCTGTCATCTCTTTTCATTTACTTGAACCAATGATTGAAACTTTTGGCTCAGGATACCATGGCTAAAAACACTTGCCCCCGATGTTTAGTTGCCACTTCAAATGAAATCCAAAAAGGAGTGAGGAGTGAACTGACCCTGCTACTGTCTGGCCACCACCAGCTATATCCATCTGATTGGATGAAGAACAAGAGGACCATCCAGTGCCACTGTCAGTTTCCTGTGCCACAATCCAGCTGAAGGCCAACATGGAGGCTGCTACTGACATGTCTACTGAGGCTGTGGCTATGTCTGGTGCAGATGTAGAGGATAAGCACAGCTGATTATTTTGATGGGTCCTAGGAGGATTCCCAAAATGCTTGTTACGGAAGGGGTGCCTTGTACTCTGAATATAGGCAGGGGTTTGATCCTTCTAGAATTGTTACAGCTGATGTTCCTTTAAAAAAGAAAACTAAGCATGTGGTTCCAGTGGCCAAGTATCTACAAAAAATGGCAGGATTTACTCGGAGGCTTTTCACTGTTCTTATGGATCTTAAGCCCCCTCCAAAGGATTTATCTGTTCCTGCTTCAGTTCCTTGGACCTCCACTCCTTCCAAATGCCCTAGGGATTTTTAATTCCTCTGAAGAATAAGACTCTTGTGAGGAGGTCATTGGGGTTACTCATCTCAGATCCACTCTTCCTTGCCCTGGTGTCTGAGGAAGAGGATTCACTTTCTCCTAACTCTCCTATGGAGGAATTGTCTTTTGGGGTATGGTGGTTTGTGATGATGGAGCACTTTCAATGGGACTATTCCCAGGTTTCTAATATTGAAAACAATACTATGGAACTCTTGTAAATAGATTCTCCTCAACCTTCTGCAGTCCTAGTGCTGGCTACCCTCCTGGATACTTTCACTGTAGCTTCTCAGGCCCTTGATCATCAAACTCCTGCCACTAAAAAAACAGACAGGTTCAATAAAGTTACTGAAGCTGAACCATTTTTATAGAAAAGTCCTTCCACTGATCCACCTGTTAGTTCTGTAACCACTGATAAACCATCCAACTTGCTGTCTTCTTCCAAGATTTTACCTTCTGATACGGATAGTCATGCAATGGACAGGTAAAGCAAAAAAAGTATATAGCTCTTCTACCTTAGCATTCAGGGTTGCTAAGTACCAGACCCACGTGACTAGGTATGTCCTGGCTGTTGTCTCCCAACTTGGGGAATTCTGCCTGATTTGGCCGACTGAGGGGTAAGGCTTCTGCCATTTCCCTTTTTGAGCTCTGCTTCTCAGATGGCTCATCATTTTATTAATGTAGCTATGATGCTGCTGATGTATCCTGTAAGCAGCTGCATCTAGATCTGTTATGATGAGGTATTCTTCATTACACACCTCCAGGCTCTACCTAAAGACAATGGATTCTCTCTTGGACAACCAGGACCTTTCTGACACTGCTGAATTAGTTCAGACCCTTTAGGATAAGGGTAAAGTTATGCAGGATTTGAAACAAATCTTTGTCTCTGCTGTTTTTAAGTTTCAGAGAAATTATTCTAAGCTTTGTTTTATTCATAGGCAACCTAAACAGCCCTTTAGGGGCAAGAGGTCTACTAGGAGAGTTTTTCACATTCCCAGAGATAGTGGTCTCTAAAAATGCTATACACCTGAATAAAGTCTCTTCTTAAATATCTGTATGAGACACTTTACAAGTTTAGATATTTTAGTCTTTCATAACTTAAATGTTCACATCCATGAATGCCTTTGGTATATTTTCATTGAACTCTTTCCAGTTTTGTTTTCCATGTTGTTATTCCATACTCAAGATTGGGTGCAATATAACTAATTTACAATGACTTCACCATTTTTGACTTCCCAGATGTTATAACTCTTTTTTTTATACAGCCTATAGTTCCATAACTATCACTAACCAATTGGTTGATATGATTAGAAAAACTCGAAGCTGGATCTACCCATATACCCTGGAAAAAACTCAAAGCTGGATCTACCCATATACCCTGGAAAAAAACTCAAAGCTGGATCTACCCATATACCCAGGTCCTTAAATGAATCTACAGTTTCAATCACTGTGCGCTGTATTTAATATTCACCTTTCAATTAATATCTCCCAAATATCTTATGCTCAGTTTTGGATGTATTTATCCGCATATTCTCCTGTACCTAAATGGCCATTTTAGTTAAGTTCTTTTGCAGATTTGCCCTATTTGTAATACAAGTAATGATCTTAGCCAATTTCAAGTCATATGCATACAGACTGAAGAACACCTTAGATGAAAAAGATAGATCTGAAAGATCTGATCTAAACAAGCATATGTGTAGAGAAGATTCCTGTGGGACAACCTGACTGTAGCCTCAAATTTCACCTGTCCAATTGCTGTATAATTGCCATGTCCTATTTGTAAGCCTTGCAACTATCCATCTTATCAAGAGTACATCAATACTTAGTTATTCTAATTTATTGATCTTTGTTTTGTGTATGACCCTGTCAAATGCTGAAGTTAAATCTATATAAGTTGTATCACAGCACAAGTTTTCATTCATAGCTGTTATATTGTTATAGAGCATCATGTTACAGGTGTAATAGATCAATTTTCAACATATGCATGCGGATGTATGGTTTGAAGTCCCAACCTTTCCATCTTTGACAGTAATCTGTCCAATATTACCTTCTCCATTATTTTGCCACAACATGAAAGTAAACTTAAGGGTCTGTATGACTCATTTTGTCCTACTCCCCTTATTTATATGACCTAGTAAATAATAAATATAATGGTACAGTAAGTTTGTGCTGAAGTGATCTCAGGTCATTTATTACTAATTCCATCTCCTACCCATGCTTTGGATCCAGTTTACTTCCCCAAAATAATCTAATTTGATTTCAGTATCTGAGGACACCCAGATGTCACTAGAGAAACTTATCACCCTGTTTGTGGAGCCAAACTGTTTTACATAAGATTTTTATAAATACACCTATAATCTGTTGTGTCTGAGAATAAATTTTGCAATCTACAATCTATAGACAGTTTATCAATTTGTTTCTCTCTACTTCTTTAACATCTCGTGTATCTATAAAATGGTTTCCTGTCATGCTGAAAATCTGTGTATAAAGTTTCTTGATCTTCTTACACATTTAATTTGTTTGTCCTGCTTGTTTATTTCAGTTTTCAAAGTTGTAATTTGACCTTTTTTCCATTTCTTATACTTTTTGTCTATGGCTAGGCGATTGCGAACACTTCAGGATTCCTCAGAACTAGGGCAGTGTAATAAGTCTGAATGACTATTTACAAGCTTTCTCCCTCACAACCTGTTAAACCCTGAATTCATCAAGGTTACTTTGAGCAGTGGGAGTGTGCCCCCCCCCCTTAATGGATTATCCCTTCACTCACCAGATTTGTCTTTTCTTTTCCCTTCTGTCATGGAGTATGGATTTTTCTAAAGGGGTGTTAGAAGCTCTCCCTACTCCTCTTTTAGGAGAAGGGTTTTATTTAAAAAAGCTTCTGACTGCAAGTCCATATTGTCCTTTCTCATTTTCTTTTTTTTTTTTTTTTTTGGCTGTTCCTGTTAGGGGGTCGCCACAGTGGATCATCTGTTTCCATTTCTTCTTGTCCTCTGCATCTTGCTCTATCACACCAATAACCTGCATGTCCTTAACAGCACTAGTGGTAGTCATTAACCCGGACCTTGACTGATCCTGTTTGGAAATCTACATTGCTGTCTGCATACATCATTTGGCATAAATTTTACACCGAATGCCCTTCCTGAAGTAACCCTCTCCATTTATCTGGGCTTTCCCTAATTTTACATTTCAATTTTCTGGTAACCTTAGATTTAAAAGATCCATATCATCATACTCTTGGATCCACATTTCTATAGTTTCTAGAGGGTTTTTGTGTCTGGATCCCATTATTTTTCCTGCATTACCTGTGGTTTACACACTGATTTAAGAGCATTTACAAAGTGTCTAGCTCCTGTGATAGCCTACTACTGCAGACTATTCACATTTTTTCTAATTTAGGCAATTAACCTTTCTTTGAAGAATATTTTTTTTCAATGTGTTAGGAATCTGTCATTTTTGTAAGGGATCTACACAGAGTGGGATGTCAGGATAAAATACAGATGTCTTATCTGGGTTATTCTCTGAAGATTGTTTCCTTGGGGTGTCTCTGGGACACATCATCCACAGGAAAATTAGATCTATATCTAGATCTAAATCTATTCCTTAAATTGTACACTTAGACTGTTGTCTCTTAGGGAATTCCTCAGGATTTGTGATTTCATGGCATTTTTGATTTTTATGACACCTCTTGCTACATGCCACATGATAAAAATCCATTCGCACCAGTAATTTGCATGGCCGAAATATCTACACCCTCTGATGTTTCATTTTACAGTACTTAGAGTTTGTGAATAGGGAGATATTTTTTTTGCTGAATACACTTTTTTTTTTTAATGCAGCTCTCCCATTCTCCACCCCAGTTTTAGCATAGCCAGCCACCAAAGATGTCAGACTTTGAGGAGTAGTGTACAGAAATAAAAGGTTTTTGGAAGAGAAAAGACCGATTGAGTCACATAGTGACAACTGTAAATGTTCTTGACTTTTTCACATTCATTTTGGTCATTGGGACCTTTACAAGTGTTCGGTTCATAAACAAACACGGGGAGCCAATTCTTACCCTGTATGCAAACTAGCCATGGTTGCCTGTCACTCTTCAGGCAATTTTACACATCATTGGAGCAAAATAGTGTGGCAAACGAGTTGAGCAGGACCAGAACAGACTGTAACTAATGCAATCTGTTTCAAGGCATCTTCCAAAATTTGATCCTTCTCTAGGGAATACCTTAAACACATTTTCCCTCCACTTTCAGCTATCTGTTAGCAAAATCCTGCTCCAGATCCTCACCCTTGAAGGCCTGGAAGACAGATTTTTATTTTCACTTGGACAGGAATTTTCCTGTATGCTTATTCACCTTCCAATGTTATCTAGAGTCAGTCTTAAGATTCAGGACTGTCCAAAGATCTTTCTGATAAATTCTTTCTGTCCCAGGCAGCAGTCCATTTGCCCTTTTATTATGGATGGAAGCAATTACCTAAAATTTTTACAGACTGAATCTACTCTCACAAGACTAGGGGTACTTGATAAATCCTGACCACTATTACTGACTGCTCGGATGATAAAATCTTAACACATTTTAGATACCTTTTTATGAGGATGTGCAGTAGGTATTAAGGAGGCAACCAATAATGCTACTAGAAAATTGTGTATTCATAACTGGAAAAGGGTTTCTAGTTGGTGTCAATACAAGAACCAGCGCCAATTCATGTCTAGCATTTCTCTGGTGTTACTTTGCGTGCGTGACTATCCTATGAATTGTGCTACTCCTGAAAGTTAATTTGACAGCAAGTTCAGTGTTTTTGCCCTTGGATCTCCATCTTTTAATTGCAGTCTTATGTGAAAATGTTTTTAAAGGGGTGCTGCATATGAAACCTCCTAGAATACAGGTAAGTACTCCGTGGGATCCTAATTTGGTGTTAGAACAGTTAACTCTTGCTCCAGTTGAACTGGCTTAGTAAGCTGACTTGAGGTTTTTGATATGGAAAACAGTCTTCTTGCATTAATCTCTGCAATAAGAGTATCTTGCATTAACCTCTGCAAGAAGAGTATCTGAGTTGCAACCTCTTATGGTGGGTCAAGATTATCTTATTTTACACAAAGATATTGTTTCTTTAGAACTAATCTTTCATTTATGCCCAAAGTGGCATCCAATGTTATCTTAAGGGAAGCTATCCATCTTTCCAGAACATAAAATAATGGCGAAAGGATACTCCATACTTGGATGACT
The DNA here is from genome assembly GCF_019279795.1 of Protopterus annectens. Classification (NCBI taxonomy): domain Eukaryota; kingdom Metazoa; phylum Chordata; order Ceratodontiformes; family Protopteridae; genus Protopterus; species Protopterus annectens. The sequence continues at coordinate 179,834,739 of NC_056749.1, forward strand.
GCAGACAACTTCGGTGCTGTCTTGACCGCACAAAATCTTTCAGAACTTCTAATCAGTTACTCTTCTTTTGAAGGTAAAAAGACAACCCATGTCAAACCAGATTATTTCCATATATTTGTCTCATATTACCACCACAACAAAATTATTCCAGGCCTGGTCAAGTCTCATTCCACCAATGCCTTGGCTTATGGCCTATCCCTCCCTCTGCCCCATTATTATTATTTTAATTTTTATGCCAGGGTCTGGACACCTAGTAATATTTTCCTATTGTTGTCCTCCTTAGAGTTTTAGCTTTCCTGTCTGTCTCTGATGGCATGAAAGCTCTGAAGGGCTTTGCACCCAAATTTAACTTTTAGTATGGTTTGGGTGCACTAAAAGTGCTCTGAAGGTTTGGAATCTAGCCACAAGTTATGTCCTTGGCAGGATATAAACCATATAGCCTGGACTACTGTAGCAGTTATCATTGTGCTTCTACTGTCATAGGTTCATAGATGTATACTCTCCACAGTAGTCTTTTTAAGCCTAGCCATGCATTACAAATGTAACTGTCAGATTTTGTTACCCTGATGTTATTTTAAGGGATATATGTAGTCTAGGGCTTGAGCGCTCAAACATTTACAACTTGCGTTTGCCCATTAGATGCATAGGTGTAAGACCAGCTGTACTTAGTGATTGGTCTGATGAGGGCAAATAAAATGGAACTCTGTCTTCCTTGGACCTAGTTGCCTTACCTTTACTTATAAGTTGTGCAACATATAAGGATTTTCTTTGCATTGTAGTCAAAGAGCAGATTACTGTCTACATGCATTCCCATATCCTTGACTAGTGGGTCTGCTCTTAGGAGTGTATCAGTGTGGTCGTTTGCAGGGGTAGCTGACTTACCAAAGCTTACTATTATGGTAAGTTTACTTACACAGTTGTCCTTTCTTAAGCAATTCTCAGCAATCTTTTTTCTTGATCGACTCTTAATCAGTCCTCATAAGTGGCTCCTATGCAGTTCTCAAGCAGTTATTGAACAGTTTTAACAAGTTATCATTTAGACCTTAAGCAGTTCATAAAGTGGTCTGAAACAGTTGAGCTTTCTTCACTTGAGCAGAGTTCCACTTAAGCAGTTCCTAAGCAGTTTCACTCTTAACAGTTAAGCAGCTTTCAGACCGTTCTTAATCAGTGCTTGAGTTACCATGTATTTCTTAATCAGGTCTCCAGTTTTTAAGCTGCTCACTTAAGCAGTTTTCAGGATAAGCATGCCATAATCAGTTCATCAATACTCATTTTCAGCAGTTCCCAAGTAGTTTACCTCAGAAGCAGCTTTCCTAGTTATTAAGCTATTCTTCTCTAACAGTTTCTCTCTCAATTGTTTTAAATGGTTCTTATTTGGTTCCCATTATAAGTATCTCTTAATCAGTTCTCTATATGAGCTCAGGCATTTCTGCTCTTAAGCAGTTTTTAATGAGTTATCCTCATAAGCAGTTGTAATACGGTTCTCAATTAGTGCTTAAGCAGATTTCCTCTTAATCATTTCTGTTCTTAGTCACTTCTTAAGCAGTTGTCCTCTTATACCGTCTTTAATTGGCCCTTTCAGAAGCAGTTCTCAAACATGTAGTTCTAATAAGCAATCCATTTCCTAAGCAGTTCAGAAGGAATTCTCAAACAGTTCCTATGCAGTTCTCAACTTAAGCAAGTCGCTTTTGAAGAAATTAAGCAGTTTTCCTCTTAAGCAGTTTCTCTGTCTACAGTTAATCACTTCAGTCAGTTCTCATTTTTAAAAGTTCACAGTCAGTTCACTAAGCAGTTCTCAATCTATTCTCCTCTTAAGCAAATCTTAAAGTGCTTAAGAACTTTGTAAGAATTGGTAAAGGAAAGAAATACTTTAGAAATATTTACATTAAATTCATAACAGCTAAAAAGGGGACCTGCTTAATGTAAGAACTGCAGACAAACTGCTTGATTTAATTCTTAATCACTGAATCACTCAAGATATATTTGATAACATAAGAGAATTGTGTGTTGACTGCTCAAGAGTAGAACTGTCTGTGGAGTGGGACTGCTTACAGAAATCTTGCAAGCAATACTTGCATTCCCATCTTAAACATTTCTTACATAGTTCGCTTAAGCAGATTTCAAGCAGTTAAGTTTTTAAACTGTTCTGTTAAGATCTGAAGCAGTTACCATTTTAAGCAGTTCTTAAGCAGCTATTCTCTGAAGCAGATCTACTTTTAATTATCTGAAACAGTTTCCCTCCTATGCAATTCTCAAGCAGTTCCCCTCTCAAGCAGTACTGATCAGTTCTTATAATATTTTTTTAGCAGCTCTCAACCAGTTCATGAGTAGTTCTGATATTAACCAGTTCTCAAGTATCATGCAGTCATTTAGCAGTTAGGGATTCTCCAGCAGTCTTCTGCAGTTGTTAGTTGTGAAATAGATCTCAAGCAGTTCTTAAGTGATTCTCCTCTTAAATAGATCTTTAGAAGTGCTTAGTTGTTTTCCCTTAAGCAGATCTCCTTTTAAACCGTTCTTGGAGGCCCCCTCTTAACACTTAAGCAGTACTCAAGCAGTTCTGCTCTTAACCACATCTCAAGCTGCATAGCAGCTGTCTGTTCAGCAGGAGAGCTGCTTAAGACTAGAACTCTGGAGTTTCTTAAAACATGATTTAGAAATCCTCATAACCTCACATACTGCTTGAGAACTGCTAATGAACTCCTTGAGAACCACTAGCTGAGCAGTTACTGGTTATTTCTAATCATAAGCAGTTCTTAATGTTCCAAGCAGTTCTTCTCTTAAGCTGTTCTCTTCTTAAGCATATCTCTTTTTAAGCAGCTCTCTAACAGTTAATCCCGTCTCCATCAGTTTTTTTTTTCTTATATAGTTCCTAATCCGTTCTCATAATCAGTTCACAAGCAGTTATGAACCAATTATTTTCTTAAGGAAATCTCTAACTGCTTGACAGCTAAGTATTTAAGAAGAGAACTGAATAAGAATGGATTAACACTTTGTCTCCTTAAGTACTGCTTGATAACTTTAGAGGAGAATTGATTATGATTAGAAATATTCAAGAACTGCTTTACAACTACTTAACTTAAAATGCTTAAATTGAAAACTGTTGGATATCTGTTTTGAGGACTGCTGGATATTAGTTTGAGGAAAATTTATTTCTGCACTGACTGATTTTGAGAGGAACTGGTAGAAAATCTTAAAATTGGTTCTGAAACCACTTTTAAAATATTCTTGAACAGTTCTAATCTTTAGCAGTTGTATAAAACAGTTATCAAGAAGTTCACCTTTTAAGCAGAACTTTGGTATTATCAGCAGAAATTCCTTGGCAGTCTGCAAGCAGTTCTCAAGAGTTAAGCAGTTCTTAAGCTTTAAAAATCATTAAAGAACAACCGTACCCACAGACTCAAACATGTGTATTTCATCACTGTTTGGTGTTTCCTACATTTTAACACCACTCTGGGACTATTTAGAGCTTTTTAGACATTTGTGTACACAATTTCTGACTCTGAGCACATGGGGTCTGGCATCGTGAAATAATTCTGACTGTTTATTCTGCCTCTAAGTATCCCAGAATGCATTGTTTGTCTCAAAAAAATTGCATCAGATCTGCCCCGTTTTCCCTAAAGCTCCTTTCAGTGTACTGATTTTACAGGCATTCACTGCTGTGTTATAGTCACCTACTTTTGGTTAAAAGTTTATCCTTTTTCAGTGACTACTTCAAACACAAGCAGTGCAAATGCTACAGAACAGAATTGAAAAGTGCATTTTATTGCTGTTTCTTATTAGAAATGCTAACTTGATTTATTTTGTGAAGTCTGAAATCTAGTTCTTCAAGGTATCTCCCCTCCCCTTCACATCTACCTTCCCTAGCTGACAGAGCCAAGGGTAATTTGACCCATTATCTGCATGTGATTGACAGCTCACAGCAGGTGACCAGACTAATGTACTGTTTTCTATTCAGCCTTTCCTTCCTTACAGTGAGACATTTTGTTGCACTCCTCCTGTCAAATTTAGAACCAAGCTCCATAGCACTGGGAATAATCACTGTTTTGCAAAGCATCAAACTCCCACTTATTTTTCCTTCCTGTTTGGTTAAATGGCTAACAAATGCACTATAAACACAAAATATTTCACAGACTTGCATGACAGCACCCACATGCTTTTTTTAAGTGGTAATTTAAGAAAATTGTTGTGTTGCATACTTGTAATCTGATGTAGTGTTGTTGATTAATTGTGACAGACATCTGCTACTTATGTTAAAACATACAATTAATGTCTACGCATGGTCATTGCAAATTTATGCTTAGTTTTTGCAGCTGTTACTGTGCTTCTGCCTATACTTTGTCACATCAGTAGGGCTCAAGATAAGTGAGATTATAGTTTTGACATTTTTGCTAGTTAAGAGTGGGCTGGGCAAGGCAGCTCTGACATCACAATGTGGGAGGTCGACTGGCTCTTCTATACAGCATGCAAATCAAGTGCGGATTACATCACTTTAGAGGAGGAAACATCCCGGTAGCTAGAGCAAGAGCTCTGGCAGATGTGACATAATTTCAGAGCCAGCTAGAGGTTTTTCAACTTAGTTTTCAAAGTGAAAGTAAAACAGTACAGAAAGGTAGGAAGCCTAACAGGAAAAACAGTTGTGTTAATTAGTTTTCAAAGCTGCATGGGTGATTTTTCGAGGCTGTATCAATGAGCAGGGACTAAGACAGCATTTTGAGCAATTTGCTTTAATATCCCATTGTTGTCCTTTAAGGACTGCTTAAGATAGTTCCAATCTTAAAGTAGTTATCTTAAGCAGTTATCAGTTCATAAGCATCCCTTAATTATTTTCAAGCATTTATTAATTACAAGATCTCAAGCATTTCTCCTATAAATTGGCTCTTGAGCAGGTTTTAAGCAGTTTTTGAGCAGGTCTGACCTTAATTAGCTCTTTAAAGCATTCATCAGTTAATAGTTTTCAAGTATTTCTTAAGCAGTTCTTCCCTTATGTAGTTTTCAAGTAGTGCTTAAGCTGTTTTTTTTGAGCAGCTGACCTATTGAGCAATTCCTAAACATTGTTCCTTATAAAAAAAATTTACACAGTTCTCAAGCAAATCAATAGATCTGAAGTAGGAGATTCATTTGTCAGCAACCTGTGGGTATGGATCCGATATCGGATCCGAACCGGCATGGTTTATCCAGCTATGGATCTGAGCTCCTAGCTCCTCCCCTCACCCATAATGCCCTGCTCTCCCTACATGAGCTCAGATCTAGTTTGTCGCGTTCATGGTGACAGCTTGATCTTTGAGCTCCTTCAGCTAAGTGATATTTTAGTATTTTCTAAGGGTTTTTCTTGTCAAATAGTTTTTTGTGTGAAAGTTTTAGGTTTCTCACCCCTTTAAACTAATTTTTGGTTAAATTACTTATTTTTTGTAATTCCCTCCCCTCGCTGGTAGCGTAGTTTGTGTGCGCGTGGTTTCTTTGGGGCCTTTAGTGTGACTGGGTTGTTAACTTGTTAGTTTTCTTTTGTTTAAAAAAAAAAAAAAAATGTCTTGAGGCCCCAAAGGCGATATTTTCGAAATGCCCCGAGTGTGGCCATAAGCTGTCCCCTACGGATGGCCACACTCGGTGCGTTCGATGCCTTCGGGTTGAACACCTCACTTCTGGATGTTCAATCTGTGTAGGGTTCAACTCCAGGGCATTGAAGGAGCGGAGGTCGAAGCTGGTCTTGGCGGGACTTTTACCCCCGGACTCGGCTTCGGCCTCCCCCCTGTTGGTAGTTACCGCTCCTGCGGTACCTACCCTACCTGCTCCCGCTCCTCCTCCCAGGATTCAAACTCCCTCTACGGGTTTGGAGGAGAGGGAAGCTAGGAAGAAGGACCGGAGAGAGAAGCACCACAAGCGGCGGGTCGAGACCTCCGTCTCGGCCCCGCCGGCTAAGCGGGCTTCTCCGGCCTCTCCGGCTAAGCGGGCTTCTCCGGCCTCTCCGGCTAAGCGGGCTTCTCCTCCGGCCTCTCTAGCTACTGGTTCTCCTCCTTCCCGGCTCCGGTCCCCAACCTTTTCACCGGGACCTGAGGAGGAGACCCAACCTCCTTCGAGGCTATCGAGGCGGTACTCAAGGCCTACCTCGGTAGCCTCTTCGAGGTCGACCTATAGTCTTTCCGACGCCGATCTGGACAGGATGATGCGAAGGTTCATCCAGGCCCAGATGCAGATGGGAGTGCTCCTGCCTCCCCCCCGGGGGGGAGCTCAACCCCCTTTTTCAAGCCCATAGCTCCTTCTCCAACCCGCTACCCGGGTTCGGAGCGCTCGGAGCCGGGCAGCTTTGGAGCCGGGGGTGGGTCGGCTCCGATAGTACTGGCTACTTCGGATCCGACCCTGCCCTCGAGTGTGTCGGATCCGACCTCTCGGAGCCTTGGCCCAAGTTTTGGATCCGAGGGACTCGGTGTGCCTTCAGCACCGTCCGTGTCAGAGCGCACTGGTCCCTCGGATCCGAGGGTCTCGGCGCCGGCTCAGATCCACTCCTTGGATCCGAGGGGGAGCAGACTGTCAGATCCTTTGGTCGAGGCCGGCTCCCCTTTGGCTTTTGATGTAGTGGAGAGGGCTCTGTTGAGGGCTTCCGGACCCCCGGAACTCAAGTTCGGCTCTGTCCTGCACTCCATCTGCTCTGGGTCAGGCTTCTGTCACCTGGCCACTGGGACAGCCCGTTTCAATGCCCCAAGCAGTTTCTGTGGAACTAGATACTGCTTGCGAGGGCTCCTCGGACAGCCCCCCGAGGAGGCACCTCGCAAGCACACGTGTAAAAGGAGGCACATAGACTCTCCCGAGTCTTTAACTGAAGACACGGACTTGGAGGTAGGGGAAGGCTCCCCAAGATCACCCCCCGAGGATGTCTCCTTTGGAGACCTCATGGAAATGCTTCGTATAAGAGGTGGGTGGTCTGCCCCAAAGTCTTCCTCGGACGAGTCCGTGTTCTTGGAGGCATTCGAAGCGGGCCTGTCTACCTCTTGGGTGTCCCCTCCTGCCGACCCCCTGGTGGACCTTATTGCCAGGGTATGGAAGGAACCGGACACCGTGGAGCCAATCGCCAAAAGGCCAGACAGGATTCTCAGCCCCCTTGCTGACCATGCCCACTGGAGTAAGGGACCTCCGGTAGATGCCATGTTGACGGCAGCAGCCACCAAGAGGGAACTCGTCCAGGAAAGTCCCTCAGTCCATCCTCCGAGCAAGGAGTCTCGGATGATGGACCGCTTGGGGAAGCGAATGTTTAGTTCAGCGACCTTCTCAGTGAGGGCGCTCAACTATCTGGCACATGTTATTAGGATGCAGCGCGATCTTATCAAAGAATACGCTGCACCCCCCCCAAGAGTCCATGTCGGAGGAGGACAAACTTCTGCACTCCACCCGTATGGCCACTCTTCGGTCCGTGACAAATACCTCTATGCGGTTGTTTTCCCATGCTACTGAGGGAGCCGCTAGAGCTGCAGGAGTAGGCCTAGTCACGAGACGCCAGGCCTGGCTCCGCCATTGCGATTTCACGGAGCCCTTCAAGGCGTCTTTCATGAACGCCCCCTTTGATGGTTCTGCCCTTTTTGACAAGACAGTTCGCGACACCTTGGTCCAGAGCGAGAAGGATGGGAAGACGCTGTCTGCCATCTGAGTCCGCTTCTCTCTGCCCCAGAGGTCCTACTCTAGGAACCAAAAGGACCAGAAGAAGATGTGGTTCCGGAAGTCGCAGCAATCCCAACCCGCTCCGGACAACCAGTCCTTCCATGGCAGAGGAGGACAGGGCAGACGCCACCCCAGGGGCAGAGGGGCTCCCAGGAATTTCGGGTCCAGAGATCCTTTCTCTGAGCAACCCGCGCAGCAACCCTGAGGGGTTGCCTGACTGCTCCACTCTGGAGGCAGTCGGGGGATGTTTTTCGGAGCACCTAGCAGCATGGGAGTCCATAACATCAGACCACTGGGTCCTCCGTATTATATTCAGAGGATACAAAATCTCTTTTCTTCACGTCCCAAAACCAAAATCCTTCCCCAACGTTCCACCTGATCAGAGGGAGGCCGCTCCAGCAGAAATTGGCTATCTGCTGAGGAAAAGAGCCATCCAGCCCGTCACCCCAGATCGGATCAGGGTTCTACTCCAGGTTCTTTTTAGTGCCAAAAAAGATGGGGGACCTAAGACCCATTTTAGATCTGTCCCTATTAAACCTGGCAGATCCCAAGGATAAGTTCCGGATGGTCACTTTACAATCTATCCTCCCCCTTCTGGGAGAGAATCACTGGATGTGCTCTATAGATCTCAAGGATGCGTACTACCACATACTAATGGACAGACGGTCCAGGAGGTTTCTTCGCTTCCGGCTGGGAGCCAGTCACTACCAGTTCAGGGTCCTTCCCTTTGGTCTCACCACAGCCCCCAGGGTGTTCACCAAAGTATTAGCAGTGGTTGCGGCCCACCTGAGGCTTCAGGGGGTGCAGGTCTTTCCGTACCTGGACAACTGGCTTCTCACCGCCCCAACAAGGCATCTACTATCCTTGGCAAGAGACTCCTTTCTTCAGCTAGCTCCCTGGCTAGGCATCACGATAAAAGTAGGAAAGTCCAACCTGGCCCCTACTCAGTTGATGGAATTCATAGGTGCCAGGTTAGACATGAGGAAGTTAAGAGCCTTCCTCACAACCGACATAATTTGGAATCTACAACTCCAGGTGCAGGCCATCCTCCACTCCAGCTCAGTTCCGGCGGAATTGGTCCTGAGGGCACTAGGGTCCATGGCGGTAGCGATTTCTCTTCTCCCACTCGCCCGCTTGAACATGCGGGTACTTCATTGGATGCTTCAAGTACAATGGTCTTATCTTTCTCTCCCTCTGCATCACCCCGTTGCAATCAGCAAGGCTTGCAAGCGGTCTCTCTTGTGGTGGCTCCATTCTGAGGATCTCCAACTAGGCCGCCCCTTTTGTGCATCTCCCCCTCTTGCCACAGTGACCATGGACGCATCTCGCCTCGGGTGGGGGGGGGCATTTTGCGGGACGGACGGTCCAAGGCACGTGGAACGACTCAGAGACCTCCCTGCATATTAATGTTCTGGAGATGAGGGCCGTGCTCTTGGCGTTGCAAGCACTTCAAGCCTTTCTTCCCCTGGGAACAATTGCGATTCAGTCAGACAACATGTCGGTGGTCTGGTACATCAACAAACAGGGGGGAACCAGGTCTTACCCTTTGTCAGGAAGCCATGAGTGTGTGGGAATGGGCGATCTCCACCAACTGCTTTCTCATCGCAACGCATATTCCGGGTCGGTCCAACATTCTTGCGGACAAGCTCAGTCGCACCATTCTCTCCCCATACGAGTGGTCTCTCAATGCTCAAGTAACGAAACGTATCTTCGCACGGTGGGGAACTCCTTGTTGCAATCTCTTTGCTTCTCCCTTAAACACCAAGTGCGACAGTTTTTTCGCTCAAATCCCTCCTCCAGGGGATTCCCCAAGAGACGCTCTGGTGCATGCTTGGCCTCCCGGTCTTCTTTACGCATACCCCCCTCTGCCTCTGATGCTCCAGGTTCTTCAGAAAGCCTCTCGGTTGGGGTGCAGAATGATCCTCATAGCCCCATTCTGGCCTCGGCAGATCTGGTTCCCTTACCTAAGGTCTCACTCAGTGAATCCACCGTGGGTTCTAGATCCCATTCCGGATCTGATAGCACACCCATCGAACCTACCATCTCCGAACCTGGACAACCTGAAGCTGACTGCTTGCTTGCTCCAGTTCCACTCCTAATCAGGACTCCCGGTATTTCGTCTCCCGTTAAGGCCATTCTGGTAGCGGCGCATAAACCCTCTACCAGAAAAACTTACCGCAGTAAATGGAAGCGATTCTCCAATTGGGCGGAGCGGCAAGGTCTAGATCCCTTCACGGTTCCTCTTCCCATGGTTCTAGACTTCCTTACCACTCTTTTTAATGATGGTGCCAGTAGTTCCACGGTCAAAGTTCAGCTAGCGGCCATTTCTCATTATGTTGGTCATGACTCTGGGCCTCTTATGTCTGCTAAGTTATGTAAAATCTTCCTAAAAGGTACCTTTCTGCTTAGACCCCCTGCCAAGCAGGCCGTTCCACCATGGGATCTTTCCTTGGTTCTTCAGGCCTTGACCGCTCCCCCATTCGAGCCTGCGGCCACAGTAGATCTAAAATTCTTATCTCTTAAGACTGCATTTTTAGTAGCCATTACTTCAGCCAAAAGAGTTTCGGAACTTCAAGCCCTGTCCATGAAGCCGCCTTACTTGATCTTCCATCCGGACCGTGTGTACCTCAGGATCAATCCCTCTTTTCTTCCTAAGGTAGCTTCGGAAGCAAACATTAATCAGTCCATCAACCTCCCCATTTTCTTTCCTAAATATCAGAACAAAGGCGAGTACAAGCTGCATTCATTGGATGTTTACAGGCAGCTTCGTTTTTATCTTAACAGGACAGCTGGTCACAGGCAATCCGATCAATTGTTCATTTCCTTTGCCAAATTCAATCTGGGTAAACCAATCTCCAAAGTCTCCTTGTCACGCTGGATTTCCCAGTGTATTCTATTAGCTTACCAAGCTTCCGGGAGGTCCGCACCGGACGGAATCCATGCTCATTCAATCGGGTCTGTTTCTACCTCAGCAGCCTTTAAGGCTAGGATTCCTCTGGATGACATTTGTTCAGCAGCCACTTGGGCTTCATCTCATACCTTTATTTCTCATTACAAGCTGGATGTCACGTCTAGAGGTAGAGCATCCTTTGGCTCCGCGGTGCTCCGGAATATTCTTCCATGACGGCCGCCAAAGATTCAGGTAGCTGGGGACTCTGTCCCACAGGTTGCTGACAAATGAATCTCCTACTTCAGATTTAGAAGTTATGTACTTACCATAACGTTCCATCTGAGTAGGTGAATTCATTTGTCTGCAACCATCCCGCCCTCCTATCCCCCTGGCCTTGTCAGTTTCCTGCATAGAATGTGTTACCCTTTGATTAGGGTATTTGATACAGGGCAAACTCGATCTGAGGTCATGTAGGGAGAGCAGGGCATTATGGTTGAGGGGAGGAGCTAGGAGCTCAGATCCATAGCTGGATAAACCATGCCGGTTCGGATCCGATATCGGATCCATACCCACAGGTTGCAGACAAATGAATTCACCTACTCAGATGGAACGTTATGGTAAGTACATAACTTCTAATTCTAATATTAAGCAGGTCCCTTAAGCAGTTTCCCTCTTAGACTTTAAGCAGTTAAACTGTTAAAAGCTACTTGACAGCTGCTTAAGAGAACTGTTTAAGATGGGTCTATATTATATGAACGAACGTTCATATGAACAAACGCTCTGAGTAAAATGCTGGGCATCAAAATGCTTTTTCCTGGGGTCGCAGTACAGTGAATATAGGAATATTTGCCCTTTCCTCACTGTAGTGCAATCTCGGAGTTGGAATATATATTTAGTGGGGGGTGTAGCCCCCGACAATATAAGGTTTGATGTCTGGCACTTTTGTTCATAAGAGCGTTCGTTCATATGAACTTTCGCTCGTATAATATAGACCCATTTAAGATTAGAGCTGTTCAAGAACCTTTTGAGAACTGCTTATGCTTATAACTGTTCAACGATTGCTTGGCAACTGCTTAACTAGTGCTTGAGAAACCTTGCCAATACATTTTTAAAATGTTCTCAGTTATCCTCTTGTGCATATCTCATGAAGATATCCTTTTATGCAGTTCCTAAGTTGTTTCCCTGTTAACAGTGAAACAGTTATGTCATTTATTTTCTGACATAGTTTTAGATATCTTCAATAAGCAGTTCCTAAACAGGTTACATGTGATTTTCTTATTAAGCAGCTATCACACAGTTCTCATGCAGTCTTTGAGCAGTTACCTTAACACTTCTCTTATGTAGTAATGAAGCAGTTCATAAAACTTTCTTATGGAGTTATCAAACAGTTCTTAAGCAGAGCAGTTCTCTTCCTAAGCATAAGACCTCAAAGTACTTAAGTACTGTCTAAGAACTGCTTAAGACCTGCTTGACAACTCCTTAAGAATTGCTTGATAACTACTTAAGAGGAGATCAGATTAAGGTTGAATGAGCACAAGAAATGCTTGAAGACTGATTAAGATTAGAGTTACTCAAGAATGTCTTGAAAACTACTTGAGAACTGATTTAAAGGAGATCTGCTTAAGATGTGCTTAAGAGAAGATCTCATTGACAACTACTAATACTGCTCAAGAAGAATTTATGGGAATAACTAATTAAGAACTTCCTAAGAGGCATCTCAAACAGTTAAGAAATTGAGTGGTTCTAATCTTAAGCAGTTTTCCAAAGCACTTATCAAACCATTTTTCTCTTAAGCATTTGTCAATTAGTCCTTAAATAATTCTAAGCGTAAACAGTTCTTTAAGCAGATATAAGCAGAGGGCTGCGCAGTGGTGCAGCGGTTAACGTTGTCGCCTCACAGCAAGAGGTTCTCCGGTTCGATTCTCGGCTGGGGGTGCCTTCTGTGTGGAGTTTGCATGTTCTCCCTGTGTTCGTGTGGGTTTCCTCCGGGTACTCCGGTTTCCTCCCACATTACAAAGACATGCATCTGGTGCATTTCTCCCCAGGCCTCCGCTGAAAACAGGCTCTGTGGAACCTAGTCAGACTTTCCTGGTCAACAAATGTTAAATAAAAAATAAAATAAAATATAAGAATTCTTAAAAAGTTCACAAGCATTTATACCCTTAAATAGTTAAGTTCTGCTCTTCAGCAGATCCTAAGAATTTATAAAACAGATCTTGAGCAGTTCTAATTTTAAAGCACAGCTGTTAGTATAGAACAGTTGTAAAGCAGCTCATAAGGAGTTTTCAAGCACATTTTAAGAAGTTCTTGTACACAGATCTCAAACAATTCTCTAAAACAGTCCTTATGTTATTCTCATGTGAAATCTCCTCTTGAGAGTTTCAGGCAGTTCTTAAGCAGCAGCTGCATCCTTAAGCAGTACTCAATTAAATTTCCTATTAAACAGTTTTTAGTAAAGTTTCATAAGTAGTTCCAAAGCAGTTGTCAATCAGTTCTTTTATGTAGTTATCAGTTAATGTCTTAAGCATTTCTTAAGCAGTTCTAAACTGTCCTGAAACAGATCCCCTCTTAAAAACCCTTATGCAGTTTTCTTGAGTTAACCAGTTCCCAATCAGATATCCTATTAAATGATCCGTAATTAGTTATCCTTATAAACAATTATTTAGCACTTCTTAAGCATTGTTCAAACAGTTCTTATCTTTAGTAGATATAAAACTGTTTAAGAATTGTGTAAGTGGAGAATTGCTTAAGAACTGTTTAAAACTCCTTGACAGCTGCTTAAAAGGAGAATTGCTTAAGACTAGAACTGCTTAAGAAACTGCTTTTGAGAAGAAGGGTTATAATTTGTGGAAGAGGAAATCTACTTAAGAGTAGAACAGCTTAAGATCTGCTTAGGAGAAGAACTAATTAAGAACTACTTAAGAAAGGAAAATAAGTCATTATGAGAAATACTGATCAAGAGCTGCATAACAGGAGTTTTCAAGCCATTCTTAAGCAGATCCTGTGCAGTTACAAGTATTTCACTTACGCACTTATCAAATATTTCTTAAACAGTTCTCTAAACAGATCTATTCGTAAGTAGTTTTTAATCTGTTCTCATCAGCAGTTCTCAAGCAATTACTGATCAGTTATTTTATAAGCAGTTTTTAAATTAAGCAGTACTTGAGCTTTCAGTTTTTGAGCAGTTCTAATCTTAGGTTCTTTTCTTAAGAAGTTAGCAATAAACAGAAAATTCAGAGCTCTTGAACAGTTAATTATTTAAGAACTCTAAGAACTACTTAAAAGAAGACTGATGTTTGTGAGGAAAACTCTTTGAGAACTGATTAAGGATTTTTCAGAACCTCCTTTTAAGTATTTCTTAATCAGTTCTTTAAAACTGTTACCAGTTCTTAAGGAATTCTCTCAAGCAGGCCTTAAACAGTCTAGCAATTCATAACTAGCTCTTCAATAATTCTCAAAAAGCCCTTAAGTTCTCTTAAGCAGTTCGTAAGCACTACATAAACATTTCTTATATTAAACAGCTGTCAACTACTTATTAAGCTGATCACTTCTTAAGCAGCTCTTAATCATTTGTTCTCTTTTTGCAGATCTGATGTTGCTTAAGAACTGCTTAAGCTAATAAATTGGCTAGGAACTGCTTTTGAATTTCTTAAGACTTGCATAAGAACTACTTAGGATAACTGCCTATGATAACTGCTAAAACACTTAAGAACTGTTTGAGGCAATCTCCTCCTAAAAGTGAACTGGGGTAGTTAAGCTGCTGTTAATGTTTTTAGCACTTCTTAAGTAGTTCTTTCCTTAAGCATTTCATAAGCATTAAGCAGCTTTCTTAAGCAGATCTCAGACAATTCTCATAAGTAATTTTCAAGCAGTCCTTAAACTATCCTCGACCAGCTGGCCTCTTATGTAGATCTCAAGCTGCATAAGAACCTGTGAACTCCTTAAAATTACTTACACTATGATTAGGAAGAGAACTGATTAAGATAAGAACTGAAAAAGTACTCTATTGCTCAAGATTATAACTGCTCAAGAACTGCTTAATATTAAAACTGTTTAAGAAATAATAGGTTGACGAGTTCTCAAACAATTCTTAAGCCAATTGAGACATTTTAATTTGATGTAGTTATCTTAAACAGTTATCAAGCAGTTCTTAATCAGTTCTCCTTTTAAACAGTTCTTAAGTAATTCTCAAGCATGTGTTTTTCTTAAGCAGCTCTCTGATCCTGAGCAGTTATAACTTTTAGCAGATTTCCCTAAGCAGTTATAAATTAGTTTTGAAATAGACCGTAAGTCATTTTCAATCAGTTCCCCTCCTAAGCAGTTCTTTAGCTGTCCTCCTCCTTGGCAAATCACCCCTTAAGCAGTCCTAATCTCATGCAGCTCTTCCGTTAAGCATTTATCAAACAGTTCTTAGAGTTTTCAAACCATGCTTAGTTCTTATGCATTTTTTTCTCAAGTAGTTCTTAAGCAAATATCTTATGTTCCCAGGCAGTTCTCCTTTTAAGCAGTTATCAAGTGATTCTTAAGCAGTTACCAGAGTGTAAGGAGTTCACAAACAGTTCTTAGGCAGCAATGAAGCAATTCTCCTGTTAAGCAGTTATTAAACAGTACTTCTTTTAAAACATTGTCAAACCATCAAGCAGTTTTTAAGGAGCTTGCAAACACTGCTTATGCAGCTTTTAAGCAGTTCTTAATCACTTTTCTTAAGATCTCAGGAAGTTCTCCCTTCAAGCAATTTCCCTGCTAATCAGTTTCCCATGAGTGCTCCTCTTAAGCAGTTGCCCTGTTAAGCAGTTCTTAAGGTGTTATCTTTGGAGTCTAAGCTGTTCTTATGCAGTCTTATGTTTTCCTAAGCAGTTGTGAAGCAGAACTTAAGCTTTCATGCTGTTCTCTTCTGCAGTTCTCCACTCACAGTCCTGTTAAGCAGAGGTTACACAGTTCCCCTGTGAAGTTCTCAGGCAGTTGTCCTCTTAAGCAGTTCTCAAGCAATTCTGAAGTGGTTATCAAGCAGATCTTAACATATTTTAGATGTTTAAGCAGTTCTCATGTTAAACAGTTCTTAAGTAGATATTAAGCATTTATCTTAAGTTCTTAGGAAGTTCTCCCCAAACAGTTTCCCTTGTAATCAGTTCCACAAGCATTTCCACTTAAGCAGTAAACAGTTGTCTTCTTAAGTAGATAATCTTTTAAACCATTCTTAAGCAGTTATCCTCTTTAGCAGTTCTTGTGCAGTTCCCATCTTCTGCAATTCACAATCAAATCTGAAGCAGTTCTCCTATTAAACAGTACGTATGCAGCTCTCAAGCAGATCTTGAACAGTTCCTAATTTATCCTCATCTTTTTAAACATTTTACTAAATCATCACATTTTAAAATTGACACAAGTACACACAAGAAAAACACTAACATGTTCCATTATTTTCATACAGTATGTTTTATTTTTAACAATTTCATTTACTTTACAGTACCCAAATTCATTTCCAGCTTTTCCTTTAAGCTCACTCCTCTTGGACATGATTATATGTGCATTTTTCTACAAATCCCATTTATTTCTATGTAATTTGCTATTTCATTATTCTAAAGATTGAGTGCCGTTGTTTTATCCCCTTTAGAATATTAAATATTTCCATTACAATTGGTTTAGATTTTCACTTCCATTTTCTACTGTTTTTTTTTTTTTTTTTTTTGGCAGCCGGTAACATTAAACTTAGCAATGCCTTATGTCTAGACAATTCAGATTCTAGATCATAGCTCAAAAGAATCATTTCCTTAGTTACAACCATTTGTTACCTCAACATTTCTAGCAAATATCTCTAGGGAATTTTTAACATCTAAAACTCATTTACTTATTTTTTTTGTTTACCAGGGTAGAGCAATCAAATTTGACCTTTTGCATGCTCAGCCCCATTTGCATACTTAGTAATGGCAGTAAAGTAATATTAAATGTAAAATTAAATAATACAATACAGTGATCTGACATGTCAATATAACATAAAATAAATGTAACAAAATGCACATACTTTCAAGAAGGTTTTAAAAGAAGTAGGATCAGGAGTATATAATGCACAATTCTAATGTTATAGCTGGGAGAAAAATGGATATAAATATGGATGGAAATTTTAGCAATGAAGAGGGTAGACATTGTAGAATACTAAGAGTTGCAATAGAAAAACTAATAACAGGAGAAGTGGATATTAGATATATAGTAGGAATTGGATAGGGCAGATGGGAAGCAGTGGGTATGAGTTTTTATATACTGGAGAGATTTGGAGATGAAGCAGTTTTCTTGGATGAATGTAATGGCACAACCACAGGGGTTAGGTGACCTGGCCTGTGCACTGACATGTTCTCTTATATTGTTCAGTTAGGTATTGCTTTTTTATTTCTTTTTCCTCTCTTCTTCTTTCATACTAGCAGCTATTTCGGTGCCCCAAATCCTTGCTGAGGCTACCAGCACTACAATCAATCCCAACCCAGTCTAATGCTCAAACGTTTGCTAGAGCCAATAAGGATCTTAAGGGCATCCTTCTTCTTCATCTTCCTCTCTTAAAACCTAGTTGCCTTATGGTTTTGGCATCTTTTCAGGCTCGTTGGCTGTTGAAGCACCCACCAAGAGGATAAAACGCTGAGAGAAGAAAGGAGCCACTTTTGAGATTTTAAGTATTTTTCCTCTATTTATTTGCTAAGTTTTTCTGCATAGTTGCCTAGTTTGGGCATTTTCTGGCTTGTTAAACTTGATTTCTGCATTAGTAGCTGTATTTAGAGCACAACCAAAAGCGGTTTACTGAATTTCCTGTTTGCACTTAATTTTAAAATCTTTTATTTCAAAACTTGCATATTTTCTGTCTTTGGCCTAGCACTCTTGTGTGGGGTCATTTACTGCACTGTTATAACTTGATATTACTTGTGAACCTCTGCTATTTCTGAAAAAAAAAATCTTGCTTTTTCCCCACTTTTCTGAGATTTAAAAAAGTTCAGTTACAGGCTTGCTGTTCCTGAACTGTTTGTAAGTTTCTGTGAGGCCATTTTTGCTTGGGCTAAAGGAAAGTCTCTCTGTTGATCAGTGGCAGTGAAAAACATTGAGCAGCTTCCCTGCCCCCCGTGGGAGTGGTTACTGACTTGAAACTGTAGTTTTATTGGCCGTTTTGGGTCAATTTCTGGCTCTTTCCAGCCCCTGCTATCAAGCACGCTTTAGCGCGGAGTTGCCACTAGAGCAGCATCGGGCAGCGCTGGTTTAACAAGGTTAAACTTTTTCTGGCTCCATAAAGTCTGTTCTTCATTTTTTCCCTTAGAACTGCTCTACTAGTAATCTAAACAGTATATCCCTTAACTAAAAGGTGCAGCATTTGTTCCTAAAAGCTTTTTTTTTCTCAAAAAAAAAAAAAAGCTCAGCACTTGTCTTAAAAGCATCTTCTTTTCAGGTTTAGCACTTCTGTATTATACAAAGTCCCTCACTAGCGAACCCCCCCCCCCCAGGAGTACCCACTTCCTTACTAAGTCCTCTCTTATTCAGTTACACCCCTAACTTCTTAATTTCTCTAGCATGTCGAAGTGCCAGATGCTGGCGTCCTCTCCTGTCCAGTTGGTGAATCTGGGAATATTGAGGCAATGTTACAATTGCCTCATGTACACAGACAACCCTCTCCTCCTCCCACATAACACACATACTTGCGAGAGATGCAGCTATTTGGCCAAACTGGAGGCTGAGCTCTCAACTCAGGACTGGCAAGACCAGACAGGAGGAGAAGGCAACTACACACACCACAAAACCAGTCTCACATAAAGCTATCACAACAATGAATCAAACACATAAACACACAAAGACATACTCAGAGGCTCTGAGCAAAAATTTACCTAAACAGCAGAGGCCTCCAAAGCAGACACCCAAGCAACTGCCACCTCATGACACACCACAGGCAACACATAAACCACAAAATCAGTGTGCAAAGCAGTCACAGCTCTTAAGGCCAAATACAACACCAAACATACTTGTCATAGGTGACTCCATAGTCAGACACACCGACGTCCCACTCACCAGGCTGAACAAGGAGAGGGTCACAGTAAGCTGCCTATCGGGCGCTAGAATCCGCCACATAACACAAGCACTCTGGTCACTCCACAGCAAGTACAAATATGACACAGTCATTGTCCATGCTGGTGTGAACGACCTGAGATGTACCTCCCTGGACTACATGAAGAGAGACATAGAGGAGCTCTCCGATTATGTAGCCCAGGCAGGTATGACCCTGACCCTGAGCAGTATCCTTCCTTCACCAAGAATGATGCCACAACATAGAGACAAGATGATCAGCTTTAACAATTGGCTTAATTTCTGGTGTCATTCAAAGGGGATCCAGTGTCTGTCTGCCTGGGATGACATGCTTGACAAGCCACGCTGCTTCGCAAGGGACGGCTTGCACCTGTCACCCATGGGATTCCGGATATTGGCTAAGGCTCTTGCCACCCCCATAGTGCCTTTTTTAGGCAAGGCTCAAATTCTAAACCTACCACCCTAGAAAACAAAAATGAGAAGAAACTAAGGGTAATGCTGCTCAATGCCAGAAGTCTAAATCTCAAAATGCATGCACTCGAGGCCCTTCTCAGTATGGAGAACATCAATGTCTGTGCTGTGACTGAAACCTGGTTCAAGGCTCCTGAGAGCACCCCAGCACTATCAGGTTTTACCTCATATCATGCGTTCCGGCCCCAAAACCCGGACCACACCACAAAAGGAGGGGGTGTATCCATATTCATCAAGGATACCCACACCTCCAGGTTGGTGGCAACGCACGAAGCATCGGAAACCATCCAGGTGCAATTAACCATAGGCAAAACTGCTCTACAATTTGTAGCATGCTACAGGCCACCCTCTCAAACTCAGGAACCCCACACAGCCTTCCTGAAGACACTGGAGGGTATAAATGTATCTCCAAACACCATTATATTGGGTGACTTCAACTACCTGCATATAGACTGGGAACATTACTCAAGCCCCAACTTTCTAGCCCAAAGGTTCCTGGAGTTCATAAATTCAAATGCCATGGAACAACTAGTCACTGTTCCCACAAGAGGAGGAAATATACTAGATCTCATCATCACAAACATGGGGACAAAATGCTCCACACTGGAAGTATATCCCTCATTGGTGAGATCAGATCATAAACTAATCTCACTGGAAATCCACATCCCGCCCCCACCCCAAGCAAAAAAGACCACAGTGAAGAACTTCTCTAAAGCAAACTTACTACTCAAGACTGGTGTGGTATCCTTCAAGGCCCACGAGCCAGTGGAAACCACAACCCAAGCTGCGGAAGCCCTTAAAAATGCCTTCTACGAACACCTCCAGGACTGCATGGATCAGGCAGTCCCTAATAAAACCAAGACTCTTTCCACCAAGGGCAAATGTCCAGTCTGGTGGACCCCAGCCATAAACAAACTTTACAATAAGAGGAGAAAGCTGTTACATGATAGAGCAAAATCCATAAAAGAGAAGACACCCTTGATCATTATTAGTAAAAAAAAATACGAGCACTCATAAAATCATCCAAGGCCAACTTTGAGAGAAAAATTGCCATAGATTCAAAAGACAATCATAAGGCCTTCTTCAGCTATGTTAAAAACCTGGGTGGAAACTCCCAGATATGCTCAGAATTAGTCCAAAATGATACAAAAATCACTGAACCCACAGACATTGCCAACATACTGGCAGACAGGTTCAGTGAAAACTTCACCCCCTTCTCCCCCCCCAAAAGGAGAGATAACTATCCCAGCAGAGTGTAGCCTCCCAGACATCTTAAATGCGCAGGTGAAAGCTGCTCTCTAAAGCTAAAAACACAGCATGAATGGGACCGGATGGTGTCCCCGGCTGTGTGCTACATGAACTCAATGAGGAACTAAACCTGCACATAAGGCAGCTGTTTAATCTTAGCCTTACCACAGGATACCTGCCCAAGGAGTGGCGTACGGCAACTGTGGTCCCACTCCACAAAGGCGGTGCCTCTACGGACCCTGGTAATTACCGCCCCATAAGCTTAACAAGCCTGGTCTGCAAAGCTATGGAGAGGATCATAATGGAACTCATAAACAAAGACATAGGGGACTTGCAGACATTGGACCCGACCCAGTTTGGCTTTGTCAAGGGCAGATCATGCCTTTTGAACTTGGTCGACTTCTTCGAAACAGTCACCAAGGCCATTGATGAGGGAAAGGCAGTCCATACAGCCTACCTTGACCTTGCAAAAGCTTTCGACACAATACCCCACTCGGGTATTATAGAGAAACTTATCAGCTTAAATGTAAACCTATATGTCACAAGATGGGTTGCAAACTGGCTAAAGGACAGAACTCACAGGGTTAGAGTTGCTGGCGCCATGTCAGACTCCAAGCCGGTCACAAGTGGTGTCCCACAGGGCTCAGTCCTTGGTCCCCTGTTGTTCGGCATCTACTTCTCAGAAGTACAGGCAAACATAGGACTATGGCTGACAAAGTTTGCAGATGACTGCAAACTGGGTGCCATAGTGGAAAGTACATCGGACACAGATATCCTTCAGAGGGGTCTCACAGAAACTGATAGCTGGTGCCAGAGCCATGGCCTGAAGTTAAATGCCAAAAAATGTATAGTCATACCCTTCGGGAAAAACAAGGTAACCCCAAGCTACCATATAGGTGGCAATCCACTAAGCACAGAAGAGGTGATCAGGGACCTGGGGACCCAGGTTGACAGTGGCCTTTCTTTTGACACTCACATTGCTAAAGTGGTTAGAAAGACCTTCTACATTGCCCACCTGATCATGAAGGGATTCACATCCAGATCAAGTGAGGTCATTGTTCCCCTGTACTCTTCACTTATCAGACCAATGATTGAGTACAATGCCCCATTCGGGATGCATCTCACCCGACACCTGCAGCAATTGGAGAGACCCCAAAAGTTCCTCACCAAAAGGATAAAGGGACTCCAAAATCTGTCATATGCTCCTAGACTGAAGAAACTCCAGCTCTATTCAGTCGCATACCGTCTGCTCAGAGGTGACCTGTGCCTGACATACAAGGCCATGTCCAACCCGGAATTAATGGACATGCTCCACCTCAAAAAATCCAAATCTACCAGATCCACTAGAGCAAGCGACTTAAACCTTAGCACAGATATAAATAGGACATGCTGGAGGGATAGATTTGTCACCCAGAGACTCCCTATGCTGTGGAATAAAATCACGGTCCATGTGAGGCAGAGCACCTCGCTGGCTCTGTTCAAGAGAAATCTTGACCGGTGGATGGGAGATCATAGGTTTACCCCGGGAATCATCTCTGTGTCACTGCTGGACAGAGGCACAACAAACTAATGGGCACAGTATTTTTTAACATAAGGGGTGGCGTAAGCCACAAAACTTTGGGCTAAGCTTATAAATGCCTTAGGGCAGATAGCCTAGTATAAACCTATGAACCTATCCTGGAGAGTCATTCTGCTCAATGAGGCAGGTTCTTTCTTTTGAACTAGTCTGTTTACTTCCTTCTCCCCTTTGGAGGCTATATGGTTGTCTGAGGTGTTTGTATGCAATGGAGATTTGAAGCATATTGATCTGCCTCCACATCAGCTCAGTCTTGTCTCCAGTCCTTTACATTGGACCATAACTCCCAACAGTGGCATCCTCAGCCTGTACCAGAGATGGCTGCAGGAGATGCCCACAAGGCCACCCATGCTTCTAGGTATGTTAATGCCCATCTTTCCCTTCCACTCCATCAGCCACTAATTGAATATGGGTTGACTGATCCATAGTGAAGGCTTTATACCTTTAGACACCAGAGTGGCCCAATTTGAACTGATGTTTAAACTGTAGTCTCTGATTTCAATAGGATCAGGTAACAATGACTGACATAGTCTGAGTAAGAACAGAAAAGCTGTGGTGAATGGAATGAAGTTTACAGGATGAATCTGTGAGATTAGGGCCATTAGCTAATTAACAATTTAGGCCATATGTAGGTTGGATGTAGTCTCATAGATGGGGAATGATGTGTCTTGGCATAGCAGTTTGAAAATAAGGGAGCTAAGGAGGAGGTTTATTCTGCCTTGAATGGGTAGCCAAGTTTCCTTTTCCACTGCATTGCAGTGATTTTCATCTCTTTTTTTTTTTAATTTCTCCAAATCTTTTGGGTTTCTAATATGATGGGAAAGGATCCCATTCCTAAGTCAAAGTATGATTAAAGTTCATGAATTTAGTATTATTTCAATCTTTGATGTCAGCCAAAAATGCTCTTCACAGCACCCACAATGTGCCCAGTAATGACTCCTTTAGCAATTTGTACAGAGTTACATTTATTGGTAACGTATCTAAATATGATTGTAGATTATTTTTTTATAATGCACATTGCTCGTACTACTGTTGGGACTATCTGGGTATCTTTCTTCCACATTGCTCTCATTTCTGCCTCTAAATCCTGATATTTTATGACTTTGTGTGTCTGTACGCAAGACACTGTAGTGGCAATTTCAATGATCAATGCTACTTTTGTCTTCTTTTCATGGACCACTATATCCAGTTTTCTAAAATCAATCTCTTGAACTGTTAGTAATGGATGATCCCATGTAATGTAAGTTTCATC
Source organism: Protopterus annectens (assembly GCF_019279795.1). Lineage (NCBI taxonomy): Eukaryota > Metazoa > Chordata > Ceratodontiformes > Protopteridae > Protopterus > Protopterus annectens. The sequence continues at coordinate 179,857,872 of NC_056749.1, forward strand.
ATTTTCTATGATCCTTTGTGGCTCATGTTTCCAGTGTTTTTCAGCCAATTCAATACCATAATGTTTGCACAATCCCCAGTGCAAAAATCTTGTCACATTATTATGCCTTTCAGTATACAGTCCTGCCATTAGTATGTCGCAACGAGGTGTGCGACTGTTTCCATTTCAGATGTTCTTCATCTCACATTGCTGCAGTCCTTACATATGGGTAGTCCGCTGTCCTCGGTCGGCCCGAATACCAAAGTATTAGGCTGACGTCGGTCAAGGCGCTTAAAACTGACATCAGGACGTCAGGGTACAAATGCGCATGACCGACGTCATATCCTCAGTCTTTTTTGCCGCATGGTCCGATGCAGAAGCAGCGTTGCAAGTGCCGTTCGGCGTTCTGAAATTTTTCGAGTTCGGAGTTTCAGACCGAATCCAAGTTGGCTAAGTACCCCGTTGGGGAATATTTTGTTTTTTTCTTGCCTCAGTGTATTACCGGATGTCAGAAAAAGTGAATAATTGTATTTCTTGTGGGAAACAGATACCGCATAGGGATTATCATTCTTTGTGCATTCCTTGTTTGGGGCCTGAGCACAACGTAGTTGGGTGTCGCTTTTGTGCTAGGTTTAATAAGCGCACTATTAAGCGGAGGTTAGATTGTGCTAGGCTGGTCTTCGGTAAGCGGTGCAATTATAATATGCCGTCGGATACTCCGCCCGCTTCCACGAAGAAGCGCAAAGACAAAGCGGTTAAACCCAGGCAAGATGAGTCGTCCGTTCTGGACGCCGGTTCTTTAGAGGCTTCAGTGGAACCAGTGGTTCCGATGGAGGCTTCTCTGGAGTCTCAGGGGGAGTCTTTGATTTTGCAGGATGTGGCCTCTCACGAGGCAGGTCAGGCTGAAGGGGCTTCTCAGGTTTCTGTACTCCCCTCCCTTCCCAGGGTGGTTAGACCCTCTCCTTCTGTTTCCAAGGCTTCTTCCAGAGGCAGGCCAGGTTTAGCTTCTGTTGGTGTCAGTCCTAGTTCAGCAGGGTCTGTGCCTAAGAAGCACATGCTTAAAATGGCAGAAGATTTGATTACTCTGATTAGAGGTTCTTTGCCCCCTCCTGATAAGAGGCCTAGGGTGGAGCCAGAGTTGGAAAGTTTGAACAGGCTTCGGATGTTTCAGAGTCTTCGGCTGAAGACTTGCAGGAGTACACTCCTTATTCTGATTCTGATGCAGAAGATTCCACTCCTTCTGCTTCTCCTCCAGAGGATTTTTCTTTTTCAGAGACCCTTCATTCTTTGAGGGAACATTTTAAGTGGGAAGGTCAGGACTTCTCTGATTCATGGAAAAGGCTTAGAGAATTTTTGTTTTTACCTCAACATAGGCCCTTAGCTATACCCCCTGTTCTGGATGTTGTGCAAGATGTATTTTCAGAGGCTTCACTTAATCCTGATTCTCTGCCTCCTGCGCCTGTTAAACCGGATAGGTATTACAGGGTGCCTGAGGCTCATAAATATCTCTATAAGAGTCCTAGGGCGGACCCAGAAACTGTTAGTCAGGGACCTAAGGGTGTCAAGGCCTCTGTTGTAAAGAATCCGGTTCCTCTAGATAAAGAGGCCAGAGCTTTGGATAGATGGGGAAAGAATATCTATACATCATCTACCTTAGCTATGAGGGCTTTGAATTGCCAGTTTCATATGTTGAAATATCAAAATTTTCTTCTTTCGCAATTGAAATCTAAGGTGGATGCTCTGGCAGAAGGCATTGACTGTAAAGAATTACAAGATTTGGTGCATGTCTCTGAACAGGTGGGTAAGCATTCTTTACAGTGTGGTTTTGATGCTTTGCAGGCCTCTTCTAGGGTGGCTGCCACTGGTTCAGTTCTTCGCAGGCACGCCTGGCTTAAGGATCAGAATTTATCTGACCATGTTAAGACAAGGATTTTGGATGCTCCTTTGCAGTCTGAAGTGTTGTTTGGTCCACCTGTGGAGTCAGTCTTGAAGAAATTGGAAGACAAGGCTAAGTCTATGCAGACTGTTAAAGATTTTTTGCAAGTTCAGCCTCCAAAGTTTAGTAGAAATTGGCCTGCTAAGGGGTGGACGTATCCTTCTTCTGATTCTCAGTATAGGGGTAGATCTAGACGTGGTAGGGGCAGAGCTCAGAGTTCCTTCAGACCTAGAACATGGAGTTCACCTGCACAGTCTTCGAGTGAGGGCAGGGGCCAGTCCTTTCGTAAACAGGCCCAATGACCTACTTTTTCAGCTGCCAGATCCTTCTTGCCTGGCAGCACCTTTGGGAGGAAGGTTGGCACTCTTCAAGGAAAATTGGATTTTAATTACCCACGACAAATGGGTATTGGATATCATACACCAAGGTTACAAGTTTTATTTCCATACCTTACCTCCTTTCAAAGGCATGCCAGACGTTCCTCCTCAGCAAAGACTAGAGGCTCACAAACAGATTTCTACTACTTCAAATAGGAGCTATACAACCGGTCCCTCTGCCAGAAGTGGGCCTAGGATTTTATTCTCGCCTGTTTCTAGTACCAAAGAAAGGGAACACGTGGAGACCAATTTTGGATTTATCTATCCTCAACACATATCTGGACATTCCCAAATTCAAAATGTTGACGTTACAACAGCTTTTACCTCTGCTGGGCAAAGATCACTGGATGGTGACTCTGGATCTCAAGGAGGCTTACCTTCATATTCCTATCAGGCCCTGTTGCAGGAAGTATCTGCATTTTCGGGCTGGGACTTTTCATTATCAGTTCTCTGCATTGCCCTTTGGCTTATCTACTGCGCCCAGAGTGTTCACAAAGGTTCTGGCTCCAGTGGTAGCTTTCTTCAGGCTAAGAGGAATACAAATCTATCCTTATTTGGACGATTGCCTGATTCTGGCTCAAGGAAAGGACGAACTTCTTCATCATTTACAGTATGTGATGGCAGTGTTAAGATGCCTAGGGTATTCTGTGAACGAAATAAAGTCCAGTCTAGTACCCTCTCAGGACATGTGCTTTCTGGGTGTGAGACTGAATACAACATCCCAGATGGCCTTTTGGACCCCGGACAAACAAAAGAATCTTTCTCTTTACTTCCACCAATTGTCTCGTCATTCCAGGCTGACTGCAAGGACAGTCCTTCAAGCCTTGGGGTTCATGGCATCTTGTATTCTGGTACTTCCCAATGCCAAACTGCATATGAGGAAGCTACAATGGTATCTCAAAAATGTATGGGCGCAACACTGCCAAGATATGGACACTGTCATTCAGATAATACCTTGCATTCAAAAGGAATTTTTGTGGTGGGCTCAGGAATGTCACCTAAACAAGGGACTCTCTGTGACCCGACCAGAGGCGAGTCAGATTCTAACGACAGATGCCTCAGACAAAGCTTGGGGAGCTCATCTGATTGGAAAATGGGTACAAGACATGTGGCCTGCCAGACTTCAACATTTACATATCAACTTGAAGGAGATGTTAGCAGTCCAATTTGCATTGATAGCTTTTAAGGATTTACTTCTTCCAGGGCAGGTGTTGATTCAAACAGACAACACAACTGTCATGTGGTACATCAACAAGCAGGGGGGGGGACACATTCTTATCCTCTATGCAGACAAGCAATGATTTTGTGGGAGACTGCTCTCAGTTTACAGCTAAATCTTCAGGCAAGGTTTCTGCCGGGAGCACAGAACTCCTTAGCAGATGTGTTGAGCAGACAAATTATGGATCCCCACGAGTGGAAATTGGATCCTCATGTATTTCAAAAATTGACAGTGTTATGGGGAACTCCAGACATAGATCTGTTCGCTTCTCCTCTAAATTACCAGCTGCCAAAGTTTTGCACGAAAAGGTTTCATCCCACAGCTTGGAAAGTGGATGCTCTCTCATTCAATTGGAGCAATCTTCACGTGTATGCCTTTCCACCACTGCCTCTCCTCCCAAAGGTACTCCTGAAGGTCAGACAGGACAAGCCAACCATGATTTTAATAGCTCCGGATTGGCCTCGACAGCACTGGTACCCATTACTGAGAAGTCTGGTACGGGAGCCTCCATGGCCTTTGCCTTTGATTCCACACCTGCTGTCTCAGGAGAACAGTCATTTACTCAATGTCAAACTTCCCTCTCTACATCTGACAGCCTGGCATATTCTGTTTTAAACCCTGGAGGGTCTCAGCTTCCACAACAAGTTTTGAATGTTATTTTGGAGGCCAGAAGGCCTAGTACAAGGAAAGTTTACGCAGATAAATGGAGGAGATTTTTAATTTGGAGTACAGCAAAGGACTTTGATGTTTCTAAACCTAATTTAAGTGTTGCTCTTCAATACCTTACTGAGTTATTGGACAAAGGTTTGTCCTTCTCCTCTATAAAGGTTCATGCTGCAGCAATTTCTGCTCACTATGACTGTGACCCACCATTATTTTCTCATCCTTTGTTTAAGCAATTCCTTAGAGGGGCAAAGAATATAAGACCCCCACGTAGAGCTCCTACTCCTGCTTGGGATCTCAATTTTGTGTTGGAGAAACTCACTCTACAACCTTTTGAGCCTGTAGCGACTGCCGAGTTGAAATATTTATCATGGAAGACTGCTTTTTTGTTGGCCATTACCTCTGCGAGAAGGGTTTCTGAATTACAGGCCCTTATGGCGGTTGAGCCTTTCTTAATTTTCCACAAGGACAGGGTGTCTTTGCGTACTAACCCTTCCTTTATGCCTAAAGTGGTTTCTAGTGTGGCTTTAAACCAAACTATTCATTTGCCTACTTTTTATGCAAACCCCCAAAATAAAGGGGAGAAGATTTTACACACTTTGGATATACACAGACAGTTGCGATATTATTTGAGCAGAACTAAAGGGTTCAGGCAGTCTCACCAGTTGTTTGTTTCATTTGCTTTGGGTTCTCAGGGCAAACCTGTTTCAAAACAAACTATTTCTAAGTGGATTGGTTTTTGTATTGCTTTCTGTTATTCCCATCATGGTAAGGAGATTCCAGCTGGGATTAGGCCTCATTCCACTAGGGCTACTGCCACTTCTACAGCTTTTTTACGGGGGGTGGCTACTAAAGATATTTTGGAGGCAGCTACTTGGAGTTCAGTGCATACTTTCTCTAAGCATTACCACCTTCCACTTTACTCTAAATCTAGGGCTGGATTTGCCACTGCAATTTTACAGGGCATTTTGGCAGCTCCTAATGCTTTATAGTTTTGCCATCCTCCCTTACCTCTGCTTTGGGATTCTACCCATATGTAAGGACTGCAGCAATGTGAGATGAAGAACATAGTACAGTTTTGTACCTACCATAAATGTAGATGTTCGAAGATCCACATTGCTGCAGTCCAATTTACCCTCCCTCCTTCCCCTCTGTAGTTAGAGGTGGTTGTGTGGTTTGGGTTGTAAATATTGTAAATATGGTTAGTGCAGGGGTGGTTGGTTGTTTTTTGCTGTTTTTTGGCTTTGGCCTTTCTTTTTAGGGCCTTTTGACATCTGGGGCAAGAAAAGACTGAGGATATGACGTCGGTCATGCGCATTTGTACCCTGACGTCCTGATGTCAGTTTTAAGCGCCTTGACCAACGTCAGCCTAATACTTTGGTATTCGGGCCTACCGAGGACAGCGGGACTACCCATATGTAAGGACTGCAGCAATGTGGATCTTCGAACATCTACATTTATGGTAGGTACAAAACTGTACTTTTTACAAAACCTACATTTGTCTGTTTCTCCCACGTCTTCAATGGCCTTTGTAAACCAACGTGTATGTAGCCCACTATCTTGGGCTGCCAATATTAACCTTTCATGTCTTGGTTTGAATTTGCCTCTCCTTAACTATTCCTGCATTTGTTCCTGATCAAAATGAAGTTGTTCCAGGAGTTTTCTATACTTACAATTATTTATGCATTTTCCAAATTTCTTGCCTTCTTATCTAGTTCTTCACCTTATATTCTTTCTTTTTTTTTTTTTTTTGGCACATTCAGTTGCTACCTGAATCTTATCTACTTCAGTAAGTCAGATAATAGGATGGAGAGGTCAACCAGCTCAAAGGACTGGGTAAGTCCATGAGTACTGCCACAGTGAGGTTACTTTTATCCATTTTAGTCAAGAGGTCATCAATGTGTCCACAAAGCAGTCATGGTTGTGCTACCTGGCCAAAAGCCATTCTGCATTTGAGATAGTAAGTGATATTTGTCAAGGTAAGTGGTGAGTTGGTTGTAAATGATGATCTGATGTCAGTCTTGATTATATCCTCATGAATGGGTTTGGATCCGATCCATCAGATCTGACTCAACCAATGCTACAACTCCACAGACACCAGATCTCTCAAGCTTCTCCCTTACCCACAATGCACCCTGGCAACTACCTCATTTCTTATTTACCACTTCTAGCTAGAAGACATGGTCTATCAGTCTCTCTCGAGCTGTATTAGATAAGTAATTTTTTTTCTTTAAAACATCTATTAAACATTTTTTCTCCTTAGCCTACCTTATAAACATTTAGTCTTTTCTTTTTACTGTTTCTGGTTTACAGCCTTCTTCTTTTCTATGTTCCCCCTTGTGACTTCATCATATTTCTGACATACTATTGTTGGTATTTCCTTGCCTCTTCTCTATTGGACTTGAGCATTGTAAACTTTTCATCTGTTTTCCCTTCAGTCTCCTTTCATTCTTGGTACTTTTAGATACTATTAGTATCTCCCTTCTTCTTAAGACTTGATTGTAGTTCATCTTACCATTGGTGTTATTCTTTCTCCTCTTCCTGTCAGCCTGTTTAAAAAAAGTTACTATTTTCACTTTCTTATCTATTGAATTTTTGACATATAGTTATTGTGGAAATATACTTACTTGATGAGTGACAAACCTGCAGTATTTAAGAAATGTTGCAAATGTGGGCATACGTTGCCTATCTTGGATGCACACTCCCTTTGTATATACTGCTTGGGCCCATTACACTTGAGATTGCTTGATTTGTCACAGATTTAAACAATGAGCCTCAAATGAACATAAAAATAAATTGATATTAAAAGGTCTCCATTCTTCCTTTTTTGGAGAAGCCATATCCCAGTCTCCAAAGTCAAAGCCTTCCACCTTGTAAAAATCTTCCTTAGACTGTTCACAGAAATGGAGTGCTAAACTTTTGGTCTCGGCCCTGGATCAGAAAAAGATGAAACTTTTGGATCAGACTGCCTGTTCAGATTACAACTTCTAAAACAAATCAGATACAACTTTTGGAGACTCTTTGTTGACATTGTACTAGATATTCTTTGTCAGTTGACCTAGTACCAGACCAGCTTCCATCTCCATTTATGCAGAGACCAGCATCCCCTTCCATTTATTCTGCTCATTCTTCTAGAATTCTCACAGAAGACATGGAGAGAGGGGTGAGGAAGATTGTCTTGGCTCAGTGGCAGATTGGTCTTCCCTCATCACCTATCTTTGTGGATCAGGTGGTCCGGCCTTCCGCCACACTATCCCTGCAAGTTCCTCCTCTGATGCCATCTGCTTTCTTAGGGTTTCAGGATCCCAGTTGTCAAGATCCATCAATCTCAGATCCGAGAAACTCCATATGTTCGGATCCACCATCTTCTCTGAGACCTATCTTTTCAAATCAGGAAAGCTCTCGGAGCCGAATCCTGCCTGGTCCAGAGTGCATCATTCTAGTCCAAAGTTTTCAGAGCCATCTCTGCTGCTCTGCACCTCAGGACTGGCCAATTTGGCTTCGGCTTCCTCCTCAAGGTGGTGCTGACAGATCGGCGAGAGGAGATGATTCGGAAACCCAGTTTCTCAGCTCAGAGCCTCTCTCTGGTTTATTTGAGATTTGTCTTTGAGGCTGCGAAGAGTGTTTGCTGACTCAGCAGTGCTGATCGAGCTTCCCCCTTGGATCCTTACCTATTTTACCACGATGTCCCAGTGTCTGGAGCCTCAACTACTCTGTCCATGGGGATATCCTGTACCAAAACCTTAGGTTTCCTCTTCGGGAATTTTGATTTCCTCTTCAGAAACTTCCTCAGAACATCTCACTGAAGAAGTACCCAGTTAAAGGATGTGCAAGAGGAAGCACCTAGAGTTTGCACAGGAGTTTGTCACCGAAGACACAGATTTTGACAAAGCTGAAGGGTCCCCACGGTCACTTCTTAAAGATGTCCCCTTTGGAGACATACTAGACATCCTGAAACAGAGAGGTGACTGGACATCCTCCAACCCTATGCTGCAGAAATCCATTCTCCTAAAGGCTTTTGGTACAGGACCCTGTCCTTCCTGGGTGACTCCACCCACCAAAGACCTCATAGACATGATCTCTAGGTGGGCAAGAAAGGAGCCTGACTCCATAGAGCCAATACTTTGGAGACCAGATAGGATAATGGCACCACCTGTGGACATACAATTTTGGGAGAAAGAGATTTCAGTAGATGGGGATGGTCATTTCAGTGTCCACAAAGAAGGAACTAGCTGAAGAGAGTTCCACTGTCCATCCCCCCCAACAGGGAGTTTGCAGGCAATGGACAGACTGGGAAAGCATGTTTTTGCTTCACTGACATCTGTATTACAATTGCTAAACTATTTGGTGCATTTTGTTAGACTTCAGAGAAATTTGACCAATATATTATCAAATACTCTTTCAAGAACTGTATCTGCAGAGGTTAAGGATTCAGTACCTTCTCAGTTGGCAACCCTACAGGCTATTTCCAATAGTTCCATGATGTTGATTTCCAACATAGTGGAAGGAACCTCGGATGCGGTTTCAGGCATTTTCATGAGGGATGCCTGGATATGCTTATGTGACTTTGCAGAGCCATTCAAGTCCAATTTCATCATTGCTCTCTTTATTAGAATAATCTTTTGTGGCCCTAAAGTGAAAGAAACTGTCTCCAGGTGTGAAAAAGATGGTAAGACTTTGTCTGCCATGGGCATACATTTTTCAGCCCCCCAAGATCCTTCTCCAAGAATTAGAGTGGCCAGAAAATGTGGTTAAAAAAATCCTGAGGTCCATTCCATGACACGTGTGGAGGAAGTGCTCCCAGAGGCAAAGGGGGGAAACTCCAATTGACGTTTTTGCCATTGTGACAGAGGTGGCCTACAAAAACCCATGGTTCATAAGAATCTTCTTTGATAAATCCTACCAGCGCTCCTGAATGGTGGCCTGACTATCCACCTCTGGAGACTGTCTGGGGAATATTGCCCCTGTACCAGAGAGCCTGGTTAGAATTAGCAAAGATACTTAGTTGCAGAGGATTATATCCAGAGGTTATATAATACCATTTTCCCTTCTACCCCCAATTCCCAGATGTTATATGCAGTTGGAAGGATCAAGCAGCATTTCAAATTCAAAAGGTTCTAGAAAAGAGTCATCCAAGAGGTCCCACCAGACCAGATATGATCTGGAACTAAGGTTATTTTTAGTGCCAAAAAAGGCAGGGGATTGGAAGCCAAGTTTGGATCTCAAAAATCTAAATAAATTTGTTCAATGAATCAAGTTTTGGATGGTCATGCTTTATTCCCTTCTCTCTTTTTTAGGCAAGGATGATTGGATGTGTTCGATAGATCTCCAGGATGTCTATTATCACATAAAGATGAACAGATGGTCCAGGAAGTAACTATGCTTCCAGGAGCCAGTCATTACCAGTTCAGAGTACTGCCCTTTTGACTCACCACAGCCCCCAGGGTGTTTACCAAATGCATGGCAGTAGTAGCAGCATACCTCAGACTGCAGGCATTCCGGATGTTTTCCTACCTGGACGACTGGTTCATTACCGCTCTGACCAGGCATCAGCTCATACAGTTAAGAGCTCAGGTTCTCCAAACCTGTGCTCTCCTTGGAATAACCATAAACTACAACAAATCACAACTCCAACCAGCTCAGACACTGGAATTTATTGGACCATTGCTCAACATAAACATGGCCATTGCTTCCCTTCCACCTCACCGAATTCTAACTATAAGGTCACAGGTCAAGAAGGTTGTAGACAATGCATCAACCACAGCCCATACAGTCCTGCAAATTCTGGGCCTCATGGCTGCAGCGATAACCTTAGTTCCATTGGCCAGATTTTACATGTGGATTCTACAGTGGATGGTGGCTACCCAGTGTAAGTCTTGCATCAATCAGTGTCATATTGGATAAAAATTCTGAACATATGCACAAGAGATCTGTATTGGTGGATCCAGTCCAATCAACTGCTCCATGGCCATCCATTCATTCCTCAACAACCCAAGGCCATAGGGACCACACATGCTTCCCAGATAGGGTGGGGGGCATTATCTGGAAAAGACAGTGCAGGGTACTTGGTCCTCCAAAGAGACCAATTTGCATATAAATGTTCTAGAGATGAGAGCAGTGCTCTTGATGTTGAGAGCATTTTAAAATGTTCTTCCCTTTGGGACAACTGTGATTTAAACCGACATGTCAGTCATCTGGTACATCAACAAATGGGGGGAACCAGATCTTACCCATTGTGTCGGGAACTGCTCAGGGTCTGGCACTGGATGATCTCTTCAGACTGCTTTCTTTTAGTGACACACATTCTGGTGAAATCCAATGTGATTGTGGACAAACTGAGCAGGTACAATACATACTACTTCCACACTAGTGGTCCCTCAAAGAGAAGGTTGTAGACAAGATTTTCAGTCAATGGGGCCAGCCATGCTGCTACCCTTCAGCCTGTCCTCTAAATAAATGCAGAAACTACTTTGCCATGATTTCCCAGGGGAGCATCACCAAGGGATGCTCTACTTCACAATTCGCCTCCAAGTCTCCTCTATGCATTGCCAGCAACCCCATTGATTCCAAAATTTCTGCAGAAAGCTGCCAGGTCAAAGAGCATAGTGATTCCCATTGGCCCCAACAAATTTGGTTTCCCTTCCTATGGCCTCACCTGGTTCAACCACTGTGGAACCTAGATCTGACTCCGGACCTCCTGTCTTACCTGATGGGCATGTCATACCCAGATATAGTAAAAATCAAGCTGACTGCTTGGTTTCTCCACTTCCCTTAGCCTGACAACCTATGCCCTAATCACCTGTCCAACATATAATCCTGTCTTCCCATAAACCCTTGACAAGGAAAACATATAGTAGTAAATGGAAAAAGTTTGCCATTTGGGCTCAGAAACATAAACGTGACACATTTTCAACCTCTATAACGCATTAGATTTCCTTGCTCACCTTTTTCAAAATGGTACTAGTACAATTGCAATTTCAAATTACTATATAGGATTGAATGGTGCGCCCATAGCTTCTCAGAATTTGAGCAAGGCCATCCTTAAAAGGGACACTCCTTCTAAAGTCTCCTTTCAAAGACCCTACACCTCCATGGGATATAAATTTAATGTTAGTCTCTCTCAACCTCCCTTTGAACCAACAGCTACATGTGACCTTAAATTTCTCTTTCAGAAGAGCATTTTCTTGGTTGCCATCACTTCTGCAAGAAGAATTTCTGAGATCCAAGCACTCATCTAAACCTACTTACTTGTTTTTTTCACAAAGATAGTGACCTTACTTACTAATCTGTCCTTTATTCCTAAGGTGGTGTCAGAATTCAACATAAATAGTTCTATGAATATGACAGTATTTTTTCCTAAATTTACCAACAAAGAGGAATATAGCTTACATTTACTGGATGTTCAGAGCCAGTTGTTTCTATCTTCACAGAACAAAAAAAAAAAAAAATCAGGAAAGCAGACTATGTTTCCTTCTCTGGACCAAAATTGGGAAAATCAGTTCCTAAAATTATTTTATCAAAGTGGTTAAAGTGCATCTCCTTTGTCTATAATAAATTAGGCATTTCTCTTACACATGCATTGAAAACACACTCTAATAGATCTGTGGCTACTTCCACAGTTTTTCAATGTAGGATGTCTATGGATGACATCTGTTCAGCAGCAACTTGGGTTACTTCTCATACCTTTATCACTCATTACAAATTCGATCTGGTTTCAAGAGGTATGGCATCATTTGGTTCTATCATGTTCAGGAATATCCTACCTTGAGTCCTCCTTGGATTCAAGTAGCCAGGGATGCTGTTCCATTCATGAGGATAGGACGAAGATTGACAATATCAGATAAAGAAGTTATGTACTCGCTATAACGTTCCATCTGTGTTGTTGATCTTCATTCTTTCCTTGCATCCCCTCCCACCTACTCCCATCCATGATTTCTGGAAGAACAAGCAGTTACATGGTCTCTGAATAGGTACATTTACATGTCTAAATTACTTTTTATATGGCTTCCTATATTTCTCTCTACAAGATCTGAGGCAGTTGGCAGGGTGCATTGTGGGTAAGGGAGAAGCTCAAGAGATCCATTGGCTGTGAGCTGTAGCATCAGCCAAGTCAGATCTGAAGGATTGGATCTGAACCCATTCATGAGAAAAGAATAAAGATCGACAACAGATATGGAACATGGAACATTATGGTGAGTACATAACTTCTTTCCAAGAATTTTACTAAACATAGGAATTATTGTATTGGGGCAGAATTGGGAGGCTGAGTAAGGGTGTATTTTCTATTGGTACAGGTCTGACAAAGATTGATTTCCAGATAGATGGCATGGTACTGGTTGTGAAGCTAATTGCATAGCTGAGTTTTAGTGGGGTGACTATAAAATCTCTACACTGGTAGAAAAACAAGGATAGAGGTTATAGTGACCAGAAGAAGAGTCTAGAGGAATCTCTCTTAGAAGATGTGCAATTTGCTTGTGTTTTAGAGAAGTTGAAGGGTGGATGATATCCTGAGGATGTGGCTGAATTTGTGTGTAAGGTGGTGTAATGTTTTAATACATAGGAGGACTGGGGAATTATCTGAGAAAATCAGCAGAGGAGAGATTTCCAGTAGAAGAAGGAATGTGGCCAAGAGATGAAAGCTCTTTAGGTGGATTTTCATCAGAGATGTATTTACCTCATGCAAGAACTGTTTTGGGGAGTGTAGAAGGGTATGTTGTATTGATTTGCGGAACTTAGCTTTATGCATGCATGAGGGTTGTTTAGTGATGTTTCACAACTTACAGTATTGCTCTCGAGTTAGGAATGGGGGGCGAGTTTTCCAGAATTTCCAAGCTTTATCATGTAAATACATTAGAGTTTTTAACTCTTAGAACAAGTCAGTCTTGTTATGTTTAAACAGTCTAAAAATTATGGGAAAATGTGTATTTTGAAGCTGTAGCAAAACTGTAAAAATAGGTTATCAGCAGAGTTTGGATCAGTGAGGTTGAGAATGACAGAAAAAAAATAACAGCTTGATGAACAATAAGCAATAAAAAAAAAAAGTTGTACATCAAGGAGGACTTAAACATTAAAAAAAGAAACTAGTAATACACTCACTAAACAGTTTTATTCAAATTGATGTTCTTCATACTCGGCCCACCCATCTTTAGTAACGTTTTCGAACCCTAACCATACAACTTAACTTAGAAAAAACTACTACTTCATAACACTAATAATAATCAGAAAAATTAAGGATTAATTTTATGGATGGGATTTTGTGTAAAGATTGCAAAAGTAAATTTTTTCCTTTCGGTGGTAGTGATTTATGTTATGAATGTAAGAAATATTTCTGTAAATGTTTTGTATTCACTTTGGTATTTTGATTATTCATAATAGCCACGCACACACTTACCTTAGATAACTATAGATATATGCACAATAACCACAATCCACTGAATGTGTACATAGGTTGTATATTGCGCACGTCAAACACCACCATGAAGAATTCACAGGAAATATTCAAACTGGTTGAGTCTGTACATTTCTTATGGAGTGTCTGTGGTGGGGATGCTTATATTAATTTGATGGTGTATGTATATATTTGTGTATATATGTATTTGTGTGTGTGTGTGTATATATGTATATATATATATATATATAGGTTCACTTTATAACATCGAAATACTGAAATGTCGAATTTCAGTATCTCGAAGCTATAAAGTCGAATGTGTGAAATAGCGAACGTTCATAATCGCAAATTTCACATATGTCAAATTTGCGGTTATGAAGTTGCTCTATGTAATGTCCGGGTTTGTGTTTTGGTGGTGCGCGGTGCCGTGTGTGGATGTAGGTGTTATGTCAGGTGAGTGTTTTGTAAGGGTTTTGAGTGGGAGTTAGTGTGTGTGAGGGATTGGAGAATGTGCATGTGTGAGTGAGCTTTTGTGTTGTGTTTGTGCGATCTCGGAGTTAGTATATATAAGTAGGGGGGTGTGGGGGGTGCAGCCCCCCACATGGGGGTGCAGGGGGCTTGTCCCCTGCTTATGGATGCGTGAGTTGTGTATGTGTGTTTTATTTTGTTTATGTTGTGATGTGGGTGTTGTATGTTTAGTGTAGTGTGTGCGGTGTTTTCGCGGTTTTTGTTGGTGTTTTGTGGATTCGGTTTTATAGTCTCGAGATACTGAAATTCGATATTTCAGCATTTCAAGGTTATAAAGTGAATCCATTTATATATATATATATATATATATATATATATATATATATATATATATATATATATATATATATATATTTACATCAGAAACATCAAATGCTTGTATCAGGCTGTAAATAACAGTGAATTATCATATGAGCAAAAGTAGTTTTCAATGGAGTTTTTGCCATCAGCATTTTGGATAAAATCACAGTGTAGCAGGCTAAGGGAATTATCTGTTACCCTTTTGTTGTGCAATCTCAGAGATGATGTATATAATTACCAGGGTATGTGGGGGTTTTCTCCATTCAGGAAATATTTATTTTCTGTTTTTTTATCATTTTAGTTTCACTCTTAACATTATCATTGTTTTGATGGTCAGCATTTCAAATGTTCAGTGTTTGATGATATAACATGTGTGTGTGTGTGTGTGTGTGTGTGTATGTATGTATGTATGTATATATATATATATATATATATATATATATATATATATATATATATATATATATATATATATTGCTCCTCTAGAGGTGGTAGAAGTGAAATTCTTTAAGTATTTGGCAAACCATAGTAGAACCATATATATGTGCATGTATATCTATATGGTTTCCCTACAATTCCTTGAGAAGGCTGGCACAGCTTATTGAAAATCAGCCTGTAGTATGTACTGGCTTTTTTTCAGAGCAAGATTGCAGTAAAGTGGGGATCAGGCAATTGACCCTTTCCCTACTATATTGTGATTTCAGAGTTTGTCTTTATGATTAGCAGGGAAGTGAATGGTGCAGGGGGTTTTCCCACCTGTAAAAAAGTACATTTTGTTTTTCTTCAAATGTTTATAATTCAAAGTATTGTGCATTTGAATCTTTGTGATCCAAACTGTTTTGAGTGTGTGACATAATTTGTTTTGATACTTCAAATGTCTGTAATTATGTTGAAACAGTTGCACCTCAAGATTCAAGCCCAAAGGCTAGAAAAAATAACAGGAATACCGGATACCCACTGATCGTTTCTTTTTTATTGACAAGTACTACGGAGACGCACCTTGGTTTAGCGCTTTCATCTAGATAACTAGATTTCCTCAGAACAAACAATACAAACTTCATAACACTTAAATACTAAAAAAATCCCGCCCTTTAGATCAATTAAACAATTAAATATATTTCATCACTGTTAAAATTTAAAGAGAAAAAAAGTTTTTTTCTCTCTCTCATGTTAAAAAGCACAATGCAAAAATCAAATTTGTGCACAACCATATGACTAATTGATGTCATTCCTTAAAACTGTATGGTTTTTAAAAACACATTCAACATTTATCTAGCACCACATAACATAATATGCATCTATTTCCATGTGTTAAGTACCATAAAATATGTACCTCTAAATCTATTGTATAACCTTAGTCCTTATTAGGTGTACTGATATCACCTACAATATGGACTAATTATTACTATCACATATATTACATACTCAACTTTTTACTCTTACACTAACTATTCATTCTATCTCTATTATAATAAAAACTCCTTATGTATAATTCATTGTGTATTGGATGTATAGCTAAAAACACATAAACTAACACATTATATGCTGTATTAAATACTATTTCATTATACACTTAAAACTATCTACACTTACCAAATTGTGTTTTGCTATGTTCTTACTAGTGGCTTTGTGGGGATAACTTCATTTAGTCCCAGGTGTGTTGCTGCATCTAATTTTAACTGCCATTTTATTTCTTTTTCACTAACCCTGGATTTAATGTTACCTCTCCTGGGGTTGGGTATAATCACATCTAGTATTCCAAATTTGAAGCCCACACATCCTGGGTTATTTAATATATGACGAGACAATGCATTGTTGGTATCCTGTTTATTGATACAATAAATATGATCATATATTCTATTCTTAAGAAAGCGGTCTGTCTTTCCTACATAATAGCTTTTACATGTTTCACATATTGCCAAATATACTAAGTGTTTCGTTTGGCAATTTCCAAATTTAAAGATTATCTTTGTCTTTGTCTTATTCTTTAAAGTAATAGTATTGTCTTCATATATGTATCTGCAAAAGTTACAAAACCCACATCTTTTTGTACCACTTTTTTGCTTTGTATAGCTTTTGTAATAATTTTGTTTGTATTCTATAATTCTTTTTAAACTATTACCTGTTTTGTATACAAAATGAGGCTTAGATGGTACTTTGTCTTTTATCATTGTGTCACTTGATAGTATGTTCCAGTTTTTACTAATAATTTCTTTAACTTCATTTGTGTGTTTACCATATTTCACAATACAAGCTTTTTTATAATTATTAGTTTGAGCATTAGTCACTGTAGCCTTACATATACCAATACCTAATAGTGATGGGTATTTTTTTCCCCATTCGCTAGATACATATGTGATTATATCATTTAACATTTTTGCCGGGTAACCTTTTTCCTTAAATATACCTATGAAGGTCAATTCATCCTTCATTTTGTCCCTAGCGGATGTCATTCTGGCTGCCCTTATGCATTGACCTTTGACTATGTTGTATTTAACCCTATGTGTGTGGGCACTATTAAAGTGTAAATATCCATTGCTGTACGTTTCCTTCCTATATATTTTAGACTGGAAGGAATACCCATCATTATAGATATATACATCTAGGTAATTGATTCCTTTCGTGTCATATTGATGTGTAAATTTAAGATAATTTGTTGATCCATTAATATATTCTATGAATTTATTTAATTCATCAATATTACCCACCCATAGCAAAAAAATATCGTCCAAAAACCGGACGTATGTTTTAATGTAGCTCATCCAATTAGACTTAAGTACATATTCCTTTTCCCAATCTAGGAGTACCATGTTGGCATACATGGGGGCACATGCTGTCCCCATTGCCACTCCAGAAATTTGTCTGTAGTACTCTCCTTCAAAGAAAATGTAATTATGATCAAGTACTATATCCATAAATGATGTTAACAATGAAATATCGTGTTGTTCCAAATCACTATAACTGTTTAAACTATTAATAAAACTTTCTATACCTTCATTCTTTGGTATGCATGAAAAAAGGTCTTTTATGTCTATTGTAACAAATGTTATATCAGGCGTCCATAACTCTTGCTTGAATATTCCCAGAAATTCCCATGAATCCTTAATAATATGCAGAATTTTATTGTACATATGCTTTAATTTATTATCCACAACTTTTCCAAAGGGAAATGTTTTACTAGCACTACCTGATATTATAGGTCTGAATGGTGGTTCTATGGGGTTTTTATGTACTTTAGGTATCCCCCTTATGGTAGCCAATATTGGAAATTCCACTTTTAAGTATTTGTATAGTTCTTCATCGATTCTATTTTCCAATAGATATTCCTCCAGGTAGGAGTCAATTCTGTTGTGTGCTATATTTACCTGATTTAAAGATGACTCTTCGTATTGAGTATTATTAAGAATTTCAAATATTTTACTACTATATTTCTCTTGATCGTACAGCACTATTCCTCCTCCTTTATCTGCTATCATAATTCTTACATTTTCTTTACAAATAGAATCTACTATTGTTTGTACTTCTTTATAATGAATGTAATCACTCTTGTTGAATTTATGTTTATTATATAACTTATAAATTTCCTTATTAATCACATTCTCAAACGATTCTAATGTTTTTGCCATAGGGGGAGTGAAGGAGCTCTTCTTTCTTAATTCCATTGTATTAGCTATATTAGAACTTTTGTCGTGAAAAAATACTCCAAGATTTATCTTTCTAAGAAATAATTTCACTTCCACCAATGTATCAATTAAGTCTAGGGATTTGTCTGGTATATATTTCATCCCTTTGGAGAATATGGATGCAAATTCTGGTTTCACTTCCAAAGAACTATAATTATATATTTTGACTTCTCCATCATTGGATATATGTACAGGACAGGGCTCCCCTATCTGTTCATCCATGTCACTTGTACAGGGTCCTATTGTAAAATTACTGAAATCACTAATGTGTTGTATTAAACCTATTGTATTTTCCTGTATCTGTTCCACTTGTTTTGCCCTTTCCCTTTCCGGTTTACTGTTTGCCATTTGCTTTGATGTCCATGTTCTAAAAAAACATCTTCATTGTTCTGGAAATACATTTCATTTTGATTACTCACACTTATATTTTCCCTATAAATTTCTTTAACTTTTTTGATATTCCATTTGTATGCTACACCTTGCTCATACTGTTTAACATCTCTTTCTAACTTCTTACACTTTTTTTCAAACGTCCTCTTACTTGTGTTTTCAGCATAATCATATTGTTTGTAAAACAGTTTATCCCATTGTGGAAAGAGTATGTCTTTCCGTATTGTTTTGTCCATAATTTCAGTTTCACTTAATAATGTACCCAATTTCAAATCATTATTACTTATAATGAATTGCATAAATTGTTTTCCAAAATCATTAAACATATTATTACACAATTTTATATTTTCAGTGTTCATCTCAATTCCCATGGGCTCCTTGAAAAACCGGAGGCCCATTGGGACTATATTACTATTCAAACACTTTCGCAGATACATGTTATCAACTTGTAATGCTTTTATTTTAGTTAACTTATTCCCAAAACCAAAAATCATATGTTTTAGGGAATTGTACTGCTGTTCATCATCATTGAAGTTATTTTTTACTACACTTTTTTTATCAAAATCAAACGGTAAATAAGTTCTCAACATTATAATTGTCCGTTTTGTCTTGATTTCCCAAATGGGAAAATTGAGGTACAGTACCTTTTTGTATTTGTTTGGCGGTGATATTGTGTTTATCCTTTCCGCCATATGTCCTTTCCGGTTGTTGTCTTTTCGGTTTGGCCCCTGAAATCAAATAGATCTCTTCCTCTTGGTTTCCTGGGACAGGATTAAAGTCAAATGATGTCAGTTGAGATTCTGCATTTTGATGCGTATCCTTCCTCGGCGTACAGCTCAGCATGAAGGGAGACGACGTTCTTCTCTGCCCATTCGGGATCTCCTCCTCGCTCGCTTGGCCTAGTGAGGAACGGGATGACGCTACCACGTTGCTTTTAATAGGCGGAACTTGGTTTCTTAAAGTGCCAGTCTGCGGTGTTAATAGTTCAATAAGCCGTGAAAGTTCACCTTTTATGATGGCCATCTCCGAATGTAACTTGTCGACTTCTTCCCTCGTAATAGGGGTTCCCAGTGTTGAAACATCTTGTAGTGAATCCATTATAGTCGATTATTAAGCAAATAGAATTCCTGTATACAACTATTGCACCTCAAGATTCAAGCCCAATGGCTAGAAAAAATAACAGGAATACCGGATACCCACTGATCGTTTCTTTTTTATTGACAAGTACTACGGAGACACACCTTGGTTTAGTGCTTTCATCTAGATAACTAGATTTCCTCAGAACAAACAATACAAACTTCATAACACTTAAATACTAAAAAAATCCCGCCCTTTAGATCAATTAAACAATTAAATATATTTCATCACTGTTAAAATTTAGAGAGAAAAAAAGTTTTTTTCTCTCTCATGTTAAAAAGCACAATGCAAAAATCAAATTTGTGCACAACCATATGACTAATTGATGTAATTCCTTAAAACTGTATGGTTTTTAAAAACACATTCAACATTTATCTAGCACCACATAACATAATATGCATCTATTTCCATGTGTTAAGTACCATAAAATATGTACCTCTAAATCTATTGTATGACCTTAGTCCTTATTAGGTGTACTGATGTTATCACCTACAATATGGACTAATTATTACTATCACATATATTACATACTCAACTTTTTACTCTTACACTAACTATCAAGTGACACAATGATAAAAGACAAAGTACCATCCAAGCCTCATTTTGTATACAAAACAGGTAATAGTTTAAAAAGAATTATAGAATACAAACAAAATTATTACAAAAGCTATACAAAGCAAAAAAGTGGTACAAAAAGATGTGGGTTTTGTAACTTTTGCAGATACATATATGAAGACAATACTATTACTTTAAAGAATAAGACAAAGACAAAGATAATCTTTAAATTTGGAAATTGCCAAACGAAACACTTAGTATATTTGGCAATATGTGAAACATGTAAAAGCTATTATGTAGGAAAGACAGACCGCTTTCTTAAGAATAGAATATATGATCATATTTATTGTATCAATAAACAGGATACCAACAATGCATTGTCTCGTCATATATTAAATAACCCAGGATGTGTGGGCTTCAAATTTGGAATACTAGATGTGATTATACCCAACCCCAGAGGAGGTAACATTAAATCCAGGGTTAGTGAAAAAGAAATAAAATGGCAGTTAAAATTAGATGCAGCAACACACCCGGGACTTAATAAAGTTATCCCCACAAAGCCACTAGTAAGAACATAGCAAAACACAATTTGGTAAGTGTAGATAGTTTTAAGTGTATAATGAAATAGTATTTAATACAGCATATAATGTGCTAGTTTATGTGTTTTTAGCTATACATCCAATACACAATGAATTATACATAAGGAGTTTTTATTATAATAGAGATAGAATGAATAGTTAGTGTAAGAGTAAAAAGTTGAGTATGTAATATATGTGATAGTAATAATTAGTCCATATTGTAGGTGATAACATCAGTACACCTAATAAGGACTAAGGTCATACAATAGATTTAGAGGTACATATTTTATGGTACTTAACACATGGAAATAGATGCATATTATGTTATGTGGTGCTAGATAAATGTTGAATGTGTTTTTAAAAACCATACAGTTTTAAGGAATGACATCAATTAGTCATATGGTTGTGCACAAATTTGATTTTTGCATTGTGCTTTTTAACATGAGAGAGAGAGAAAAACTTTTTTTCTCTTTAAATTTTAACAGTGATGAAATATATTTAATTGTTTAATTGATCTAAAGGGCAGGATTTTTTTAGTATTTAAGTGTTATGAAGTTTGTATTGTTTGTTCTGAGGAAATCTAGTTATCTAGATGAAAGCGCTAAACCAAGGTGTGTCTCCGTAGTACTTGTCAATAAAAAAGAAACTATCAGTGGGTATCCGGTATTCCTGTTATTTTTTCTAGCCTTTGAGCTTGAATCTTGAGGTGCAATAGTTGTATACAGGAATTCTATTTGCTTATGTTGAAACAGTGCAAGAAACTTCTCTGTGTGGAAGATTTTCAGTCCATATATTTCTAGTTAATCACTGTATATTAATCGGATCAGACAATAGTAGTAGAAGTAGCGAACGTATACTCGTCAAGTCAAAAAGTAATAATAGAAACTATATAATTATACAGTATTACTAAGTATTCGAAAGTAATCCAAGCAAGGCAGGCAGTCTGTTTCCAGTCGAAAATCCATCTGTGTACTTAATAAAGGATTTTCGACTGGAAACAGACTGCCTGCCATGCTTGGATTACTTTCGAATACTTAGTAATACTGTAGAATTATATAGTTTCTACTATTACTTTTTGACTTGAGTTTATGTTCGCTACTTCTACTACTATTGTCTGATCTGATTAATATACAGTGATTAACTAGAAATATATGGACTGAAAATCTTCCACACAGACGTTTCTTACACTGTTTTGTTTTTAGACCCACTACACTTTAGTGGGTTGTTTTGAGACTTCGGGAATACCACGGAGATTACTTGTTTTTAATATTTATGTTGACATGCTACTAAGCATATGCCCAGAATTAATCTTGGTGCATGCAAGAGTTGAAAAAAAAAAAGATGGCATTATTTTTTTTTGCAGTGGACAAGCCCCCCTGCACCCCCATGTAGGGGGTCTGTTCCTTCACACCCCCTACTAATTATATATTCTTAATATGAGCTTACACAATCCTGGGGATAAGGGTATATTCCCCTACCTGTGGATTTATCAATCTTGCATGCCTGTCGACCATCTGTTTAGTTGACCACATTGTGTTAAACGTCAACTAAAATAATGCTTGATGAAGTTACCGGGACCCCTATATAAGTTGTTGAAGATATAATTCATTGAATATGTGAAATGCTTGCTTGTTTTATCAATTGTGATACTGATTAGTACTCTAGTCAACTATGTGTAGTCAAAATAACATGGAAATGGTGTTTATTCAATGGCTGTTGTGGCAGTCTTTTACAGTGTTATATGCACATTTGTAGTTCTTATATTTCCTTTTTAAATTGAATAAACACCTTAGTTATGGTTGTGTGACAATATGATTTGTATATTTAAGTAAGGGTGTAAGGTTCCCATTGTTAGGAGTATGGGGTACTGCACCTATGTAAACAATTGTTAGTGCTTATTATTCTACATTACCTATGATGCTAATTTCTGCTTGGACAGAAAAGTACATGCAATCTAACTGGTTTGGTTTGAGAAACACAGCAAAGTTGTACTTCCTCTGCTGCCATTTAAATGCAATAGATTTATGCAGAGCACTAAATGAATGGATGTCAGATATTACTTTTCATTTTGTTCTTTTAGTTCTCTTCTTTGTTGATATTTATTTTTAAAATTATTAGCCCGTATAACAGAGAAATAAAACAATTACATTTCACAAACATCTATTTACAAAGTCCATAATATTCTATCTTAGTATAAAAACCATCAGAAAAACTTTAAAAGTAGAAAATAATGTTTGGTTTATTTATTTATTTATTTAACATTGTTTACTGGGAAAGTCCAAGTGGACACACGTCCTTTTTCAGCAGAGGCCTGGGGAGAAAATCTCCATGAGTAACAAATTTAAATGCATGAATTGCAATAATCGAAGTATAAAGAAAACAAAATGTAGTATACATAAGAAAATGCATATTTGTTACATCATGACAACAAAACCTAGGCTTTGAAGTTAGCTAGTACTATTTGTAAAGTATGACTTGTGTCAAGATATAAGGTTAAGACAGGGTGGTAGGAATAAAAGATTAAACACCAGGGAAGTTGGATATGTTGGGATATACTGTGATGTATCAGAGCATTCATCAGTTAAATTAGTATTTTTCTAGCAAATTTTCTACTTTTAACCAACTATTCTGTATAGTATTGTATTTTTTTTAATCTTAATAGCATTTAATTTGTAATAAAATTTTTTTTGCAATGTTTACAAATTCATCAATTGATGTAGTATGTGTATTCTTTGAACTTTTAGTAACAACTTTTCTAGGTATTGTTAGAATATTCCAAAGAAGATGACGCTGTGATTTTTGGAATGCCCAAGGAACTGTAGCATTGAATCATCCTAAAGATTTAGTTAATTTAAACTTGTTTGACAATAATGCTTGAATGAAAATATATTTTTCCAGAAAGGATTTCAAACTTTACAATCAAAATTCATATGTAATCAATCTTTTTTAATTAGATTTGCATCTCCAGCATTTAATATTTTCTTTCTTGTACAAATATACATGAAATGATTTTCCAATAGGGAAATGATTAAGATTTTTCTGATTGTAAAATAATTAATTTTTATCTTTATCTAAAAAAAATCTATTAAACCTGAATAAAAATTCAAAATTTTTATATTTCATTTGTTTGGTTTTATTAATTTATAAATAAAACCAAAGAAATCAAATATAAATTTTGATAGATGGACTTATTTAAATTAATTCTAGATTTTATTAAATATTCCATAATATTTGGAAAGTACTTTTTATTAGAATTTGTTATACCTTCTAAATTAGATATTAAATATTGTCTATTACTTTGTGTGAGTACACCTGTTGCTTGAGCTGATATATCTTTTAAGTATTCTAAAGAATGAGTTTTTGTTTCATTTAATAGGTGATTCCAAAAAAATATATATTTTTATTCTTTAGGGCCAAAATTGTATTCCTATTAAAAAATGTACATAATCTTCTGTAAAAGCTATAGGAACTAATGAGAATATCCAAGCCTCTAAGAATTTTACATATAACATTTCTAAATAAACTCAAAATATTATTAATACAATTAGAATGTGATATAGGATTACTTTTGACAAAATGTTTTATTAGCCAGATAAAATTATCTGGTAAATTTGATTATGAAACTCTGATGTACTTTTATCATTTTAAAGCCATATATATTCTTGTATTGTTTTCTATTTTGCAGAATAACCTGAATTTACCCATAAATTTATTTTTTATAACTGAAAATATGATTCAGTATCTGGACACCTGATCCCCCTGCTTCCCACTTTCTTATATGATGTTCAAAAGCTATCCTAGGCTTATTACGGTACCAAAAAACTTTCTAAGGATAATTTTTCTATATACTTTCAGGAGTGAAAATTGATACATTTTGAATAATATATAATATTTGGTAATATAATTTTAATTGAGGTTAATATTTCCTCTATTGTAAAAATATAAATTGTTCCATTTGTTAAATATGTAATATCTTATTTAATATGTCATGTTAATTGAAATTACATCTCTTTATTTTTTAAAATGATACCCAAATATTTCAAATTGTCATTATTTCTATCAAAGCTAATACTAGTTTTTAATTTATGTTCTCATTACGTATTCTAAAGAATTATTTTTGTTTCATTTAATAGGTGATTCCAAAAAATATATATCTTAATTCTTTAGGGTCAACATTGTATTCCTATTTGAAGAATATAAATAATCTTCTGTAAAAGCTATAGGAAGTAATGAAAATATCCAAGCCTCTAAGAATTTTTACAAATAAAATTTCTAACTATACTCAAAATATTATTAATATAATTAGAATTTGATGTTCTATAATTACTTTTGAATAAAGATTGTTTTATTAACCAGATTAAATTATTTGGCAAATTGAGATTATTAAACTCTGATATACTTTTGTGGTTCATTATTGCATTGTTTTTATGCAACCACTGTTTTTGTGAGGTTTTTGTTTTAACACTTATCTTTTTATATTATTGTATTCTTTTTCCATTTTGCAAAATAACTAGAATTTAACCATAAATTTATTTTTAATAACTGAAGGCAATATTACTCAATATCTAGAAATCCATTCCCCTGCTTCCATTTTCTTATATGATATAAGCTATGGTAGGCTTATTAGGGTACCAAAATAATTTTCTAGGGATAATATTGATTTTTCTCTATCATTTTTAGGAGTGAAAATTAATACATTTTGAATAATATGTATTTGGTAATATAACCATTTTAATTAGAGTTAATATTTCCTACATTGTAAAAAAGAAATTGTTCAATTTTTGTTAAATCTGTAATATATTTTATAATGTGTTTGATGATCATTTAAATTACATTTCTTTATTTTTTGTTAAAATACCTAAATATTTCAATTGTCATTATTTCAACCAAAACTAATGTTTTAAAATGTATTTAGTTTTGTATTAAGTAATGTTTTAGCTTTATTATTATTAAGTTAGGCCTGATATATTCTCAAAACTATTTAATGAATATAGTAATGAATTTAAAGATTCAATATTTCCAATTTTAATAAGATGATATAAGCACTGAGTTGGATTTTAAAAGAATATTTATCTGGTATTTTAAAACCTACAATATCTTTATTCTTTCTAATAAAATGTGCCAATGGTTCAATAACCAAGACAAACAGGGTGAATGAGGACATCCTTGCTTTGTACCTGAATTTACTTTGAAAGATTTTGAAAGATATGAACCTAGATTAACACAAGCATACACACTTTGATACATACATA
The DNA here is from genome assembly GCF_019279795.1 of Protopterus annectens. NCBI lineage: Eukaryota > Metazoa > Chordata > Ceratodontiformes > Protopteridae > Protopterus > Protopterus annectens. Next base: position 179,883,857 of record NC_056749.1, read on the forward strand.
TAATTCAATTTATAAAAATTACTAGAAATTTTATATTTCTTAAATGCAGTAGTTAAAGCCATTTTACTTAGTCAAATGCTTTATGTACAGACTTGTTTATTTTATTTGCATAATCTATTAGTGAAATAACTCTCTTAATGGTATCTTGTGTCTGACTATGAAGGATAAATCCCATTTGATCATTTACTGAAACAGGCAAACTTTGATTCTGCTGCTAATATGAATATAACAATTTTATAATCTACATTTAGAAGATATGAGTCTGTTGGCTGCTTATCTTGTTTTAAAATGGGTGATACTATATAATGTTTCCATGAGGGGGGAATTTAGTACTAGTTCTATCTTCATTAAAAACTTTCAATAGAGTTAACAATTCATTTGTCAATAATTTATATATTTCTGGTATAATACTATCATGGATAGATTACCTGGTGGTTTATTATTTTTTAGTTTTTTTTTAATTTGATCGCTAATACCTGTCATTGTGATTGGATTTTCTTTTTTTAAATTTTTCTAAATTTAGCCTGTTACGGATACTACAACTTAAAAAAGCTTATATATTGTTTTCTTGCTCATCAGTATTACATAATGTATGGATTTAGATTTTCCTAATAAATTCTAAAGCATTCTAGTATATCCTCTCTGTAACCTTTTTTTATTCTGATCTAAAACAGTATTAATATGTTTAATTTTATTCATTTTTTATCTGGTCACAAGTTTATGTAGGCTAGTTGGATTTAAAGAATATGTTTGTAGTTTGAACTTTTCCAAATTAACTGATATCTTATGATTTAATATTTCTGCATATTTTAAGTTAAAATCAATAAGTTTAGATTTCCTTATTGCCATTCTTATAAGTATCTTTAATTTGGGTGATGCAGTGGTGCAACAGTTAGTATTGTTGCCTCACAACAAGAGGTTCTCTGGTTCAGTTCTGGAGTGCCCTCTGTGTGGAGACTGCGTGTCCTCCCTGCATTCATGTTGGTTTCCTAGTGGTGTTACAGTTTCCTCCCCTATTCCAAAGACGTGTCTGGAGCACTGATCCCCTGGCCTCCACTGAAAATGGACTCTGTCTCAGTAAACAAATGTTAAATAAATTTATCTGTTTTCATTTGTAAATGTAAAAGGTCTTTCTCCCATTCCTTTCTTTTATGCAAGTACCAAGTATATATATTACCATAAATGTATATTTTAAAAGTATCCCATAAATAATATCAGAAGCTTCTTCATTATTATTAAAATATAATAACCGTTGTATTTCTTTCAGAAAACGTTCTTTGAATTCTAATTTTGTTACATAAGCTATTATAACTTTATCTATTTTAGAAGTCAATTAATTAGAAACAAAAACTTGTGTACCATATCTATATGAATATTGAGTATATTGTAATGAGTTTGTAGATATGAAATCACTAGTATCTTTTAAATGTAAGGTATCAATAAAATTTGCTAAGATTTTAGCTATAGCCGTAAGTCTAAACTTTTCCCTGAAAGCTAGTCATTAATTTTCAGTAAACAGTTAAAATCTCCAGATAAAATGAAAGTCCCTTTCATATATGATATAATTATATCCAAATATGTTTTTAATGTTTAGCTCCATACTTAGAATCCCATATGCATTTGCTAAAGTATATATTTTTCTGAAAGTCAATAACGACAATACTCAACATTCCATTCTTATCTGAACACATCTCTTCATAACACTGTTTTACACAAGATAGCAGTAACACTTTTTTGTGATTTAAAAAGTGAACTTGATATTACCATATAATTTTTAGATGCCAATCTAACAATATCACCTGCATTAAATGTTTCCTGAAAACAAATAGATGAACTTTTTACATTTTAAAATATTTAATTAAACTCACTCTTTTAGAGTTATTTAAACCATTTATGTTCAAAGAGATGCATTTCAATTGATTCATATTGAAATTAAGATTTTAGAACAAAAACAATTATAACTCTTGGAATTTCCTTATACAACCTAAATATTCATTACTAGTAAGAAGAGATATTTTTCTAATGATTGTAAATACAATATTTATACAATTCAATATAGACTCAAGAACCAAAAGTAATTTAACTAATATAAACCTAACCACGTATATATAACCTGTCATGGAACCAATTGTCCCTTGTTTGATGAGAAACATCATTCAAACTTCCCACTTATTTTAACTTGAGCAAAAACCCTCTACTCAAATCTATTATTGCTACTTCTTCAAATTAAACATCGCCTATTTAAAATAATTTTTTTAAATAAAAGAATGAGCACTAATATAAAAAAACTTATAAATTGAAATAAATGTAAATGGCTTTCTATTTGTATGTTATAGAATATTCATCTTTATTTACAAGTTATAAATATTCAGTATTTTATAATTATTCTCATCTTTTAATTTTATTTTCCATAAATTATTAATGTAGATTAAAATAAAAATGATGAAAACAGAACCACTTTCAAGTCAAATTTAAGACGTGAAGAAATTTTCAGTCACCCATTTACTGATTTTCATACATCTCCTCAAGCTACTTAAATGATCAATAAACATAACATTTTCTTATATGTATCTTAAAATTGCCAAAGTCAATGCCTAATTAAAACATCTTATATCAATGTACTCTATCCCTTAATAATTTAAATAGCAAGAGTTTAAATATAACAAGATAAAAGAATAATACATGATAATGTAAATTAATACTCATGCTCATAGTTATATTAAACTTATAGTCTAAAATATTACTCATAAAATACCTATTAACTTAGATCTCATAAAGAAAAACATTTTATTTCTTTTTTTAGAATATCAAACCTTAAAAATATACAGCAAGTAATATATCTTAAACATTGTGTGCCTATAATACAATAGCTCTTGTAAATGGGTGTACAGCCAAGACATTTGTATTAATATATATTCATTAAATATTAATATGCTTTTATAGTGGCATATTTACATTTAGATTAGCTAATAATAATAAATATGATCAGCTGTTACATACTTTTTGAGGACATACATTTTATATCCCAGACTTCAGTTATCTCGTTACTGCAATCTTCTAATTTTAAATAAAAACATTTAATATTCAAGACCAGGTAAATCATTTTATTTATAAATTAAACATTTAATAGATTTTTACATGAGTATTCCTTAATCTATTGAAACTTTATTTAAATTGATCCAATAGTATGCTTAAAAATAAGTGTTAATAGTTGTATAATTATTGTCAACATCACATCTAGTTAATAGAAAACAGGATTTAGCATGCTGAGGTGTCATCTCAACAATGAAGCTAAAGCCCTTAAGTGACTAGACTTAATTCAACTATTCTTCAACACCACCTACTCACAATCATGACGAATAAAGTATGTCATATCCACTCATTTCACTTTCTGAAATGTGAGTGGAAATCAGAGTACTTAAAACAAAACCCATGCGATGAAGGCATTCCTGCTGAAAGCGCTTATCCAGTTACTTTAAGATGACTTCACATTTCACTGTGTTTTTATTTTTCTTATACTTTGCTGATTTTTAGTATTAAATAGTTTTAAACCTCTGCATGGTGGATGAGGTTTGCTTTGTTTCTGCTATTAAGTTTTAGATTGGCAAGCTGCCTTTAACGGTCTGTGGTGTGTTTTTACCTGGATAGGTATATATAGTTCTGTAACATTTGCGATATGGCAGTTGCGGTTGAATGCCTATGTAACCTGCTGGAGTATACTGATATTTGGAGATTCATTGATTGTACCTAGTTTGCAGTCATCTGTAAACTTGGTCAGCCACAACCCCTTAGTTTTGACCTGAACGTCTAAGAAGTATATACCAAACAGTAGGTGGACTAGCACTAACATCTGTGGCACCCCACTGGTAACAGGTCTGCTGGTTGATGTGGAGTCACCCACTTTGATAGTGTGCATCCTGTTTGTGAGCCAGTTGGCCGTCCATCTTACAACAAAGGGGGTTGCATTCAGTTTGCTAAGTTTATCAGTAATGCCTGAATGTGGGATTGTGTCAAAAGTCTTTGCCAGGTCGAGCTATGCTGTGTGCATGGATTTGTCCTCATCAATGGCCTTGGTCACATTTTCAAAGAAATCCACCAGATTTAATAGGCAGGATCCGCCCTTCACAAAGCCAAGTTTGGTAGGATCCAGGGTTTGGAGGTCACATGTCTTTGAGGTCCATAATGATACGTTCCATGGCTTTACAGATGAGGCTGGTTAGGCTTATGGGTCTGTAATTCCCCAGGTCTGTTGCTAGGCCACCTTTGTGGAGGGGAATAACTGTTGCTATTCTCCATTCTGCAGGAAGAAAGACTGTGGTTAGGCTGTGATTGAAAAGGGTACTTAGTGGTGATGCTAATTCATGTTTTAGCCTGTTTAGAAGACAGCCTGGGATGTCATCTGGTCCCATAGAAGCTGTGTTTTTTTTTTTTTGACTTGGACAAGGCTTTGATGACCTGCTCTTCAGATATGTAGGGTGGGATGAAGGTTTGTTGCAAGTTAGGAGGGGATAAGGGAGTGAAATTTTCACCATCTACTTTTATGGTAAGTTTAATTACTATGTTATTCATATTGATTACCATAGCATAGAATAACTGGGAGGTAGATGGGCTAGGGTCCAGAAACCCCTGGAAAGGATCCTAGAAAATCTGGACTTAGATCTGGAAAAGGAATCTAGCTTGTAATGCTTTGTAAAAGTATATGCAGAAGACCAAGCCACTTTGAGTACTTCTTGAGTCCAACTATTTCCAAGAAGCCATAGATGAAGCCAAGTCCCAATTGTACCTTGATCCTGCCTGGAATTGTTTTGTTGTGGTGGATGTAAGAAGAGGTAATAGCCCAAGACAACCACTTGGAAACAGTCTGGCTTGACAAAAAAACTGCCTTTTTTTCTTACCTTCATAAGAAATGAACAATTGATGTTCATGGAACATTGGAACAGCAGATAGAAATTCTGATAGATTTTTTTTTCTGTCAAGCTAGTACCCAAGTTATCTGTGGTCATTCAAGGGCTGCAATATCCTTCCATTTTTGAGTTCAAGGGAGAATTCATGGAGAAGAATAGTTTGGCTTAAAGTAAACTCAGTTACTACTTTAGGCATAAAAGAAGGATTAGTTCTCTCAACTTAACCCTATCTCTGTGGAAAATTAGATTATGTTGACCTAGCATAACAGCTTGCAACTCGGGTACTCTTCTTTCAGAAGAAAGAGCAATCAGCAATTGTATATTAATCATCTGGAATCTTGCCAGAGGTATCATGGAATCATAGATGCCATTAGACGCAGAATCCTGAAGTATTCCATCTTAGTGACAAAAGTCTGAGTGGAAAACTCCCGAAATAGATCTAAATATAGATCTATTTTTCTTGTGGAAGAAAGCTGTTTGTACTCATGTGTCCAGCAAACAACACCAGGAACACAATCCTGTGTGGTAGAGCCAGAAAAGATTTTTTTGACCAGAATTGGTCTCCAGAAATTTTTCTTTGGCATCAAAAATATTCTTGACTAAAACCTTTTAACAACTGGGAAAGAGGAACCTTTTCTTTTATCCCCTGAGATAGCATGTGCAGACAAGAGGGAGCAGAGTAGTTTGGTCTGGTGAATATGGAATAATTCCCTTGAAATGAGGAATTTCTTCCTACTGCCATCTGTAACCCTGCTGATTCAGTCTCAGCAGTCCTTTGCCTGAAACTATATGTTGCCAAAGAGGTAAATGGGGATTCAAACTTTCTGGAAGTGATATGGTACTGCCAGGGTGGGGGTTGGTGGGACAAAGTCCCTTTTCATTCATTCAGTCATTGACTGTCCTTTATTCTGGGGGGATTCTTTCTTTTTGGAATCTCTATGCCATTGTTTTTAAATGTCTGCTTCCCAGCATTTACTGTTTCTTGTCAAAACTGGACAAGAAAGCAGAATATCCCTTGGAAAATGTAGAGGCCCGAACAATTTGAGATATTCCCTGTAAAAGTTCACATGATTTGATAACCTCTGCAGCAGAGTTCAAAAACAAAATCTCTATACAAAGGACAATTTAAAATCTAATTTTTTACATCATCTGAATGATTCAGAGAAGGTAGATAGACCAACCTCAACACTGTATCAGCGACAATAGCCCTGAATGTACTATCTACAGAGTCATAAGCACACTTTAAGCAATGAGGCATGACCTGAGCAACTGAAGAAACTCAACAGCACAAAGCATATTTTTCCTCTCAGGAGGGAACTGCAAATAAATAATTCATCATATTTTCACATTTAGATTAAACTTTAACATATGAGCCTGACAATTCAAAATTCTAAAAATTAAAGTTGTACAAACATACTTTTTCCCCAAATTTACCAACTGCTTTTCCATCATTGTCAGAAGGGGAAGGATTAAAATTAGCAAAGTGTTTGACAGCATCTAGATTAACTAATGGTATAGCTGTTGGATCAGGTCTGGGATGAGTGAGTAAAAATTTAAAAGTGTGAGGAGCTTTGTACATTCTATCTGCATTCTTAGGTGCACCAGGCTGACTATCAGGGAAAACCATAGGCTGTGGCAAATACGCACTCCACTTGACAGGACTGCAAGATGCGAGGAGGTTCTGGGAATTCCATTTGTAGCAGTTCACAGTATTTTCTGAGGGACTGGGAAAGCTCAGTGTTCTCCCACCAAAAATGCAGGGTCATTATGGAAAAAAGTCTCAGAAAAAGAGAATCCCTAAGAAGGAGATTCAGATATCATAATCTCCTCTGAGTCTGAATCAAAAATCTGTAGAGAAAAACATGTATCCAGGATTCCGTTTAATAATCTTTTCAGGAAAAGATGAACCCTTTTTATTTACCAGAAACCACTTGATAAGAGGGCCAATAGCCTGTACAAGACCCTGGGCCAGACTTAAGCTACTTCTGTCCACTGAAACTGGTGCAAGAAAAGATATACTTAGCTTTTTGTTTTTCATGAAAGTTGGGCCAAACAGGATTATTATCAGCAATAGCTTTCCCAGGGTTGGGGACAACAGTCTGGCTAAGCAGTGGCACAATTCCTGTCTTTTCTCCCAAAACTTACAGAAGTGGCTCTCCCTTGCCTATCAAGAGGACCCCAACAGCTACACAGGTTGTGGCTAGCCTCCCTCTCCATAGTGGCTGTATGGGCAACACCAGAAGGATCCAGGGAAAAAGATGAGTAGTCTGAAAAAAAAACGGCTTTGGCAATTGCAGAGTCACCAGCCTGTGGCTGAGGCAAACTGCCAACCTGCTGTGCCAAAGGCTATTTATGTAAATACAATCGTCAGGAGACCAGATCCAGAGAAGCCACTGAGTTTGAGCTTTAACGCAATTTTTATTTTAGAACACACCAAATAGCGTTTTCGCTACTGATAATACAGTAGCTTCATCAGAAGTAAGAAACAAATTGGCGCCAAAGTCCATTTAAAAGTTTTTTTAAAAGGTGACGTCACCATTTCTAAAAGTGGACTTGCGCAAATAGACTTAACAATCAATTAAAAACAGTGAGTTAAAAACAAAAAGCAGCTTAATAATTGCAACGCTTAGCCTAGGGAACATTCAGGAACACTGGCAAAAGGACCCAGATCGTCCAGATACTCATGTTGCATTCCAAAGCATTCCATGATTAAATTAGCCTTATTCCAGGCTTACCATGTCACCAAAATTTATAAAAACTGGTTATTTTATTACCAGTAATCCACAATTTCATGGAAGATTTGAAGTTTTACCACTTATTGTGTACAGGAGAGGCAATAATCTTAAAAGTATATTAGAAAGAAATAAAAAGCCTGATTTTTTCTCAAAACAGAAAGGTACATTCCTATGTGGCCATTGTAATTGGTGTAAATTTCTAAAAACAGGCTCAACATTCCAAATTAGAGGTAAAAAATATGATATTTTTCACAAAATGGACTGTAATACTAGATCCATAGTTTACTTGGCTTTATGTGACTGCTGTCCGGCATATTATGTCGGAAAAACAGACCAAAGGTTTAAGGATAGAATATACCAACATAATTACGCAATAAGGAAAAAGAAAGAAGATGACGCTTTAGCAAAACATATCATAAATCAGAGTGGTCACAGCTTCCATTTTTTAGCCATTGACCACATCCCATATAACATCCGGGGTGGACCTCAAGCACTGTTCCTTGAAATTAAGGAATTAGAATGGCAGATTAAATTGGAAGCATTTAGTAGCCCGGGTCTTAATGAACATTGTAACATCTCTTGCATCCTTAAACTTAAGAGCTACTTGAGATAACTTAACTTTATTGCCCCACTATTTGTTTTCTCCATTAGTATTAACTCCTTTTATTATTATTTATTTTGGTTCTACCATAATTACATATGAACAGCCTATTATGGGTTATATATGGAGTTAGTGGGATTAAAACACGGCAAGAAATAGACTGTGGAAAACAATAAGGCTTGTGCAGCTCTTCATTTGAAGGCTGCTTCACATTTCCACATTTGACATTTTCACATAAAAAAATTTTCCTACATAATTTCATGATAGTACAACACCCTCTTTCTGATTTAATTAACTTTTGAATATAATCTAGGTACTATCCACTCGTTTGTAGGTATACATGTATGTTAGGCTTTGAATATAGCATAATACTGTTTATATAATGGAAATTTTTCATTGATGGTCCTGTTATGTGCCCCTTGAAGTTTCATTTAATTGAGATTGTCACAGCTTTTGTATATTTATAAACTTTTATTATACAAACATTTTGCATTTTAAAATGTTATGCATTGGCATATTTTTCAATTTATGGTAACTGTTTTACTTTTCCACACTTTTTGGAAGGGAGTTGCTAGCCGGGCGTCATTTTGGTGCATTTATTCATGTGTATATACTTCTTAGTGCAAGAGTTTGTTTTCTTGCTTTTATTTTGGTGACACGGTAAGCCTGGAATAAGGCTAATTTAATCATGGAATGCAACATGAGTATCTGGACGATCTGGGTCCTTTTGCCAGTGTTCCTGAATGTCCCCTAGGCTAAGCGTTGCAATTAAGCTGCTTTTTGTTTAACTCACTGTTTTTAATTGATTGTTAAGTCTATTTGCGCAAGTCCACTTTTTGAAATGGTGACACCACCTTTTAAAAAAACCTTTAAATGGACTTTGGCGCCAATTTGTTTCTTACTTCTGATGAAGCTACTGTATTATCAGTAGCGAAAACACTATTTGGTGTGTTCTAAAATAAAAATTGCGTTAAAGCTCAAACTCAGTGGCTTCTCTGGATCTGGTCTCCTGACTATTGTATTTACATCAGTTTTTCTTTTACCTTGGTTCCAGTTTGCAAAGGCTATTTAGTTAACTTTTGTCTTTTTGTGGTTGTAAAGAAGGATTGACCATGGGACTTGTTTTGTTCTACAATCAAGCCAAAATGGAACTTCCTTCTTGAGAAAACTAAGCAGCACAAACTGGTAAAATGCAAAAGCTACTTAAAAATAACTTTTCATAGCAAAGACACTCAAATACACTTTTATCTGCCCTCAAAAGTAATTTAAACACAGTTTCTCTGCAGAAAACATGGTTTTAGAATGTTTAACTTTTAAATTGTCTAACAAAAGTGTGCTTCCATTTAAAAATAGTGAAGTTGAGTGACAGTCAATAAAACACATCGCTAGCTTAAAATATACTTTCCTAAACACGAAAGCAAGTTTAAACATTTAAAAATAGTAAGAACAAGGTTTTTCTCCAAAGGAAACTAATCAGTTCAGCAATGGAACAGCACAAGCCAATCAATGATCTTCAGAAGCCTGCAGTGGAGAACTCTCTTCAGCAGCAGTAAAGCTCTGAAGGCTTTGTTCCTAAATATGACTTTGTCAGCTCAGTTAAAGCTGAGTAATGCTTTGGGTGCATGGAAGTCACTGCAAAGCTTTGGAAGCTGGCCAGCTGTTATATCCTATGCAGGATATAACAGCAATGATTAATATGAGGAACATTTAAAGAAATTTGCAAATCTTTTTGTTAACATTTAAAGAAATGTTTACTTAAATATTATGACAAAACTAAAAATATGAGAAAACAGCTGTTGAAAGATGTGTATGGAATGGTGGTTGGGAAGTGGATGTTAAATATGAAGTGCAATGCTTTGCAACATTTACCTAGTATGATGTTTGTAGAAGGTTTTAGGAGTACTTTAAAATTCCAAAGCTAACAAAAAAAAAAAAAAAAAAAAAGTGGTAGCATAAACATTTAATTCAAGAGTTCAAAAAGTTTGTGCAACCAGTATGGCGAGATGGTTGATAGAATAAATGTGTGGGGAGGAATGCCATTTTATTTTGACTGTGTACAAAAGGAAAGTGGAACAGTGCAAGAGGAAAATGTAGTCACTATAGAAAGTGTGAATGATATAATCATAGAATAACCAAGGGTGATTAAGGAGGATGTGAATGAAAAAGGTAAAGCCAATTTTGTTCAAGAAGGTAATATATATAGGCTTGCAGGAATTTAAAATAGGAACATGTAATATATTTGGGCAACTGTAAGTGAGCAGTTAAGTCAGAAAGAAAGGGAAATAGATGAATTGGTTAGACCAGAGAGGAAACATTCTATAGGATAAAGTGTAAGAATAAGGAAACAAAAGTTTAGCAGCATTCCTTCAAAAGTTAAAAAAGGGAAATGATTAATCATAGAATGGTCTCCATTAACATCTGGCATGCAGGAGCTCCAAACAGCCAAGGGCGCCCGCAGGCAGGTGCAAGGGGGTGCACTTGCACCCCCCTGGAATCGGCTGACTAGATAATTTAAAAAAAAGGTTTTTTTTTTTTTTTATACATGCGTTCTTCTTTAAGAAGAAAGAATGCACTATAACAGTCCAGTCGCGGGCGTGCTGACGTCATCGCTCTCGCTCATATTTAGAAGTTTGTGAGCGGGAACTCACACGGACGGTTTTACAAGAGGGATGATTCGAGCGGGAATGGAAGATGGGACCTGAAACGGAATAACAAGCGGGAGTAGACGGACAGAAGATGGGACACTTTCAGGTAAAGGTGTGTGTCTAATATAATTGCTCCTGCACCATAGCCTAAAATTATTGTTTTACATCTAGCTTCTATTCATTTACTCAGAAAGCTGCATAATAAATATCAGTGTAGACACACCATGCTGTGGGTCAGCTATTAGCTAAGAAAATTAATGTTTTAATATTTAATATAAAGCAGTGTTTAAATACGTATCTAGAGTACAATATTTATATGCAAATGCTGTGTAAAAACACAACTGGTGTGTTCTTTTTGCAGGAGTAAGACTGTATTAATACCCACTACCTCAACCTTCCACAGCAAAGCTCCATAGTACCCCACTGAAAAATAAGTTAAACATTGCTTTATTAAGCCTTGTATTTTACTAAATATAGCTTCAATTGATCTTTGTCTGCATCTTTTCCCTGTTTTACATATTTTTCTTTACATATTTGAAAATATACAGTAGCATAGTACAGTTCAGCCTACGGCAAAGAAAAAGTCTTTTCATAACTGTCCCTGATAGATAACAGAAGAAAACAAGTATGTCATGTATATGTATATGTGCATGTTATGGCATACATGCATCACAGTGAAACACAAGATCGTTATGGTTAAAACAGTATTAATAAAAATACTTTAGATGAAAGAATAATATTGATATGCAATACAGTCGATCAATCATGAAAACATAAATGTCATTTTAAGGATAAATTACCAGTGAAGGTGTTAAGCGAATCAAATCCAAATATGTTTACAAAATCCAAGGTATGGTGAGTTTATATTGGATAAATGATCATTTAAGAGCATTTAAATATATTACCTTTGAAATGCCCTCTTCATTGGCATCCATTTTCCTTCGCATCTGCATGAATTTCCACATGTCATTAACAGGGGATGTTTATTCAAGTCCACTGCTCATTTTTAAAGTTCTGCACTACTAGGTAGTTTGTTTAGGGCATCAATTTGCCTCTCAATCTCTATTAGTTCTTTCTCCATCTGATGGTATAGACTTGTTTCCTTTATGTCTTTTTCTGTTTCTAAGGTTGATTTCTGTAGGTACAAGCTTGGAGGAGGTTTGAAGAATTCTCTGTCTTCTCTTATTTCATCATTGACATACTGAATATTAAGGTTCTTTAGGATGGCATGCAACAAAGTGTGAAGAGCATTGAAATTAACTGCGCCAATCTCTGGGGTGCCAATGGACAAATTGGCCAGGTCAAACAAGCTGATTGCAGTTGTCATTGTTATTATTATTTTTATATTAACAGTCAACTACAGTTTACTATATTACGGCGCTCTACATTCTCTGTTGAGATTTTTGCTATATTTATCAGAGATCATGTTTTGAGCTTGTTCCTTAAATCCTTTTGCAAGCTGCTTTCCAAATCTTTGCTCACGTTCTTCATTTTCGAACCCTGCTCATGGGGAAAAGTTGTAAAAGCCTGACAAATACTAGCGTTTTTAAAGACTCACTAATATTTCAGTCTCTCTTCCCCGCTGGCCAGCACCGCCTATCTTTATTGCTGATTGGTAAAATAGATGTATTCTTGCTAGTTCAAGTTTTGATTTGCTATGTTCCCTGCCCGTGAGTCTTTGTTTAGGTCCTTCGGTAATAGATTAGCATTGTGAGTTGCTAAGTAACGGATCGCTCTGTCAGCTCTAGACAGACAGCGAGTGTCATGTTTGTTGAGCTGCTCAGGACATACTACATATTATGTCAATTTGTTGATCAGTAATTGACCCAATTTTGCTGTTTTTTTCCCTCCTGCATGGCTATTTATCAGCAAAGCATGATTTTTTTTCCATGGGTGCAAGTTAGAGCTGCCTCTAAGAAACCACTACAAGAAGCAACATCTAGCCCTACAGACTGTTGGCTGCTTTTCCAACAGTGCGGTTTTATACCTAATAAAGGAATTTTTAAATGGGTCAAATATGGAATTGGTTTTATCGTGAGTAGCAAATGAAAGCAGTTACCATATTAAACGTATTTCTCCTAACTTGATGATTCACAATGATATAGGCATCCAATGTATTATAATCTGTGGTTTCTGCATTTGTGTCCTTGTTGCCTGACAGCTACATGTTCTCTGGTTTTATTCTTGGCTGTCTGGACTGTTTCTCCCTGGGCCTCTGCTAAAAATTAGCTTTTTTTTTCAAAGTCAGACTTTCCTGGTTAACAAATGTTAAAAAAATGGACACATTTCAATATCAGACTTCATATTCTTCAGAAAGTGCACGGTGACAAAAGCTTTTATTCTAGCAATTTTCTAAGTGTACAAGATGGATATTTGAAATGTATCCCTGTGTTTGGGACTGTATTCACCCCATTATTGGCTTCATCCAGGTTTTGTGCTAGGGTTGAGAGTTATGGTAAGAACTGAATTCACTGAATATGTTTGGGGGCTGTATTCACCCAGTATTGGCTTTGTTCAGGTAATGTTTGGGACTGTATTCCCCCCATTATTGGCTTCATCCAGGTTTTGTGCTAGGGTTGAGAGTTATGGTAAGAACTGAATTCACTGAATATGTTTGGGGGCTGTATTCACCCAGTATTGGCTTTGTTCAGGTATTTATTGGCTTCATCCAGGTTTTTTTGCTAATGTTGAGAACTATGGTAAGAACTGATTTCACTGAATATGTTTGGGGGCTATATTCTCCCATTACTGGCTTTGTCTGGGTGTTATTTGCTAAGAGGTTGAGAGCTATGGTGAGAACTGAATTCACTGAATGTGTGGTGGTTGTAGTCACCCATTATTGGCTTTGTTCAGGTATTTTGTGCTAAGAGGTTGACAGCTGTGCTGTGATGAGAACTGAATTCACTAAATGGTAAAATTTCAGTCTTCCTCTTTCACAAAACAGCTGATTTGGCGTAGTGGTATGTTGCTTTGACTGTTTTGCATGGGGTCCCCTGGGTTCAAGATGTGGCAGTAAAATGTATGGTGGTAACGCAGCATTTTATTCTAGCAACTTTCAAACATTATACAAGCAATGTTTAAAATGTGTCCCTGGTTTTGGCCTTTTGCCCCAATAAATTTTGGCTTTTTCCAGATTTCTTGTACTGCAAAGTTCAGAGATACAGCAAAGTGCAGAGATACAGCTGAGTGTCGAGTAGATTTTACAAGGAGCTGAGAGCTGCAGGGGAGCAAAAGTTTAGTCTGCTTGCATTGTTAATAGCACAACAGATAGTGTACTTGCTTTAGATGCTGAAGGCTGTGGGTTTTACTCCCACAGTAGGTAAATGCATTGCTGATGCTGTATTGTGTTGTAAAGGGGGTGGATGCTGCAGTCCTTTTGGCAGATACCTAGTAACTATGAACCATCCATTCTCTATTGCGGTATTACTAGCTTTTCATTTTTGTATTGCATGCAACAAAGGCAATTTATTCTTCAAGGGTAACAGGCACTTTATTTGTAGATTAAACAATGACTTATAAAGTGTTTGCTAGCAGCAACCTCTTTATTAGTTACAAATTTCTTCAATGTGGATTTTAATACTTCAGAGATTGTGTATATTTTTTACTGATACTGGTGAACTTGAGTAGACTTTTTATGATGGAAATGTTCTGAATTGGGCAGTTTTGTCACTGGTGGATGCTTTTTTTTCATTGTTTACTGGAAAAATGTTCAAAACAATAAATTTAAAATGCCCTTTAACAACTGTACTGTATTGTACAAGGAATATAATGTAATACAGTCAGGAAGGTGTATCAAAGAGCATGTGTATGTTATGTTCGAGGGGCCTATGATTTTGAAGACAGCCCAGAGTTAATATTTGCCATTGGCAAAATGTATTTTCTCTGAAAGTGGGTTTCAGTGCTTTTTCAATGCATGTGAGTTTCAAGGGCAGAGAAGTTTTAATGTTAGTCTATTTTCATTGTGAGACTGCATTGCTTTATCAGATATGTATTAGGGTTTGTGCTGTAAAATGCAAAATAAAACTTTCAAATGAAATCCTAAATCATCGCAGAAGTAAAGCAGTATGCACATTAGTGTTTATGGTAAATGGGGCAAAATAACCAAGGAATGGGACATTGGAATGGCTGCAGGGGGGAGGCTCCATTTGACCATGATTTTGTGAGGGGGGGTAGCAAACTCAGACAGCCCTGGTTGAACTATACCTCTCAGTTGTCCATATCTTTGCAGAATGAATAGATATTTGCTGCTTATTTTGGTTTGTTCCTCATAAAATTTGTGGTTTTCTAGCAAGTCATTTAAGAATGAAGCCATTAAATGACAGACATTGAGTTTCAGATGTCATAACCTTCAGAAAAATGCATGCTAATGCAAGACTGTCTTTAAGTTTATACAAGAGCAATTTTCAGTAGTGTTTGTATGTTCCCCAATATATTTGGCCTTGTTCAGATTTCCTGCATTAAGAGGTTGAGAGGTACGTGCAAATCACTTTGTAGATCAGGAATATCCAAACATCTCAATTGTCCCCAAGTCTGGCTCAAAATGTTGCTCTCCCCTAATAATCCCTCCTCCAAAATGGCAATTTTGGAAGAAAATGTGGAGGGTTTACAATTATAACTGTAATGATCAGTTATAGATTACCTTTATTTCAGAAATGCATGTGGATGCTCTTATTTTGTTAGCTGCTTCAAGTTAACTGTTAATATTAAAAGGTGTCCCTTTTTTGACAGGTATTTTTGCATCACATTTTGGTCCGTTTTCATAAAATTGTGGCTTTCTGGCAAATTAGTGGCAAGTCATTAAAGACTGAAGTTAGAAAATAATGGCAGACATTTGAGTTTCAGATTTTATACCCTTCAGAAAATTTGTACTAATGCAAGATCTACCTGTTCTAGTTAAGTTAATAAGAGCAATATTTAAAAATTGGCCTTATTTTTGGGCCTGTGTCCCACTTCTAGTTCTATGTATGGCTTTGTCCAGACTTCTTGCTCTGAAGTTGAGAGGTATGAGTGTCAGAGCCATCACCGTCAGCCAGAGACATTTCAAATTATGACATACTTATTGCACCGCCCCATTGTGGTGGCTCTGGGCGTGTCCAAGGAAGGCAAGGAGCAGTTATGCAGTGTAAGTGTGCAGAGTATTCCCCCATCCAAGATAGATCACAAATACGACCGTGGCTTTTCATCTGTCCTTGATTTTGCAAAATGTTCTGGTTTTCTATCAGATTTTTATACTGTTGATTTATGCTTCTTATTATTCAGGAACTGCATGCTGTCACAGTGCCCTGTTGCTCTGTTTAAGTAGCCATGGTTTAATGAACATCAGGTAAGCTTGTCGGAGATTGTAAGATGCAAGTAAGCTTTAGTAAGCTTGTTGGACATTGTAAGATGCAAGTAAGCTTTAGTAAGCATATTAAAGAATTACCAGCATTGAAAGCCTTTTCGTTGTTGCCATGCAGAGAATATTTACATGACTAGATAATGTATAAGCCTTGGGTATTGAAATGCATATGACAGTATTTGTAATAAAAGGACAGGATTACAATATTTTCAGAAGCTCATTACATTTTATTGGAGACCAGTGTCTTATAGCAGTGTCTGTGTGTCAGTACACTTGTAGTTGGGTGGCTTTAATGGTATATGGTAAATAAGCATTGCTACCTTACTTAAAAGCCAAGCTCTGCAACAGCTAGCTCCACACTGAAGTCAAAACACAATAGCTCTGGTGGGTAAATGTACTCTGTAGTAATCAAAAAAGGCAAATGTTTGAAATGACTACAGCTTATGTGCAAACACAATAGGTAGTGATGAAATAAAACTCTGCTAAAAATGCTTTAATGCTCCACATTGCTGAGCTTCAGATCAGTTATCACTAGCTACGAGGATTTCACCCACTTCAGATCAAGCACGGTGCCGTTCAGTGCAACCTTCCCAGAACTAATTCAAGTCTGACCAGAATTATTTGGTGTGTGTATAAGAGGGAGGTAGCATACCCCTCAGCTGTCCAGATTTTTGCCCCATATTCTTCTTAAAAAGGATTGAAGTTGCTAAATAATGAGACATTTCAGTTTTAGATGTCATGTCATTTAGAAAAATGCATACTAACACAAATCCTGTTACTCTTGCAATTTTCTAAGTTTCTGAGAGCCATATTTATAATCTGTCCCTATTTATTTTAGGCTTTGTCAAGATTTCTTCAAGATTTCTTGCATTAAGGTTGAGGCCTTGAGGGGTGTGGTATGTTTGTAAGAGAGAAAGTGAAATGCCCAAGTTAGAGTTAGCAGGTGGAATTTTCAAGGAACTGTGAGTTTTAAGGGAAGCGAAGTTTACTGTTGCTCATGCCAAGTCTGTTTACAATGCGCAACTGTTTTGTTTAGCAAATGGTATCTCTATTGTGGTATAAAGTTTTAAAGCTATGTTAGTAGGACCACAAGTAGAATACTTGCATCTTAATGTAAAGGCTTGAGGTTCTATTCCTACAGCATATACATTTGTATGCTGCAGTCCTCAGGATGTCCTCCTTTGGATGAGATGCCTAATAACTATAAACCTGTTTTTCAGCTTGTCATCCATTTTCTATTGCAATATACCAGCTTACCATTTTTTTAATTTAACATAGGCAATTTATTCTTTGATGGCAGCAGGCACTGAATTTGTAGATGAAACACTGAAATATACAGTTTTCTAGCAACAACATCTTCATTAGTTACAGATATCTTTAATGTGGAATTATTCAGATTACTTTTCCTTTGGCAGAGACACTCAAACAAGTGTTGCTGTATAATACAAGGGATATAATTCAATGATATATTATAATACAAGGGATATAATTCAATTATATATCAAATAACTTTTGCATGGCCCTAACAGTGTGCAAGGAGCCTATTGCTTGAAAACAGTTCAAAGGTAAATAACCTGCCACTGGCCAGATGCATTTTCTTTGAATGTGGATTTCAATGCTGTTTCATTGAATGTAAATTTCAAAAGTAGAAGCTTTAATGCAAAGTTTGTTTTCATTTTAAGACTCTATTGCTTTGTTTAGGTTTAGTAAATGTCTCAGTGTTTGGGCTATGTTTGAAATAAAAGTTGTAAATTAAATCCAACTGCCTGTAATCATTGTAGAACTAAAGCATAAAACAGTATGCACACAGATTTGAACAGTGTCTACAGTAAATGGGGAGAAATAGCCAAGTAATGGGACACTGGAATGGCAGTGTGGGCGGGGCTTGGGGTGGGTGGACTTGGGCGGAGCTGTGTTGGAAGGGGGCGGGGTGAGCTATGTGGGTGGGGCTCTGGGTTTGCACCCCCCTGCAAAAAATCCTGCGGGCTCCCTTGCAAACAGCCTAGTATCAATTTTTTTTCAACTATTACCAATAACCCTGTGGAGCTGGCCCAGAATCAAAGATAGCTGGCTTTAAGACATGCATGTAAGGTGGAGCTTACAGAAATGAAATACCAAATGATATATGCATAGAGTAAAGCAACAATGTCTGGTAGCATGATTTGAAATGCACTAGTAAATATAGCAAAAAAATAAACAATGAAGGACACAACCCTAAGGAGTTCCATATTACTTGGAAAGGATGTCAGGTAAGGAGCTACTCTATCTCTGAAGGAGCATTACCTGAGCTGTGCTTCAAACTAAAATATATTGTTGAGAGTTGACATAGTCAGATACTTTACTGAGATCAGTATAAACAATACCAATAAGCTTACCAGAGACAATGTTGGTGAAAATTGTGTTCTTGACGTTAAAGGTGAGAATTAAGGTACTATGTCCCTTTCACAAACCATGTTGTTGGGGATTAGATAAGTCAAGTGAACTAAAGTGTGCAGTGAGCTGAAGTGAAAATGTTCCCTCAAGGACAATGGAAATAAAAGATAGAAGAGAAATGGGACAATATGAGGAAAGTAACAGAGGGGTTCCCATGTTTAGGGAGAGAAATGACTGTGGATCCTATCCAAGGAGAGAGTAGGTAACTGGCAGATAATAATAAACTGATAATGTGTTGTGGGGGCTTAACAATCAATGGTACTGCAAGTTTCAATTAATTTGGGGGTTAGGCCATTGGAACCAGCTGCTCTCTATATAGCTGTGCAGTCTTCTAAATCAAACATTCACTTCCTAAATAGATACAATATGGAAGTTAAAGAAATGAGTACAATCTTTTAAATAAGGTTCTAAATGATGAATACTATCTGCAGGGAGATCTTGTGAGGAAATGGATGGTAATTTAAAATGGTGTGCACATACCTATGCTGTGGATGATTGGGCATAGAGGTACTGATGAGAGTTTGATCTTTGGAAGTTTGGGGATGTTCTTCATCTCACATTGCTGCAGTCCTTACACTTGGGTAGTCCGCTGTCCTTGGTCGGCCCGAATATCAAAGTATAAGGCTGACGTCGGTCAAGGCGCATTTGACTGACATCAGGACGTCAGGGTACAAATGCGCATGACCGACGTCATATCCTCAGTCTTTTTTGCCGCATGGTCCGATGCAGAAGCAGCATTGCAAGTGCCGGTTGGCATTCTGAGATTTTTCGATTTCGAAGTTTCAGACCGAGTTCAAAGTTGGCTAAGTACCCGTTGGGAATATTTTAGTTTTTCTTGCCTCAGTGATTTACGGATGTCAGAAAAAGTCAATAATTGCATTTCTTGTGGGAAACAGATACCGCATAGAGATTATCATACTTTGTGTATTCCTTGCTTAGGGCCTGAGCACGACGTTGTTGGCTGTCGCTCTTGTGCTAGATTCAATAAATGCACTATAAAGAGAAGGTTGGATTGTGCCAGGTTAGTCTTTGGGAAGCGGTGCAATTATAAAATGCCGTCGGATGCTCCGACGCCCGCTTCTTCGAAGAAGCGCAAGGACAAAGCAGTTAAGCCTAGGCTAGAAGAACCGTCTGTACCGGACGCCGGTTCTTTAGAGGTGTCGGTGGAGCCGGTGGCTACACCGGAGGTTTCTTTGTGTTCCCAGGGTGAGACTTTATTATTGCAAGATGTGGCCTCTCAGGAGGCAGGTCAGGCTGAGGGGGCTTCTCAGGTTACTATACTCCCCTCCCTTCCTAGGGTGGCTAGGCCCTCTCCTTCTGTTTCAAAGGCTTCTCCCAGGGGCAGGCCAGGTTCAGTTCCTGTTGGTGTTACTCCTAGTTCTTCTGGAACTGTGCCCAAGAAGCATATGCTTAAAATGGCAGAAGATTTGATTTCTTTGATTAGGGGTTCTATGCCCCCTCCTGATAAGAGACCTAGGGTGGAGCCTGAGCTAGGGAGTTTTGAGCAGGCTTCAGATGTTTCAGAGTCTTCGGCTGAAGACTTGTAGGAGTACTCTCCTTATTCTGATTCTGATGTGGATGATTCTACTCCTTCTGCTTCTCCTCCTGAGGATTTTTCTTTTTCAGAAACTCTTCATTCCATGAGGGAACATTTTAAGTGGGAAGGTCAGGACTTCTCTGATTCCAGGAAAAGGCTTAGGGAATTTTGTTTTACCCCAGCATAGGCCTTTGGCTATACCTCCTGTTTTGGATGTAGTGGAAGATGTTTTTACAGAGGCTTCTCTTAATCCTGATTCTTTGCCTCCTGCTCCTGTTAAACCGGATAGGTATTACAGGGTGCCTGAAGCTCATAAGTTTCTTTTTAAGAGTCCTAGGGCAGATCCAGAAACTGTTAGCCAGGGGCCTAAAGGTGTTAAGGCTTCTGTTGTAAAGAATCCGGTTCCTGCAGACAAAGAAGCCAGGGCCTTGGATAGATGGGGAAAGAAAGTTTATACTTCTTCCACTCTTGCTATGAGGGCTTTGAATTGCCAGTTTCACATGTTGAAATACCAAAACTATCTCCTGTCACAATTGAAGGCTAAGGTTGATGCTCTGGCAGAAGGTATTGATTGTAAAGAGTTGCAAGATTTAGTACATGTTTCTGAACAGGTGGGTAAGCATTCTTTGCAATGTGGTTTTGATGCTGTACAGGCCTCGTCTAGGGTGGCTGCCACTGGGTCAGTTCTTCGCAGGCATGCCTGGCTGAGGGATCAGAATTTGTCTGACCATGTTAAAACAAGGATTTTAGATGCTCCTTTGCAATCTGACGTATTGTTTGGTTCTCCTGTTGAGGCAGTTTTAAAGAAAATGGAAGACAAGGCTAAGTCTATGCAGACTGTTAAAGATTTTTTGCAGGTCCAGCCTCCAAAGTTTAGTAGAAATTGGCCTACTAAGGGGTGGACGTATCCTTCTTATGATTCCCAGTCTAGGGGTAGATCTAGACGTGGTAGGGGCAGAGCTCAGGGCTCTTTCAGGCCTAGAACAGGGAGTTCTCCTGCACAGTCTTTGGGTGAGGGCAGGGGTCAGTCCTTTCGTAAACAGACCCAATGACCTACCTTTTCAGCTGCCAGAGCCTTCTCGTCTGGCAGCTCCTTTGGGAGGAAGGTTGGCACTTTTCAAAGAAAATTGGAGTTTAATTACCCAAGACAGATGGGTATTGGATATCATACACCACGGCTACAGGTTTTATTTCCATACCTTACCTCCTTTCAAAGGCATGCCAGATGTTCCTCCTCAACAAAGAATAGAGGCTCACAAGCAAGTTTCTCTGTTGCTCCAAATAGGGGCCATACAGCCAGTTCCTATGCCAGAGGTGGGCCTAGGATTTTATTCTCGCCTGTTCCTAGTACCAAAGAAGGGGAACACGTGGAGACCAATTTTGGATTTATCTATCCTCAACACTTATCTGGACATTCCCAAGTTCAAAATGTTGACGTTGCAGCAGCTTTTACCTCTGCTGGGCAAAGATCATTGGATGGTAACTTTGGATCTCAAGGAGGCTTACCTTCATGTTCCTATCAGACTAAGTTGCAGGAAGTATCTGCGTTTTCGAGCTGGTACTTCTCACTATCAGTTCTCTGCATTGCCCTTTGGCTTATCTACTGCGCCCAGAGTGTTCACGAAAGTTCTGGCTCCAGTGATAGCTTTCTTCAGGCTAAAAGGAATACAGATCTATCCTTATTTGGACGACTGCCTGATTCTGGCTCAGGGAAGGGAAGAGCTTCTTCATCATTTGGAATATGTGATAGCAGTGCTAAGATGCCTGGGGTATTCTGTGAACGAAATAAAGTCCAGTCTAGTACCCTCTCAGGACATGTGCTTTCTGGGTGTGAGACTGAATACAGCATCCCAGATGGCCTTTTTAACCCCGGACAAACAAAAGAGTCTATCCCTTTACTTCCATCAACTATCTCATCAGTCCGGGCTGACTGCAAGGACAGTCCTTCAAGCCTTAGGGTTCATGGCATCTTGTATTCTGGTGCTTCCCAATGCCAAACTGCATATGAGGAAGCTACAATGGTATCTCAAAATGTATGGACACAGCACTGCCAGGATCTGGACACTGTCATTCAAATAATACCTTGCATTCAAAAGGAATTTTTGTGGTGGGCTCAGGAATGTCACCTAAACAAGGGACTCTCTGTGACCCGGCCAGAGGCGAGTCAGATTTTAACGACAGATGCCTCAGACAAAGCTTGGGGAGCTCATCTGAATGGAAAGTGGATACAAGACAAGTGGCCTGCCAGACTACAACATCTACATATCAACATGAAGGAGATGTTAGCAGTCCAGTTTGCATTAATAGCTTTCAAGGAATTACTTCTTCCAGGGCAGGTGTTGATTCTAACAGACAACACAACTGTCATGTGGTACATCAACAAGCAAGGGGGAACGCATTCTTATCCTCTATGCAGGCAAGCAATGATTTTGTGGGAGACTGCTCTCAGTTTACAGCTCAATCTTCAGGCAAGGTTTCTGCCAGGAGCACAGAACTCCTTAGCAGATGTGTTGAGCAGGCAATTATGGATCCCCACGAGTGGAAATTGGATCCTCATGTATTTCAGAAATTGACAGTGTCATGGGGAACTCCAGACATAGATCTGTTCGCTTCTCCACTAAACCATCAGCTGCCAAAGTATTGCACAAAAAGGTTTCATCCCACAGCTTGGAGAGTGGATGCTCTTTCTTTCAATTGGAGCAATCTTCATGTGTATGCCTTTCCACCTCTGCCGCTCCTCCCAAAGGTACTTCTAAAGGTCAGACAGGACAAGCCAAGGATGATTTTAATAGCTCCGGATTGGCCTCGACAGCACTGGTACCCATTACTGAGAAGTCTGGTACGGAAGCCTCCATGGCCTTTGCCTTCGATTCCACACCTGTTGTCACAGGAGGACAGCCATTTGCTCAATGTCAAGCTTCACTCTCTGCACCTAACAGCCTGGCATATTCTGTTTTGAACCATAGTGGGCCTCCACTTCCTCAGCAGGTTTTGAATGTTATTTTGGAAGCTAGAAGGCCTAGTACAAGAAAAGTATACGCAGACAAATGGAAGAGATTTTTATTTTGGAGTGCAGCAAAAGATTTTGATGTTTCTGAGCCTAATTTGTGTGTGGCTCTTCAATATCTTACTGAGTTACTAGACAAAGGTTTGTCTTTCTCTTCTATTAAAGTTCATGCTGCAGCAATTTCGGCTCACTATGATTGCAAACCACCATTGTTTTCTCATCCTTTGTTCAAGCAATTTCTTAGAGGGGCAAAGAATATAAGACCCCCACGAAGAGCTCTTACTCCTGCTTGGGATCTCAATTTTGTGTTGGAGAAACTCACTCTACAACCTTTTGAGCCTGCAGCTACTTCTGAGTTGAAATATTTGTCATGGAAGACTGCTTTTTTGTTGGCCATTACCTCTGCAAGAAGGGTTTCTGAATTGCAGGCCCTTATGGCGGTTGAGCCTTTCTTGATTTTTCATAAGGATAGGGTATCATTACGTACTAATCCTTCCTTTATGCCTAAGGTGGTTTCTAGTGTGGCTTTAAACCAAACTATTCATTTGCCTACTTTTTATGCAAATCCCCAAAATAAAGGGGAAAAGATTTTGCACACTTTAGATGTACACAGGCAGTTGTGTTATTATTTGGACAGGACTAAAGGGTTCAGGCAGTCTCAGCAGTTGTTTGTTTCTTTTGCTTTGAGTTCTCAGGGCAAGCCTGTGTCAAAACAAACTATTTCTAAGTGGATTGGGTTTTGCATTGCTTTCTGTTATTCCCATCATGGCAAGGAGATTCCAGCTGGGATTAGGCCTCATTCCACTAGGGCTACTGCCACTTCAACATCTTTTTTGAGGGAGTGGCAACCAAGGATATTTTGGAGGCAGCTACTTGGAGTTCAGTGCATACCTTTTCTAGGCATTATCACCTGCCACTTTACTCTAAATCCAGGGCTGGTTTTGCCACTGCTGTTTTGCAGGGCATTTTGGCAGCTCCTGCTTCCTTGTAGTTTGGCCATCCTCCTTACCTCTGCTTTGGGATTCTACCCAAGTGTAAGGACTGCAGCAATGTGAGATGAAGAACATAGTACAGTTTTGTACCTACCATAAATGTAGATGTTCGAAGATCCACATTGCTGCAGTCCAATTTACCCTCCCTCCTTCCGCTCTGTAGTTAGAGGTGGTTGTGTGGGTTGGGTTGTACATATTGTGTATATTGTATATATTGTACATATAATTAGTGCAAGGGTGGTTGATTGGTTGTTTGCTGTCTTTTGGTTTTGACCTTTATTTTTAGGGTCTTCTGACATCTGGGGCAAGAAAAGACTGAGGATATGACGTCGGTCATGCGCATTTGTACCCTGACGTCCTGATGTCAGTCAAATGCGCCTTGACCGACGTCAGCCTTATACTTTGATATTCGGGCCGACCGAGGACAGCGGACTACCCAAGTGTAAGGACTGCAGCAATGTGGATCTTCGAACATCTACATTTATGGTAGGTACAAAACTGTACTTTTTTTTTAGTCCTTGGTACAATATTAGTTTTTGTTCCAAAAACATTTAGGATTGTTTAATAATCAAGTTTGTCTGAATTTACTGGAGTTTGCATTTGTTTTACATTTTTTTTTACTTTGTCTTCTTAAATGACAGGGAATGGAAGTTAAATATTTTAAATGTTTTCCAAGTAACTTTTTTTGTATGGCTTTTTACTTCAGAATTAAGCCAAGAGTCTGGAGCATATGCGACCCCTTCAATTAAAAAGATAAAGTATTTTTCTGTAGTGGAAAAATATGTATTGGTCATTCTAAGACTGTTGCTGTCGACTGTTCTAACACACAGGACCAATCAGCACAACAAAAAATTCTGGTTAGGCTGTGAAAGTGATGAGGCTCCCTGGAGTTTTGTTTATTAGGACAGAAAGGGAGAAATAAATGACACTATGGTCACTAAAATGGGGAATGGATTACAGAAGGGAGAACATCTGCTGTGAATTAATAAGAATCAGTCAAGTAATAACTGGTTATTGCTTTTCTTCCCCCAATCCCATTCCAGCATGAATGACTTACTGTCCCATCTAATGGTACCTACTGCTCCATTTCTTCCTTCATGAAGGGATGGAAGCTGGATCACTTTGAAAGCACACAAATCTCCATCTTAGGGTGCTATGCACCTAGCCTGTCATGGGATATGGCAACAACCTCATGACCCATACATTTCTTGCCATGGAGTGCTCACCAACCTGCTCAAATCATGACGAGCAGGTCAATCCACTCCAATGGTATACTTCTGGCAACAGTCATCAGTTTGGGTAAGGCCCTCTTGGATAATGTCCACATCACTAGGTGTATTTAAGACGGCACCCAGCTTGCAATCATCTGCAAACTTGGTCAGCCTCAGATCACTGGTTTTGGCTTGCACCTCAGAAAAGTATATCCCAAACAGTAGAAGACCCCAAGACCGATACTTGAGGTACACTGCTCATTATGGGTCTACTACTAGATGTTGCTTCCACTATTTTGACTAAGTGGTTTCTATCAGTGAGCCAGTTAGGTACCCATCTTGTAACATACGGGTCGATGCCTAGCTGGGAGAGTTTATCTGTTATGCCCGAGTGGGAAATAGTGCTGAAGGCTTTGGCTAGTCAAGATAAGTGGTGTGTACTGTCTTCCCCTCGTTGTGAAGATTTCCTTGTGATTTAATTCTTTCAGGCAGATTATTACTACCCCAACTAAATTCCATCAAGTCAACATTAAGCATTTACTGGTCGTCTCCGTGGTACAGAGATGGAGCCTGGACTATGAACCAGCCAACTCATAATAATGCAACATGAGAGCAGGAGGGGCTGGGCAGGGGAGGACAAACTAGCGTTTGTTGCCAGCTCTCACAACTTGGGTGAATGCAAGGGTTAAGGCCTACCACATAGATGACACCTACTGTTGAGTGTGTGATCATTGGTGGATGTGGCTCTGCAAGATGATGATATAGTTGTGTGAGTCACTGAGTTAGGGGAAGAAGTGTGGCTGGGGGGGGTCTCTCTCCCTGATCAAGCAGTTATAGTGAGTTTTTCTAGCTTCAGTTTTTGGGGAGGGAGTTAGGTAAAGAGCTAATTCTTCCAGAGTGACTGAATGCCTCTCTTCCTATCATCTGACTGTAACCTCTCATCAGTATACCAACAAACACTTGGACTAAAATGCCAAATGTTTAGTGCATAGAAAACAAAGCTTTTCAGGTAAAAAACCCTTCCTCAGTGTTAAAAATCAAACAAAAAACTTCTCAATTTAACATATATAAAATAAAACGTGATAACAGCCAGCCAATAGAATTCCTTTCATGGGGTGACTATAATACCCCCCATTACGGGTCAGCGCGACCCAGACTTTCAAGGGGTGACCATAATACCCCACATTATGGGTTAGCCCGACCCCGACATTCAAGGGGTGATACCCCCCATTATGGGTAAGCCTGACCCCGACTTTCACGGGGTGATGATACTACCCCCATTATGGGTCAGCCTGACCCCAACTTTCACAGGGTGATGATAATACCCCCATTATGGGTCAGCCCAACCCCGACTTTCACTGGGTGATAATACCCCCCCATTACGGGTCAGCCCGATCCCGAAATTTCACGGGGTGATGAATAATACCCCCATTCTGGGTCAGCCCGACCCCGACTTTCATGGGGTGATATTATCCCCATTATGGGTCAGCCTGACCCCAACTTTCATGGGGTGATAATACCCCATGACTTTAACGGGGTGATAATACCCCCCGACTTTCATGGGGTGACGATAATATCCCCATTACAGCTCAGCCCGACCCCGACTTTCACGGGGTGACGATAATACCCCCATTACGGCTCAGCCCGACCCTGACTCATGGTTTGATGATACCACCCCGACTTTCAAGGGGTGACAATAATACCTCCCATTACAGCTCAGCCCAACCCCGACTTTCACGGGGTGATAATACCCCCCATTATGGCTCAGCCCAACCCCGACTTTTACAGGGTGACAATACCCCCCATTATGGCTCAGCCTGACCCCGACTTTCACGGGGTGATAATACCCCCCATTACGGCTCAGCCCGACCCTGACTTTCACGGGGTGACGATAATACCCCCCATTACGGCTCAGCCCGACTCCGAATTTCACGGGGTGATGGTAATACCCCCCCATTACGGCCCGACCCCGACTTTCATGGGCTGATAATACCCCCCCATTACAGCCCAACCCCGACTTTCATGGGCTGATAATACCCCCCCATTACAGCCCGACCCCGACTTTCATGGGCTGATAATACCCCCCCATTACAGCCCAACCCCGACTTTCATGGGCTAATACCCCCATTACAGCCCGACCCGACTTTCACGGGCTGGCGATAATACCCCCATTACGGCCCGACCCAGACTTTCACGGGCTGACGATAATACCCCCATTACCCGACCCAGACTTTCATGGGCTGACGATAATACCCCCATTATGGCCCGACCCCGACTTTCACGGGCTAATACCCCCGCATTATGGCCCGACCCTGACTTTCATGGGTTGACGATAATACCACCATAACAGCCCGACCCTGACTTTCACGGGCTGACGATAATACCCCCCATTATGGCCCGACCCTGACTTTCACGGGTTGACGATAATACCCCCCTATTACCAGTCAGCTCGACTCAAACGTTGATGGGGTAATGATAATACCCCCCATTACCGGTCAGCCCGACTCCGACTTTCACGGGGTGACGATAATACCCCCATTACAGCTCAGCCTGACCCCGACTTTCATGGGGTGACGATAACCCCCCATTACGGCTCAGCCCGACCCTGACTTTCATGGGGTGATGATAATACCTCCCCATTACGGCTCAGCCCGACCCCGACTTTCACTGTTTGACGATAATACCCCCCGACTTTCACGGGGTGACAATACCCCCCATTATGGCTCAGCCCGACCCTGACTTTCATGGGGGTGATGATAATACCCCCATTACGGTCAGTCTGACCCCCTACTTTCACGGGGTGATGATAAAACCCCCCATTACGGCTCAGCCTGACTTTCATGGGGTGACGATAATACTCTCCATTACGGCTCAGCCCGACCCCGACTTTCACGGTGTGACTATAATATGCCATTATGGCTCAGCCTGACCCCAACATTCATGGGGTGACGATAATACCCCCGATTACGGCTCATCCCGACCCCGACTTTCACGGGGTGACTATAATACCCCCAACTTTAATGGGGTGATAATACCCCCGACTTTCATGGGGTGATAATACCCCCCATTAAGGCTCAGCCCAACCCCGACTTTCACGGGGGTGACGATAATGCCCCCATTACGGTCAGCCCGACCCCCGAATTTCATGGGGTGATGATAAAACCCCCCATTACGGCTCAGCCCGACTTTCACGGGGTGACGATAATACCCTCCATTATGGCTCAGCCCGACCCCGACTTTCATGGGGTGACGATAATAAGCCCCCATTACGGCCCGACCCTGACTTTCATGGGCTGACGATAATACCCATCCATTACGGCCGACCCCGACTTTCACAGGCTGACGGTAATACCCATCCATTACGGCCCGACCCCGACTTTCACGGGCTGACTATAAGACCCCCCATTACGGCCCGACCCCGACTTTCATGGGCTGACAATACCCCCCATTACGGCCCGACCCTGACTTTCATGGGCTGACGATAATACCCCCCATTACGGCCCGACCCCGACTTTCACTGGCTGATGGTAATACCCCCTCATTACGGCCCAACCCCGACTTTCACTGGCTGATGGTAATACCCCCTCATTACGGCCCGACCCCGACTTTCACGGGCTGACGATACCCCCCATTACGGCCCGACCCCGACGTTCACGGGCTGACGGTAATACCTCCCCATTGCGGCCCGACCCCGACGTTCACGGGCTGACGGTAATACCTCCCCATTGCGGCCCGACCCCGACTTTCACGGGCTGACGGTAATACCTCCCCATTGCGGCCCGACCCCGACTTTCACGGGCTGACGATACCCCCATTACGGCCCGACCCCGACTTTCACGGGCTGACGATGATACCCCCATTACGGCCCGACCCAGACTTTCACGGGCTGATGATAATACCCCTCATTACGGCCTGACCCCGACTTTCATGGGCTGACGATAATACCCCCCATTACGGCCCGACCCCGACTTTCACGGGCTGATGATACCCCCATTACGGCCTGACCCCGACTTTCACGGGCTGACGATAATACCCCCCATTACGGCCTGACCCCGACTTTCATGGGCTGATGGTAATACCCCCCATTACGGCCCGGCCCCGACTTTCACGGGCTGATGATAATACCCCCCATTACGGCCCGGCCCCGATTTTCACGGGCTGATGATAACACCCCCCATTACGGCCCGGCCCCGACTTTCACGGGCTGATGATAACACCCCCCATTACGGCCCGGTCCCGACTTTCACGGGCTGATGATAATACCCCCCATTACGGCCCGACCCCGACTTTCACGGGCTGATAATACCCCCCCATTACGGCTCGACCCTGACTTTCACGGGGTGACTATAAGCCCCCATTATGGCTCAGCCCAACCCCGACTTTCACAGGGTGACGATAATACCCCCGACTTTAATGGGGTGATGATAATACCTCCGACTTTCATGGGGTGATAATACCCCCTATTACGGCTCAGCCCGACCCCGACTTTAACGGGGTGATGACAGCCTGACCCCGACTTTCACGGTGTGACGATAATATCCCCATTACGGCTCAGCCCGACCCCGACTTTCACGGGGTGATACCCCCCATTACGGCCCCACCCAGACTTTCACGGGCTGACGATAATACCCTAATTACAGCCCCACCCCGACTTTCACGGGCTGATAATACCCCCCATTACAGCCCCACCCTGACTTTCAAGGGCTGATAATACCCCCATTACAGCCCGACAACCGACTTTCACGGGCTGATAATACCCCCATTACAGCCCGACAACCGACTTTCACGGGCTGACGATAATACCCCCCATTACGGCCCGACCCCGACTTTCACGGGCTGACGATAATACCTCCCCATTACGGCCCGACCCCGACTTTCACGGGCTGACGATAATACCCCCCCATTACGGCCCGACCCTGACTTTCACGGGCTGACGATAATACCCCCCATTACGGCCTGACCCTGACTTTCATGGGCTGATGATAATACCCCCCCATTATGGCCCGACCCCGACTTTCACGGGCTGACTATAATACCCCCCCATTACTGCCTGACCCCGACTTTCACGGGCTGACTATAATACCCCCCATTACTGCCCGACCCCGACTTTCACAGGCTGTTGATAATACCCCATTACTGCCCGACACCGACTTTCACGGGCTGTTGATAATACCCCCCATTAGGGCCCGACCCCGACTTTTATGGGCTGTCGATAATACCCCCCATTAGGGCCCGACCCCGAATTTCACTGGCTGATAATACCCCCTCATTATGGCCCGACCCCGACTTTCACTGGCTGACGATAATACCGCCCCATTACGGCCCGACTTTCACTGGCTGACGATAATACCGCCCCATTACGGCCCGACCCCGACTTTCACGGGCTGATAATACCGCCCCATTACGGCCCGACCCCGACTTTCACGGGCTGATAATACCGCCCCATTACGGCCCGACCCCGACTTTCACGGGCTGATAATACCCCCCCATTACGGCCCGACCCCGACTTTCACTGGCTAATACCTCCCCATTACCTGATTTAAGTATAATTTTTGTGGCTTTCCACTTCTATTTATCTAGCAACTGTATTTCGCCTGCTTGCTGATACATTGTTACTGTTTTTCTGCATTTATTCTGTTTTTGCACTTGTTTCTCAGTTTGTTACTTTTAAAATCTGTAACTGTTGCAAATTGTTTGTGTAGGCTGTGATAGCCGATTTATAGCATTTATAAGTGTTTACTGTATCTGTTTCTGCTTGTTTTCTGAAAAAAAAAAAAAAAAAAATATCTCTTGTTTTCCCGCCTTACTAAGCTAGACTAGTCCAGTTTCAGAGCTGCTGATCCCTGGGCTTTGTTTGCAGTTCCTGTTACTGATTCTTTACCTAATTTGGAAGAGAGGAAGTTCCCTTGCTTACCAGTGGGAGTGGGAAGCATTGAGCTGCCTGTTGGTCCAGTTTTGTGAGGTTTCAGCCAGCAACTTGTAGTTTATTGGTCGTTTTGGGCCAGTTCCTAGCTTCTTTCAGCCCCTGATATAAAAGCGCTAAGCGGCGTTTACGCGATTTAGCCGAGCTACTACTGTTGCACACTAGGGCAGCGCCGGTTAAGCAGATTTAAACTATTAGGGCTACCTAAATTCCACTCTTAAAATTTTCCCTTAAATCTACCTTCCTCGAACTATACTACTGATATAATCAGCGTATCCTATAACTAAAAAGATCATCTCTACTTGACTCCAAGTAGACTATTCTCTATCTGTTAAACCTAGCACTTGCTCCTACAGTACTTATTACCTTGATATGGTGCTCTTGTCATAGATAGTACCCCAAAAGGCAAACCCCATTTCTCGGTCACCCACGTCCCCAGAATCTTCTTTAAAGTTTTTTTTGTCTATTCCTTCTAGCATGTCGAGGAATCAGTTGCTAGTGTCCTCTCCTGCTCAGCTGGTGAACCTGGGAATATTGAGGCAATGTTACAATTGCCTCATGTACACAGAAAACCCTCTCCTCCTCCCACAAAACACAAATACATGCGAGAGATGCAACTATACAGCCAAACTGGAGGCTGAGCTCTCTCAACATAGGACTGGCAAGACCAGTCAGGAGGAGAAGGTTACCACACACACTATAGACCCAGTCTCACATAGTACCAGCACAACCTCAAATCATACACATAAACACACAAAGACATACTCGGAGGCTCTGATCAAAAATCTACCAAAACAGCAGAGGCCACCAAAGCAGACACACAAACAACCACCACCTCAGAACACATCACCTGCAACACATAGACCTCACAGTCAGAGTGTCAAACAGTCACAGCCCTTAAGGCCAAACAAAATGCCAGACACACTAGTCATTAGTGACTCCATAGTCAGACACACTGACGTCCCGCTCACCAGACTGAGTAAGGAGAAGGTCACAGTAAGCTGCCTGTCGGGCGCTAGAATCCGCCACATAACGCAAGCACTCAGGTCTCTCAACAGCAGGTACAAATACGACTCAGTCATTGTCCACGCTGGTGTAAGCGACCTGAAGCGTACCTCCTTGGACTACATGAAAAGAGACACTGAGGAGCTCTCTGATTATGTAGCCCAGGCAGGTATGACCCTGACCTTGAGCAGTATCCTACCTTCACCAAGAATGATGCCACAATACAGAGATAAGATGATCAGCTTTAACAATTGGCTTAAACACTGGTGTCATTCAAAGGGATCCAGTGTCTGTCTGCCTGGGATGACATGCTGGACAAGTCACGCTGCTTCGCAGGGCGGCTTGCACCTGTCACCCTGGGATTCCGGATATTGGCAAAGGCTCTTGCCACCCCATAGTGCCTTTTTAGGCAAGGCTCAAATTCTAAACCTACCACCCTAGAACACAAAAAGGAAAAAACTAAGGGTAATGCTGCTCAATGCCAGAAGTCTGAATCTCAAAATGCACTTGAGGCCCTTCTCAGTATGGAGAACATCGATGTCTGTGCTGTGACAGAAACCTGGTTCAAGGCTCCTGAGAGCACCCCAGCACTATCAGGTTTTACCTCATATCATGCGTTCCGGCCCCAAAATCCGGAGAATACCAAGAAAGGGGGGGTATCCATATCCATCCAGGTCACCCACACCTCAAGACTGGTTACGCACGATGCATCGGAGACCATCCAGGTGCAATTAACCATAGGCAAGACTGCTCTGCAAATTGTAGCATGTTACAGACCACCCTCACAAACTCAGGAACCTCACATGGCCTTCCTGAAAACACTAGAGGGATAAATGTACCACCAAACACCATCATACTAGGTGACTTCAATTACCCTAATATAGACTGGGAACACTACTCAAGCCCAAACACCCTAGCCCAAAAGTTCCTGGAATTCATAAACTCAAATGCCATGGAACAACTAGTTACCATCCCCACAAGAGGAGATAACATACTTGACCTCATCATCACGAACATGGGAGCACAATGTTCAACACCGAAGTATACCCCTCACTGGTGAGATCAGATCACAAACTAATCTCGCTGGAGGTCCTTATCCCACCCCACCTGAAATAAAAAGACCACAGTAAAGAACTTCTCAAGCCGACTTCACACTTCTAAAGACTAGTGTGGTCTCCTTTAAGGCCCCGAGGCGGAAAACAGTACACATGCCGCTGAATCACTTACAAATGCCTTCTACCAGCACCTGCAGGACTGCATGGATAAGGCAATCCCAAGCTAAACAAAGACTCTTTGTACCAAAGGCAAGCGTCCAGTCTGGTGGACCCCAGCCATAAACAAACTCTACAACAAAAGGAGGAAGCTACTACAAGATAGAGCAAAATCCTTAAAAGGTAAGACACCCTTGATCACTATAAGTAAAAAACTAAGAGCTCTCATAAAATCATCCAAAGCAAATTTTGAGAGAAAAATAGCTAAAGACTCAAAAGACAATCATAAGGCCTTCTTTAGCTATGTTAGAAACCTGGGAGGAAACTCCCAGATATGCTCAGAACTAGTTCAAAATGATGTGAAGATTACTGATCCTACGGACATTGCCAACATACTGGCTGACAGGTTCAGTGCAAACTTCTCCCCTCCCCAAAGGAGAGATATCTATACCAAATGATTGCAGCCCCCAAACATCTCCAGCCCAAGTGAGAACTGCTCTCTCCAAAGCAAAAACACAGCATCCATGGGACCTGATGGTGTCCCGGCTGTGTACTCCACGAACTCAATGAGAATTAAACCCAGAGCTAGGACAGCTGTTTAATCAAAGTCTTACCTCTGGATACGTAGCCAGGGAGTGGCGCACTGCAACTGTGGTCCCACTTCACAAAGGCGGTGCTTCCACCGACCCTGGAAATTACCGGCCATTGGCTTGACAAGCCTTATCTGCAAAGCCATGGAGAGGATCATAATGGACCTCATAAATAAAGACATAGGGAATTTGCAGACTTTGGATCCAACCCAGTTTGGCTTTGTCAAAGGCAGATCATGCCTTTTAAACTTGGTTGACTTTTTGAAACAGTCACCAAAGCCATTGATGAGGGAAAGGCAGTCCATACAGCCTACCTCGATCTGGCGAAGGCCTTCGATACAATACCCCACTCGGGTATCATTGAAAAACTCATCAGCTTAAATATTAACCCATACATCACAAGATGGGGTGCAAACTGGCTGAGTGACAGAACCCACAGGGTCAGAGTTGCTGGCGCCATGTCAGACTCAAAGCCTGTCACAAGTGGTGTCCCACAGGGCTCAGTCCTGGGCCCACTCTTGTTTGGCATCTACTTCTCCAGTACAAGCAAACACAGGAGGGTTATGGCTGACAAAGTTTGCAGATGACTGCAAACTGGCGCCATAGTAGAAAACACATCTGACACAGATATCCTTCAGAAGGGTCTCACAGAAACAGATAACTGGTGCCAGAGCCATGGCCTAAAGTTAAATGCCAAAAAATGCATAGTCATACCCTTGGGAAAAACAAGGTTACCCTAGCTACCAAATAGGTGGCAATCCACTGAGCACAGAAGAAGTTATCAGGGACCTGGGGACCCAGGTTGATAGTCTGTCATTCGACACCCATGTAGCTAAAGTAGTTAGGAAGACCTTCTACATTGCCCACCTTATCATGAAGGATTCTCATCTAGATCAAGGGAGGTCATTGTCTCCCTCTACTCATCACTCATCAGACCAATGATTGAGTACAATGCCCCATTCGGAATGTATCTGACCCGACACTTGCAGCAGCTGGAGGCCACAAAGTTCCTCACCAAAAGGATAAAGGGTCTCAAAATCTGTCTTATGCTGCCCGACTGAAAGAACTCCAGCTCTATTCAGTCGCTTACCGCTTGCTCAGAGGTGACCTTTGCCTAACATACAAGGCCATGTCAAACCCAGATTTGATGAATATGCTTCACCTCAAAAAATCTAGATCCATCAGAACCACAAGGGCGGGAGACTTAAACCTCGACACGGCTATTAATAGGACATGCTGGAGGGATAGATTCATCACCCAAAGACTCCCTATGCTGTGGAACAAAATCCCGGTATATGTGAGGCAGAGCACCTCGCTGGCCTTGTTCAAGAGAAATCTTGACCAATGGATGGGAGATATACCCCAGGGATTACCTCAGTGTCACTGCTCGACAGAGGCACAGCAAAATAATGGGTATAGTTCCCCATACTAAAGGGGTGGCGTAAGCCACAAAACGATGGGCTAGGCTTGTAAATGCCCTCGGGCAGATAGCCTAGTATGAACCTATGAACCTATTATGGCCCCCTCATTACGGCCCGACCCAGACTTTCATGGGCTGATGATAATACCCCCACATTACGGCCCGACCCCGACTTTCACGGCTGACGATACCCCACATTATGGCCCGACCCCGACTTTAACGGGCTGACGATACGGCCCGACCCAGACTTTCACGGGCTGGCGATAATACCCCCATTACGGCCCGACCCGACTTTCACGGGCTGGCGATAATACCCCATTACGGCCCGACCCGACTTTCACGGGCTGGCGATAATACCCGCATTACGGCCCGACCCCGACTTTCACGGGCTGACGATAATACCCCCCATTACGGCCCGACCCCGACTTTCACGGGCTGACGATAATACCCATCCATTACGGCCCGACCCCGACTTTCACGGGCTGACGATAATACCCATCCATTACGGCCCGACCCCGACTTTCACGGGCTGACGGTAATACCCATCCATTACGGCCCGACCCCGACTTTCACAGGCTGATGATAATACCCATCCATTACGGCCCGACCCCGACTTTCACGGGCTGAGGATAAGACCCCCCATTACGGCCCAACCCCGACTTTCATGGGCTGACAATACCCCCCATTACGGCCCGACCCCGACTTTCATGGGCTGACAATACCCCCCATTACGGCCCGACCCCGACTTTCATGGGCTGACAATACCCCCCATTACGGCCCGACCCCGACTTTCATGGGCTGACAATACCCCCCATTACGGCCCGACCCCGACTTTCATGGGCTGACGATAATACCCCCATTACGGCCTGACCCCGACTTTCACGGGCTGACGATAATACCCCCCATTACGGCCCGACCCCGACTTTCACGGGCTGACGATGATACCCCCATTACGGCCCGACCCCGACTTTCACGGGCTGACGATGATACCCCCATTACGGCCCGACCCCGACTTTCACGGGCTGACGATACCCCCATTACGGCCCGACCCCGACTTTCACGGGCTGACGATGATACCCCCATTACGGCCCGACCCCGACTTTCACGGGCTGACGATACCCCCATTACGGCCCGACCCAGACTTTCACGGGCTGACGATACCCCCATTTTCACGGGCAGCGATTAATACCCTCATTACGGCCTGACCCCGACTTTCATGGGCTGACGGTAATACCCCCCATTACGGCCCGGCCCCGACTTTCATGGGCTGATGATAATACCCCCCATTACTGCCCAACCCCGACTTTCACGGGCTGATGATACCCCCCCCATTACGCCTCGACCCTGACTTTCACGGGCTGACGATAATACCCCCCCATTACAGCCCGACCCTGACTTTCACAGTGACGATAATACCCCCCGACTTTCACGGGGTGACTATAAAACCCCCAATTACGGCTCAGCCCAACCCCGACTTTCACGGGGGGACAATAAAACCCCCCATTATGGCTCAGCCCGACTTTCACGGGGTGACAATAATACCCTCCATTATGGCTCAGCCCGACCCCGACTTTCACGGGGTGACGATAATACCCCCCATTATGGCTCAGCCCAACCCTGATTTTCACGGGTTGATGATGATACCCCCCATTACGGCCCGACCCCGACTTTCACGGGGTGATGATTATGCCCCCCATTACGGCCCGACCCCGACTTTCACGGGGTGATGATTATGTCCCCTATTACGGCCCGACCCCGACTTTCACGGGGTGATGATTATGCCCCCCATTACGGCCCGACCCCGACTTTCACGGGGTGATGATTATGCCCCCCATTACGGCCCGACCCCGACTTTCACGGGCTGACGATACCCCCATTACAGCCCGACCCCGACTTTCACGGGCTGACGATACCCCCATTACTGCCCTACCCCGACTTTCACGGGCTGACGATGATACCCCCATTACGGCCCGACCCCAACTTTCACGGGCTGACGATACCCCCATTACGGCCCGACCCAGACTTTCACGGGCTGACGATGATACCCCCATTACGGCCCGAACCCGACTTTCACGGGCTGACGATACCCCCATTACGGCCCGACCCCGACTTTCACGGGCTGACGATGATACCCCCATTACGGCCCGACCCCGACTTTCACGGGCTGACGATGATACCCCCATTACGGCCCGACCCCGACTTTCACGGGCTGACGATACGGCCCGACCCAGACTTTCACGGGCTGACGATTCGGCCCGACCCAGACTTTCACGGGCTGACGATAATACCCCCATTATGGCCGACCCGACTTTCACGGGCTGACGATACCCCACATTACGGCCCGACCCAGACTTTCACGGGCTGACGATACGGCCCGACCCAGACTTTCACGGGCTGACGATACGGCCCGACCCAGACTTTCACGGGCTGACGATACGGCCCGACCCAGACTTTCACGGGCTGACGATGATACCCCATTACGGCCCGACCCGACTTTCACGGGCTGACGATACCCCCAATTATGGCCCGACCCCGACTTTCACGGGCTGACACCCCCCATTATGGCCCGACCCCGACTTTCACGGGCTGACACCCCCCATTACGGCCCGACCCCGACTTTCACGGGCTGACACCCCCATTACGGCCCGACCCCGACTTTCACGGGCTGACACCCCCATTACGGCCCGACCCCGACTTTCACGGGTGATGATACCCGCCCATTACGGCCCGACCCCACGGGCCGATGATCATACCCGCCCATTACGGCCCGACCCCACGGGCCGATGATCATACCCGCCCATTACGGCCCGACCCCGACTTTCACGGCTGACGATACCCCACATTATGGCCCGACCCCGACTTTCACGGGCTGACGATACGGCCCGACCCAGACTTTCACGGGCTGACGATACGGCCCGACCCAGACTTTCACGGGCTGACGATACCCCCCATTATGGCCCGACCCCGACTTTCACGGGCTGACGATACCCCCCAATTATGGCCCGACCCCGACTTTCACGGGCTGACACCCCCCATTATGGCCCGACCCCGACTTTCACGGGCTGACGATACCCCCCATTACGGCCCGACCCTGACTTTCACGGGCTGACGATGATACCCCCATTACGGCCCGACCCTGACTTTCACGGGCTGACGATACCCCCATTACGGCCCGACCCGACTTTCACGGGCTGGCGATGATACCCATTACAGCCCGACCCCGACTTTCACGGGCTGGCGATACCCCCCATTACGGCCCGACCCGACTTTCACGGGCTGATGATACCCCATTACGGCCCGACCCGACTTTCACGGGCTGTGATGATACCCCCATTACGGCCCGACCCGACTTTCACGGGTGACGACCCATTACGGCTGACGATACCCCCATTACAGCCTGACCCCGACTTTCACGGGCTGACGATACCCCCATTACGGCCCGACCCCGACTTTCACGGGCTGACGATACCCCCATTACGGCCCGACCCCGACTTTCACGGGCTGACGATGACACCCCCATTACGGCCCGACCCCGACTTTCACGGGCTGACGATACCCCCATTACGGCCCGGCCCCCCCTTTCACGGGCTGGCGACACCCCATTACGGCCCGACCCGACTTTCACGGGCTGCGATGACACCCCATTACGGCCCGACCCCGACTTTCACGGGCTGACGATGACACCCCCATTACGGCCCGACCCCGACTTTCACGGGCTGACGATGATAGCCCCATTACGGCCCGACCCCGTCTTTCACGGGCTGACGATACCCCCATTACGGCCCGACCCCGACTTTCACGGGGTGACAATATCCCCCATTACGGCCCGACCCCGACTTTCACGGGGTGACAATATCCCCCATTACCGGTCAGCTCGACTCCGACTTTGATGGGGTGATGATAATACCCCCCATTACCGGTTAGCCCGACTCAGATTTTGATGGGGTGACAATACCCCCATTGCTGGTCAGCCCAACTCCGACTTTAATGGGGTGATGATAATACCCCCAACTTTCACGGGGTGATAATACCCCCGACTTTCACGGGGTGATAATACCCCCATTACAGCTCAGCCCGACCCCGACTTTCTCGGGGTGACAAAAATACCCCCATTACGGCTCAGCCCGACCCCGACTTTCACGGGGTGACGATAAAACCCCCCATTATGGCTCAGCCCGTATACCCTCCATTATGGCTCAGCCCGACCCCGACTTTCACGGGGTGACGATAAAGCCCCCCATTACGGCTCAGCCAGACCCCGACTTTCACGGGGTGACTATAAAACCCCCCATTACGGCTCAGCCCGACTTTCTCGGGGTGACGATAAAACCCGCCATTATGGCTCAGCCCGACTTTCACGCGGTGAGGATAATATCCTCCATTACGGCCCAGCCCGACCCCGACTTTCACGGGGTGACGATAAGTCCCTATTACGGCTCAGCATGACCCCGACATTCACGGGGTGATGATAATACCCCCGACTTTCATGGAGTGACGATAATACCCCCCATTACGGCTCAGCCCGACCCCGACTTTCACAGGGTGATGATAATACCCCCATTATGGCTCAGCCCAACCCCGACTTTCACGGGGTGATGATAATACCCCTAATTATGGCTCAGCCCAACCCCGACTCATGGTTTGACGATAATACCCCCCCGACTTTCAAAGGGTGACGATACCTCCCATTACGGCTCAGCACGACCCAGACTTTCACAGGGTGATAATACCCCCCATTATGGCTCAGCCCGACCCCGACTTTCACGGGGTGATGATACTCCCTGTTATGGCTCAGCCTGACCCCGACTTTCAAGGGGTGATGATGCTCCCCATTATGGCTCAGCCTGTCCCCGACTTTCACGGGGTGACGATACTCCCCATTATGGCTCAGCCTGACCCCAGCTTTCACGGGGTGACGATACTCCCCATTATGGCTCAGCCTGACCCCGACTTTCATGGGGTGACGATACTCCCCATTATGGCTCAGCCTGACCCTGACTTTCATGGGGTGACGATAATACCCCCCATTACGGCTCAGCCTGACCCTGACTTTCACGGTGTGACGATAATACCCCCATTACGGCTCAGCCTGACCCTGACTTTCACGGTGTGACGATAATACCCCCATTACGGCTCAGCCTGACCCTGACTTTCACGGTGTGACGATAATACCCCCATTACGGCTCAGCCTGACCTGACTTTCACGGTGTGGCGATAATACCCCCATTACGGCTCAGCCTGACCTGACTTTCACGGTGTGACGATAATACCCCCATTACGGCTCAGCCTGACCCTGACTTTCACGGTGTGACGATAATACCCCCATTACGGCTCAGCCTGACCCTGACTTTCACGGTGTGACGATAATACCCCCATTACGGCTCAGCCTGACCCTGACTTTCACGGTGTGACGATAATACCCCCATTACGGCTCAGCCTGACCCTGACTTTCACGGTGTGACGATAATACCCCCATTACGGCTCAGCCTGACCCTGACTTTCACGGTGTGACGATAATACCCCCATTACGGCTCAGCCTGACCCTGACTTTCATGGGGTGACGATAATACCCCCATTACGGCTCAGCCTGACCCTGACTTTCACAGGGTGGCGATAATACCCCCATTACGGCTCAGCCTGACCCTGACTTTCACGGTGTGACGATAATACCCCCATTACGGCTCAGCCTGACCCTGACTTTCACGGTGTGACGATAATACCCCCCATTACGGCCCGACCCCGACTTTCACGGGCTGACAATAATACCCATCCATTACGGCCCGACTGACGATAATACCCATCCATTACGGCCGGACTGACGATAATACCCATCCATTACGGCCCGACTGACGATAATACCCATCCATTACGGCCCGACTGACGATAATACCCATCCATTACGGCCCGACTGACGATAATACCCATCCATTACGGCGGCCCGACTTCCACGGGCTGACGATAATACCCATCCATTACGGCCCGACCCCGACTTTCACGGGCTGACGATAATACCCATCCATTACGGCCCGACCCCGACTTTCACGGGCTGACGATAATACCCATCCATTACGGCCCGACCCCGACTTTCACGGGCTGCCGATAATACCCATCCATTACGGCCCGACCCCGACTTTCACGGGCTGACGATAATACCCATCCATTACGGCCCGACCCCGACTTTCATGGGCTGAGAATACCCATCCATTACGGCCCGAGCCCGACTTTCACGGGCTGACGATAATACCCATCCATTACGGCCCGACCCCGACTTTCACGGGCTGACGATAATACCCATCCATTACGGCCCGACCCCGACTTTCACGGGCTGACGATAATACCCATCCATTACGGCCCGACCCCGACTTTCACGGGCTGGCGATAATACCCATCCATTACGGCCCGACCCCGACTTTCACGGGCTGACGATAATACCCATCCATTACGGCCCGACCCCGACTTTCACGGGCTGACGATAATACCCATCCATTACGGCCCGACCCCGACTTTCACGGGCTGAGAATACCCATCCATTACGGCCCGACTTTCACGGGCTGGCGATAATACCCATCCATTACGGCCCGACCCGACTTTCACGGGCTGACGATAATACCCATCCATTACGGCCCGACCCCGACTTTCACGGGCTGACGATAATACCCATCCATTACGGCCCGACTGACGATAATACCCATCCATTACGGCCCGACCCCGACTTTCACGGGCTGACGATAATACCCATCCATTACGGCCCGACCCCGACTTTCACGGGCTGACGATAATACCCATCCATTACGGCCCGACCCCGACTTTCACGGGCTGACGATAATACCCATCCATTACGGCCCGACCCCGACTTTCACGGGCTGACAATACCCATCCATTACGGCCCGACCCGACTTTCACGGGCTGGCGATAATACCCATCCATTACGGCCCGACCCGACTTTCACGGGCTGGCGATAATACCCATCCATTACGGCCCGACCCGACTTTCACGGGCTGGCGATAATACCCATCCATTACGGCCCGACCCGACTTTCACGGGCTGGCGATAATACCCATCCATTACGGCCCGACCCGACTTTCACGGGCTGACGATAATACCCATCCATTACGGCCCGACCCCGACTTTCACGGGCTGACGATAATACCCATCCATTACGGCCCGACCCCGACTTTCACGGGCTGACGATAATACCCATCCATTACGGCCCGACCCCGACTTTCACGGGCTGACGATAATACCCATCCATTACGGCCCGACCCCGACTTTCACGGGCTGACGATAATACCCATCCATTACGGCCCGACTGACGATAATACCCATCCATTACGGCCCGACTGACGATAATACCCATCCATTACGGCCCGACTGACGATAATACCCATCCATTACGGCCCGACCCCGACTTTCACGGGCTGACGATAATACCCATCCATTACGGCCCGACCCGACTTTGACGATAATACCCATCCATTACGGCCCGACCCGACTTTCACGGGCTGGCGATAATACCCATCCATTACGGCCCGACTGACGATAATACCCATCCATTACGGCCCGACCCCGACTTTCACGGGCTGACGATAATACCCATCCATTACGGCCCGACCCCGACTTTCACGGGCTGACGATAATACCCATCCATTACGGCCCGACCCCGACTTTCACGGGCTGGCGATAATACCCATCCATTACGGCCCGACCCGACTTTCGGGACTGGCGATAATACCCATCCATTACGGCCCGACCCGACTTTCACGGGCTGGCGATAATACCCATCCATTACGGCCCGACCCGACTTTCACGGGCGATAATACCCATCCATTACGGCCCGACCCGACTTTCACGGCTGACGATAATACCCATCCATTACGGCCCGACCCGACTTTCACGGGCTGGCGATAATACCATCCATTACGGCCCGACCCGACTTTCACGGGCTGATAATACCCATCCATTACGGCCGACCCGACTTTCACGGGCGGTAATACCCATCCATTACGGCCCGACCCGACTTTCACGGGCTGATAATACCCATCCATTACGGCCCGACCCGACTTTCGGCTGACGATACCCATCCATTACGGCCCGACCCGACTTTCACGGGCGATAATACCCATCCATTGCGGCCCGACTTTCACGGGCTGACGGTAATACCTCCCCATTGCGGCCCGACTTTCACGGGCTGACGGTAATACCTCCCCATTGCGGCCCGACTTTCACGGGCTGACGGTAATACCCATCCATTACGGCCCGACCCGACTTTCACGGGCTGGCGGTAATACCTCCCCATTGCGGCCCGACTTTCACGGGCTGACGGTAATACCCATCCATTACGGCCCGACCCGACTTTCACGGGCTGGTAATACCCATCCATTACGGCCCGACCCGACTTTCACGGGCTGGCGATAATACCCATCCATTACGGCCCGACCCGACTTTCACGGGCTGGCGATAATACCCATCCATTACGGCCCGACCCGACTTTCACGGGCTGATAATACCCATCCATTACGGCCCGACCCGACTTTCACGGGCTGGCGGTAATACCCATCCATTACGGCCCGACCCGACTTTCACGGGGCGATAATACCCATCCATTACGGCCCGACCCCGACTTGCACGGGCTGGTAATACCCATCCATTACGCCCGACCCGACTTTCACGGGCTGATGATACCCATCCATTACGGCCCGCCCCCGTCTTTCACGGGCTCGCGGTGATACCCATCCATTACGGCCCGACCCCGACTTTCACGGGCTGGCGGTAATACCCATCCATTACGGCCCGACGCCGACTTTCACGGGCTGACGGTCATACCCATCCATTACGGCCCGACGCCGACTTTCACGGGCTGACGGTAATACCCATCCATTATGGCCCGACGCCGACTTTCACGG
Source organism: Protopterus annectens (assembly GCF_019279795.1). Classification (NCBI taxonomy): domain Eukaryota; kingdom Metazoa; phylum Chordata; order Ceratodontiformes; family Protopteridae; genus Protopterus; species Protopterus annectens. The sequence continues at coordinate 179,928,312 of NC_056749.1, forward strand.
GCTGACGGTAATACCCATCCATTGGCTGACGGTGATACCCATCCATTACGGCCCGACCCCGACTTTCACGGGCTGACGGTGATACCCATCCATTACATTCTGGCCCGACCCGACTTTCACGGGCGGTAATACCCATCCATTACGGCCCGACCCCGACTTTCACGGGCTGACGGTGATACCCATCCATTACGGCCCGACCCCGACTTTCACGGGCTGACGGTGATACCCATCCATTACGGCCCGACCCCGACTTTCACGGGCTGTCGGTGATACCCATCCATTACGGCCCGACCCCGACTTTCACGGGCTGACGGTGATACCCATCCATTACGGCCCGACCCCGACTTTCACGGGCTGACGGTGATACCCATCCATTACGGCCCGACCCCGACTTTCACGGGCTGACGGTGATACCCATCCATTACGGCCCGACCCCGACTTTCACGGGCTGACGGTGATACCCATCCATTACGGCCCGACCCCGACTTTCACGGGCTGGCGGTGATACCCATCCATTACGGCCCGACCCGACTTTCACGGGCTGTGGTGATACCCATCCATTACGGCCCGACCCCGACTTTCACGGGCTGACGGTGATACCCATCCATTACGGCCCGACCCCGACTTTCACGGGCTGGCGGTGATACCCATCCATTACGGCCCGACCCGACTTTCACGGGCTGACGGTGATACCATCCATTACGGCCCGACCCGACTTTCACGGGCTGGCGGTGATACCCATCCATTACGGCCCGACCCGACTTTCACGGGCTGGTGATACCCATCCATTACGGCCCGACCCGACTTTCACGGGCTGACGGTGATACCCATCCATTACGGCCCGACCCGACTTTCACGGGCTGGCGGTGATACCCATCCATTACGGCCCGACCCGACTTTCACGGGCTGCGGTGATACCCATCCATTACGGCCCGACCCGACTTTCACGGGCTGGCGGTGATACCCATCCATTACGGCCCGACCCGACTTTCACGGGCTGGTGATACCCATCCATTACGGCCCGACCCGACTTTCACTGGCGGTGATACCATCCATTACGGCCCGACCCGACTTTCACGGGCTGGCGGTGATACCCCATTACGGCCCGACCCGACTTTCACGGGCTGACGGTGATACCCATCCATTCAGCCCGACCCGACTTTCACGGGCTGGTGATACCCATCCATTACGGCCCGACCCGACTTTCACGGGCTGACGGTGATACCCATCCATTACGGCCCGACCCGACTTTCACGGGCGGTGATACCCATCCATCGGCCCGACCCGACTTTCAGCCCGACCCGACTTTCACGGGCTGGCGGTGATACCATCCATTACGGCCCGACCCGACTTTCACGGGCTGGCGGTGATACCCATCCATTACGGCCCGACCCGACTTTCACGGGCTGACGGTGATACCCATTACGGCCCGACCCGACTTTCACTGGCTGGCGGTGATACCCATCCATTACGGCCCGACCCCGACTTTCACGGGCTGACGGTGATACCCATCCATTACGGCCCGACCCCGACTTTCACGTGCTGACGGTGATACCCATCCATTACGGCCCGACCCCGACTTTCACGGGCTGGCGGTGATACCCATCCATTCGGCCCGACCCGACTTTCACGGGCTGGCGGTGATACCCATCATTACGGCCCGACCCGACTTTCGCGGGCTGGCGGTGATACCCCATTACGGCCCGACCCGACTTTCACGGGCGGTGATACCCATCCATTACGGCCCGACCCGACTTTCACGCGGGCTGGCGGTGATACCCATCCATTACGGCCCGACCCGACTTTCACGGCTGGCGGTGATACCCATCCATTACGGCCCGACCCGACTTTCACGGGCTGGCGGTGATACCCATCCATTACGGCCCGACCCGACTTTCACGGCTGGCGATAATACCCATTACGGCCCGACCGACTTTCACGGGCTGGCGATGATACCCCCATTACAGCTCTGGCCGTCCCCGACTTTCACGGGCTGACGACGGCAACCCCATTACGGGTCAGCCCGACGTTCACGGGCTGACGATGATACCCCCATTACCAGCCCGACCCGACTTTCACGGGTGACGATAATACCCATTATTACGGCTCAGCCCGACTCCGACTTTCACGGCTGACGGTGATACCCATCCATTACAGCCCGACCCGACTTTCACGGGGTGACGGTGATACCCCCATTACGGTCAGCCCGACTCCGACTTTCACGGGGTGGCGATAATACCCACCCATTACGTCAGCCCGACCGCGACTTTCACAGGGTGACGGCAATACCCCCATTACCGGTCAGCCCGACTCCGACTTTGACGGGGTGACGATAATACCCCCCATTACCGGTCAGCCCGACTCCGACTTTCCACTGACGAGGTAGGATACCCCCCATTACGGCCCGACCCGACGTTCACGGGGTGGCGATGATACCCCCATTACGCTCAGCCCGACCCGACGTTCACGGGGTGACGACGACACCCCCCATCACGGGTCAGCCCGACCCGACTTTCACGGGTGGTGATACCCCCATTAATCAGCCCGACCCGACTTTCACGGGTGACGGTGATACCCATCCATTACGCCCGACCCGACTTTCACGGTGATAATACCCCCATTAGACCCGCCCGACCCGACTTTCACGGGCTGGCGATAATACCCATCCATTACGGCCCGACCCCGACTTTCACGGGCTGACGGTGATACCCATCCATTACGGCCCGACCCCGACTTTCACGGGCTGACGGTGATACCCATCCATTACGGCCCGACCCCGACTTTCACGGGCTGACGGTGATAATCCATCCATTACGGCCCGACCCCGACTTTCACGGGCTGACGGTAATACCCATCCATTACGGCCCGACGTCGACTTTCACGGGCTGACGGTAATACCCATCCATTATGGCCCGACGCCGACTTTCACGGGCTGACGGTAATACCCATCCATTACGGCCCGACCCCGACTTTCACGGGCTGACGATAATACCCATCCATTACGGCCCGACCCCGACTTTCACGGGCTGACGATAATACCCATCCATTACGGCCCGACCCCGACTGACGGTAATACCCATCCATTACGGCCCGACCCGACTTTCACGGGCGGTGATACCCATCCATTGCGGCCCGACCCCGACGTTCACGGGCTGACGGTAATACCTCCCCATTGCGGCCCGACCCCGACGTTCACGGGCTGACGGTAATACCCATCCATTACGGCCCGAGCCCGACTGACGGTAATACCCATCCATTACGGCCCGAGCCCGACTGACGGTAATACCCATCCATTACGGCCCGAGCCCGACTGACGGTAATACCCATCCATTACGGCCCGACGGTAATACCCATCCATTACGGCCCGACGGTAATACCCATCCATTACGGCCCGACCCCGACTTTCACAGGCTGACGGTGATACCCATCCATTACGGCCCGACTGACGGTAATACCCATCCATTACGGCCCGAGCCCGACTGACGGTAATACCCATCCATTACGGCCCGACGGTAATACCCATCCATTACGGCCCGACCCCGACTTTCACGGGCTGACGGTGATACCCATCCATTACGGCCCGACCCCGACTTTCACGGGCTGACGGTGATACCCATCCATTACGGCCCGACCCCGACTTTCGGCTGACGGTGATACCCATCCATTACGGCCCGACCCCGACTTTCACGGGCTGACGGTGATACCCATCCATTACGGCCCGACCCCGACTTTCACGGGCTGACGGTGATACCCATCCATTACGGCCCGACGTCGACTTTCACGGGCTGACGGTGATACCCATCCATTACGGCCCGACCCCGACTTTCACGGGCTGACGGTGATACCCATCCATTACGGCCCGACCCCGACTTTCACGGGCTGACGGTGATACCCATCCATTACGGCCCACCCGACTTTCACGGGCTGGCGGTGATACCCATCCATTACGCCCGACGCCGACTTTCACGGGCTGACGGTGATACCCATCCATTACGGCCCGACGCCGACTTTCACGGGCTGACGGTGATACCCATCCATTACGGCCCGACGCCGACTTTCACGGGCTGACGGTGATACCCATCCATTATGGCCCGACGCCGACTTTCACGGGCTGACGGTCATACCCATCCATTACGGCCCGACGCCGACTTTCACGGGCTGACGGTCATACCCATCCATTACGGCGGCTGACGGTGATACCCATCCATTACGGCCCGACCCCGACTTTCACGGCCACGGTGATACCCATCCATTACGGCCCGACCCCGACTTTCACGGGCTGACGGTGATACCCATCCATTACGGCCCGACCCCGACTTTCACGGGCTGACGGTGATACCCATCCATTACGGCCCGACCCCGACTTTCACGGGCTGACGGTGATACCATCCATTACGGCCCGACGCCGACTTTCACGGGCTGACGGTGATACCCATCCAGTACGGCCCGACCCGACTTTCACGGGCTGACGGTGATACCCATTGCGGCCCGACTTTCACGGGCTGACGGTGATACCCATCCATTACGGCCCGACCCCGACTTTCACGGGCTGACGGTGATACCCATCCATTACGGCCCGACCCCGACTTTCACGGGCTGACGGTGATACCCATCCATTACGCCCGACCCCGACTTTCACGGGCTGACGGTAATACCTCCCCATTGCGGCCCGACCCCGACTTTCACGGGCTGACGGTAATACCTCCCCATTGCGGCCCGACTTTCACGGGCTGACGGTAATACCCATCCATTGCGCCCGACCCGACTTTCACGGGCTGTGGTGATACCCATCCATTGCGGCCCGACGACTTTCACGGGCTGACGGTGATACCCATCCATTGCGGCCCGACCCCGACTTTCACGGGCTGACGGTGATACCCATCCATTACGGCCCGACGCCGACTTTCACGGGCTGACGGTGATACCCATCCAGTACGGCCCGACGCCGACTTTCACGGGCTGACGGTGATACCCATCCAGTACGGCCCGACGCCGACTTTCACGGGCTGACGGTGATACCCATCCAGTACGGCCCGACCCCGACTTTCACGGGCTGACGGTGATACCCATCCAGTACGGCCCGACCCCGACTTTCACGGGCTGATACCCATCCAGTACGGCCCGACCCCGACTTTCACGGGCTGATACCCATCCAGTACGGCCCCGCCCCGGCTTTCACGGGCTGATACCCCATCCAGTACGACCCGACTTTCACGGGCTGACGCTGATACCCATCCAGTACGGCCCGACCCCGACTTTCACGGGCTGACGCTGATACCCATCCAGTACGGCCCGACCCCGACTTTCACGGGCTGATACCCATCCAGTACGGCCCGACCCCGACTTTCACGGGCTGATACCCATCCATTACGGCCCGACCCGACTTTCACGGGCTGATACCCATTAGTCGACCCGACTTTCACGGGCTGATACCCATCCATTACGGCCCGACCCGACTTTCACGGGCTGATACCCATCCATTCTGTTGACCCGACTTTCACGGGCTGATACCCATCCAGTACGGCCCGACCCCGACTTTCACGGGCTGATACCCATCCAGTACGGCCCGACCCCGACTTTCACGGGCTGATACCCATCCAGTACGGCCCGACCCCGACTTTCACGGGCTGATACCCATCCAGTACGGCCCGACCCCGACTTTCACGGGCTGATACCCATCCAGTACGGCCCGACCCCGACTTTCACGGGCTGATGGCCCCCCAGTACGGCCCGACCCCGACTTTCACGGGCTGATACCCATCAATACCCCGACCCCGACTTTCACGGGCTGATGCCCCCCATTACGGCCCGACCCCGACTTTCACGGGCTGATAGCCCCCCATTACGGCCCGACCCCGACTTTCACGGGCTGATACCCCCCATTACGGCCCGACCCCGACTTTCACGGGCTGATACCCCCATTACGGCCCGACCCCGACTTTCACGGGCTGATGCCCCCCATTACGGCCCGACCCCGACTTTCACGGGCTGATAGCCCCCCATTGTCCGACCCGACTTCACGGGCTGATGGCCCCCATTACGTCCGACCCGACTTTCACGGGCTGATGATACCCCCATTACGGCCCGACCCGACTTTCACGGGCTGATATGGCCCCATTACGTCCGACCCGACTTTCACGGGCTGATGGCCCCCCATTACGGCCACTCGACTTTCACGGGCTGATGCCCCCCATTACGGCCCGACCCCGCCTTTCACGGGCTGATGGCCCCATTGCCACGGCCCGACGCCGACTTTCACGGGCTGATGCCCCCCATTACGGCCCGACCCCGACTTTCACGGGCTGATGGCCCCCCATTACGGCCCGACCCCGACTTTCACGGGCTGATGGCCCCCCATTACGGCCCGACGATAATGCCCCCCATTATGGCTCAGCCCAACCCCGACTTTCACGGGCTGATGGCCCCCCAGTACGGCCCGACCCCGACTTTCACGGGCTGATGCCCCCCCAGTACGGCCGACCCGACTTTCACGGGCTGGCGATAATGATAACGCCCCATTACGGCCGACCCGACTTTCACGGGCTGGCGATAATGCCCCCATTACAGCCCGACCCGACTTTCACGGGCTGATGATAATGCCCATTATGTCTCAGCCTGACCCCGAATTTCACGGGGGTGACGATAATGCCCCCCATTACGGCCCGACCCGACTTTCACGGGCTGACGATAATGCCCCCCCATTACGGCCCGACCCGACTTTCACGGGCTGACGATAATGCCCGCCCATTACGCCCGACCCGACTTTCACGGGTTGACGATAATGCCCCCATTACGGCCCGGCCCGGGCTTTCACGGGCTGACGATAATGCCCCCCCATTACGGCCCGACCCGACTTTCACGGGCGATAATGCCCCCATTACGGCCCGACCGACTTTCACGGGCTGACGATAATGCCCCCATTACGGCCGACCCGACTTTCACGGGCTGGCGATAATGCCCCCATTACGTCCGACCCGACTTTCACGGGCTGACGATAATGCCCCCCCATTACGGCCCGACCCGACTTTCACGGGCTGACGATAATGCCCCCCCATTACGGCCCGACCCGACTTTCACGGGCTGACGATAATGCCCCCCCATTACGGCCCGACCCGACTTTCACTGGCTGACGATAATGCCCCCATTCCCGGCCCGACCCCGGCTTTCACGGGCCGACGATCAATACCCCCCCATTACGGCCCGACCCCGGCTTTCACGGCCCGACGATGATACCCGCCCATTACGGCCCGACGATGATACCCGCCCATTACGGCCCGATCCCGACTTTCACGGCCCGGACGATAATACCTCCATTACGGCTCCCGACCCGACTTTCACGGCAGGGGATAAACCCCATTATGGCTCAGCCCGACCTCGACTTTCACGGGGTGACGATAATACCCCATAATTATGGCTCAGCCCGACCGCGACTTTCACGGGGGTGACGATAAAACCCCCATTATGGCTCAGCCCGACCCCGACTTTCACGGGGGTGACGATAAAACCCCCATTATGGCTCAGCCCGACCCCGACTTTCACGGGGGTGACGATAAAACCCCCCATTATGGCTCAGCCCGACCCCGACTTTCACGGGGTTACGATAAAACCCCATTACGGCTCAGCCCGACCCGACTTTCACGTAAGTGACGATAAAACCCCATTATACTCAGCCCGGCGACTTTCACGGGGGTGACGATAAAACCCCCCATTATGGCTCAGCCCGACCCTGACTTTCATGGAGTGATAAAACCCCCCATTACGGCTCAGCCCGGGGTGACGATAATACCGCCCATTAAGGCTCAGCCTGACCCAGACTTTAACGGGCTGACGATACCTCCCCATTACGGACGGCCCAACCCGACTTTCACGGGCTGACGATAATACCCCCCATTACGGCCCGACCCGACTTTCACTGGCTGACGATAATACCCCCCTATTACCGGTCAGCTCGACTCCGACTTTGACGGGCTGACGATAATACCCCCCATTACGGCTCAGCCCAACCCTGACTTTCATGGGGTGATGATAAAACCCCCCCATCATGGTCAGCCCAACCCCCCAACTTTCACGGGGTGATAAAACCCCCCCATCAGTCAGCCCAACCCCCGACTTTCACGGGGTGATGATAAAACCCCCCATTATGGCTCAGCCCGACCCCGACTTTCACGGGGTGATGATAATACCCCCCATTACGGCTCAGCCCGACCCCCGACTTTCACGGGGTGACGATAATACCCCCATTACGGCTCAGCCCGACCCCGACTTTCACAGGGTGACGATAATACCCCCATTATGGCTCAGCCCAACCCTGACTTTCACGGGGTGACGATAATACCCCCTATTATGGCTCAGCCCGACCCTGACTTTCACGGGGTGACGATAATACCCCCTATTATGGCTCAGCCCGACCCCGACTTTCACGGGGTGACTATAATACTCCCCATTACGGCCCGACCCCGACTTTCACGGGGTGACTATAATACTCCCCATTACGGCCCGACCCCGACTTTCACGGGGTGACTATAATACTCCCATTCTGACCTGACCTCGACTTTCACGGGTGACTATCTCCCCATGTGGCCCCGACCCGACTTTCACGGGTGATTGCAATCCTTTCCATTACCGCTCTGCCCGACCCCGACTTTCCCGGACTGACGATATCCCCCATTACCGCTCAGCCCGACCCCGACTTTCCCGGGCTGACGATAATACACCCCCCCATTACGGCCTGACCCCGACTTGCACGGGCTGACGATAATACCCCCCCCATTACGGCCCGACCCCGACTTTCATGGGGGGATGAAAAAAATAACCCCCCCCAAAAATTAAAAGGTCAGGCC
>NC_056749.1:179937651-179992651 GCF_019279795.1 Protopterus annectens
ATATATATAAAACACTATATATGAAACATATATATATATATATATATATATACATATATATATATATATATACATATATATATATATATACACATACATACATACATATATATACACACACACAAATAGGGTTATGAGAAGGTTCAGGCACTACAGGAGGTGGTCCCTTTATAATATTGTCTACAAGTTTGGGGGCATAAGAGGAAGCTGGAGCAGTAGTAACCCCTAGTCATTTCAGATACAGTTGCGGACATGTAATTTTTTTTTAACTCGAGGTTGTTGCCTGGTCTTAACAGCTGACTATTTAAAAGGAAGACTAATGTCACACTGTCCGGAGAAAGGGGCATGCCTTAAACATTTTGGGAAACTTTGGTAACATTTTGGGAAACATTGGGTAATATGCGATTTTATCAATACATAATGGTTTTGTATATAATGCATATACAGCTAGTTCTGGACCTCAGCTATAGTTTCATGTGCATTACCATGTTTGTGTACATTTGAGTAAGCAGTATGTTAGGTTTAGAACCTTAGTACGTTTTTTAAGTATATTTCATATATTAAATTGTATATCCTATTATGGCCACGCATATGGAACTGTTAACGTAACCAGAATATTAGACTTAATGGATTTATACTTAAAATTAGTAATGTTATATACATTATTTCATTGTAGTAGTATTTGTCTTTATTCCTGATATATATATATATATATATATATATATACATACAATCGTGTGGTCTTTTTAAGTATGCGCTCTTATAGTAAAAAGCTTCATATAAATATTTAGTAATTTGCATAATGAACACCGTAACAAATCTTCTGACAGTTCTATTCATGGTTAACATATGTATTTGATTAATACGTTTTTATTTATGTAGTTTTGTTAATGGGTTTGAATGCGTTTTTAAAAGAAAATTATTTCATGAATTATATGATTGTTTTAAAATGCTATAGAAATAGGATGCATTTCCCTTTAAACTCTTTATTGAATTGTCTTAATTGATGGGATTGATTGTTTAATTGATGGGGGATTTTATATATAAGGATGGGAGATTTTATTATAGAATGTAACCTGATGAAGCGCACCGAGGTGGTGCGTGAAAGCGCTTGTTCTTCTTAAAATAAATCTTTTGGTTTGCATCGTGGTGGTTCCTTGCAGTTTTTATGTGATTACATTTTGGGAAACTGACATGTTTATCTTGAGAGCAAGCAAGACTGACATACACAGAGACAGAACAGCTGGGCAAGATGAACAGATGTTCGGATGATCATTGCTGCAATATCCTTAAATCTTAAGAGTTATATCCTGCCAAAAATTTAACAGCCAGCTTCCAAAGCTTCAGGACACCTTCCATGTGCACAAATTGTCAAGCAGCCTGAGGTGAATAATAGACAAGTTTGGACGCAAAGTCCTTCAGAGCTTTCCTACCAGCAGTGAGGGAGAATGAGCCTTGAAAATAATGCTAGGAAGAAAAAGTTCACACCCTGGCATGAAAAACGCACCAAAATAAGGGAGATGAAAGGAGGTAGCGGTTACTGCAGTAGTGATCATTTGAACTTCTACGGTTATGTTAATCATACCGATCACTGCTGCGGTAGTCTTTGCTATATGGGTATATACCTTAGCAATCTACACTTGGGAGGTAGAAGAGTCCAGAAGCCCCTGGAAAATGGTCCTAGGAAAGCTTGATCTGGAAAAGGATTGTAGCGTATAGTGCTTTGCAAAAGTATGTACATAACCAAGTAGTAGCTTCTAGAATCCAACTCTGGAGTCATAAATGAAGTCAAGTCCCTGGTTGAGGGGGGCATTGACCCTGCCTGGAACAGTTTTGGTATGGCGTGAGCAACACTTAATAAAATTAGACAACCATATGGAAGTAGTTGGACACAGTGTGTCCTTTTTTTACCTTCACAAGAAATGAACAACTGATCCAAAAGATGAAAGATTTAGTGCTGTCAAGATAGTGCCATAGTATGCAGTATCCTGAACCTAAAAATGAGGGAGAAAAAAAAGAAGGGAGATCTGCTTGCATAATGGTTAAGGTCTTCACCTCCCATGCACAAGGTTCAAGGGTTGATCCTGACCTCTGGCCAAATGTCTGACTGGAGTTTGCCAGTTTCTCCTTTTGCATCTGCAGGTGTTCCAACAGCACGCTGAGCATTTCCATCTCAAAAAAAAAAAAAAAAAAAACACACAGCAAAAAAGGAGAAGACAATCTGGTGATGATGATTTGGGACAGACAGGAAGAAGGCCAGAGGAAATGAGAATGTCAAGTAGAGGTAGATGGGACTGTGTGAAAGACCACCAGAGATGGGTATAAGTTTTGAAGAAATAAGGAGTGTGGCATTAGAGAGAAAGCTGGCAACAGTTGATGCACCAACCTGACCCCATGTAGAAAAATGGGGTGGGGCAGGGGTTTAACAAAAAAAATGAAGAGGACCACTGGTTGGATTAAAGTAAACTCAGAAACCACTGTAATCATAAAAAGGAAAATGAGGAAGGGTTGACTCACCATTAACACTTGCAACTCAAGATATCCCTCCTGCAGAGGTCTCAGCAAATCAATAAAACTGATTTTCCATGTTAAGAACCTCAAGTCAGCCAAATTATCTGGTTCAAATAGATAAAGTGCACTTCTCCAAAACAAAATTAAGATCCCAAGGAGGGGCAACCAGTTTTTCTTGGAGGACTCTTAGGCAAACCCCCTTTCAAGAACATTCTGACACTAACTGCATTGAAAGGAGGAGGATCCATGGGCAGACAAGCAGAAGTGGCCACTGAAAGAGGTATAACAAGGGATACTACTCTCAAATACTGTGAAAACAAACAAGAAGCAACTCTGAACGGGTGCCGATTATGTTGTTGCCATCAATTAGAAAACCTGTTAAATTTGCAAATACAGGATTTTCTAGTAGCAGGCTTGTGTGCCTTCATTAGTACCTACTGCACAAACTCAGTAAACAGGTGCCTAAAAGAAATTAGGACCCCATCATCCAGGCAAATTAACCGAAGATGTCAGGGCACATCGAAACATCTCTTGTTTTTCAAATATTAAAGGCATGGCCTTTTCTGTTATATCCCACTGCCTGTACTAATGACTGCATCTATATATCTGATGTGACCACAAAACTAATTTTTTGATCAGTTGTTACATACTGGTAAACAATGGAACAAGTTATGCATAATTTTGATAAAGATGGTTACCAATACAGTATTTAAGGCAATATATTATAAATAAATTTAAAATTAATGAGCCCAACCATTACACAAAAGGTCCCTAAAATTACTGCTCAGGGAAAAGGCTACTTATCTAAAATTTATAAAACACTTCAAAGCACGAAAGCATATTAATCAAGAGAATTTTTGGGATCATTACAATTTAATTAGAGCTCCTGAGGACAATGAAAAAAAATGGATACTTGTTTCTCCTAAGTGTACATCCTTGTCAAACCAATGGAAGTTAATTGCATGGAAATTGATTAATGTTTGAACAAGAAACTAACTGTTCGAGGTGTAAAGCAAAATTAAAGGTAGACTGACAACACATTTTTCTTGATTGTCAAATGCTTAAAATATTTTGGGACAAAGTGAACTACTTTTAATCAATCAGTTTAACGATAAGTTTCAGTTGTCTAAATCATTAATTTTGTTTATTGTTCCTATTCCACAATGTGTACCCACAGCAAAGTATTCACTTCTTTGGAATCTTTTAGCTATTGCATGCAAGACCGTTACAACCAAATGGAAGAGTGAAAAATCTCCAACTTTTAATACTTCATCTAAGAGGCAGTCAACAGTACTTCTGAAATTAAAAAAACTATCAAGAGAACAGAAAGGATTACATCTTATTATATCTCTTGGCAAAAGGTGGTAGAAATATTGGACAAGAATGACTTATCTACTGTACGATTTCGTATTACACTTATAGGTGTTGTTAACCAATAACAGGAATAGGAAATGTTACATAGGTTTATGAAAAAAAAAAAATCACACACACACAATATCTTTACTAAAAAAATCCTCGTGTGATTAGATTCGGTCTGTCAGGAAGCTTGTGTTAACTGCCCCTGGCCATTTCCAAAAGAAAGGACAACCATGGTTGCCTGGGCTAGAATGGAGTCACCACAATGATCTTGAAGTGATTCATTCTGAGAAATACCCTCGATATTAATGGAAAGGCAACAGTCTTCCACACCTTCTTGCATGGTGTCCTGGAAGAGACTTTGGCTACTGGATTACTAGAAAAGAGGCAAATGCGTCCTATGTGAACTCCTCACCGATGGACTTTGAAGACCCCCTGATCTAGTTTCTATTTGTGAGGGTCTCCCCTGGTCCTGCTCATCTTGTCTGTCATACAATTTTGCACTGAAAAAATGTAGAACGCCTGTGGTACGAGACTGTGCTATGAAGTAACATCCCAAGCTAACATTGCTAGCCTGAAAAAGGGGTATGACCCAGTTCCCCCTTACTTGCTGATGCACCATATAAAACTGTGGTATTGTCTGCAACCATCTGAAGAGGTCTCGGGGAGGAAAGAGGATTCAGAGTTGTGTCCCTTGATCAGGGCAAGCATCTCCTTGACATCTGTGTGTTTGCATCTGTTCTTGGTGTCCCACACCCCCGTAAACATTTATCACTACTGAAACCACTCCCCAAGCAAAATCCAAAGCATCTGTACCGACTGACCTGGACTTACAAATATATTTGTCATCTCCACCAAAAGCTCTCTAACAAATTTCAGCACTGGGACTTGAAAAGATAAAAGTGGTTGATGCTGGGACCAAAGAGATTACAGATACCAATGTATCTTCCTCATGTTGAGTCTTGCCAGGGGTGATCATGAGAATTAGACAGTAAGTCTAAGTGGAAAACCTTAGAAATAGGATTTAAATAAATACCTGTTTTTCCCTGTGGAAGGAAAGTCCTTTGAACTGAGGTGTCTGGTTGACATCCTAGGAAAGCAATCTTGAGTAGAGGAGTCAAGAAAGACTTTGAACACACTCCTGGAATCAGAGACCTCTCACCCAAGAGAGATCCCTGACACATGGAAAAAAAAAGGACTCTAGACTACTAGGTTATCTTTGTAAATATAGAAAAATGTGGATATCCTGTAACAAACTATAACTGGAGCTAGATACATTCTTGGTGCTGTGGACAGTCCAAAGGGTAAGGAAGATAACTGATAATGTGATCCAGACACAATGTTAAGAAACATCTGAAGTATGGATGACTAAGAATGTGACCAAGCATCTTTGTTACCAGGAAACTTCAGAGAGAAAGAGGAGGTAAATCGGTTGCGACATTTTTGAATTTGGGCACTTTCACAAACAGGTTTAGAAAAGAAAGATCCAGAACTAGTTCCCAAGCATTTCTCTTTGGTACTAGAGCATCCTTTAATAAAAACCCTTTACCACCCAGGTAAGAGGAACTGGTTCCATCACTCATTAGGACAGCAGGTAATCCAGAATAGCTGAAAACGAGAGTGTGTCCGAGCTAGAGGATTAGAAATGACCACCTGGAAAGGAGGAATTCCCCCCCACTGCCATCTGCAACCTTGATGAATGTTTCAGACAAATGGGTTCAGAAAATCAACCTGTTGCCAAACAGAAAAATTGAGATTATGACTTTCTGGAAGGGTAGGCGGGGGTTCACAAGGTCTCTTGAATAGTCAAACTCGGTGGACCGCCCTTGGTTTTTTATTTAACCCCCCCCCCCTGCCATTTCTTAGATGTCTACTTACCTGAATTTTGTTGGAATTGTTCACTCATTGGATGAGGAGATAAAAAAAATCCCTTGAACAATTTGGAAAAGTATGGTTGAAAATTCAGAGATTCCCTGGATCAGCTTGCCCCTTTCATTAAACTTCTTGATCATCTCTGCTGACGAGGGGGGCAAACACTAAATCTTTATACAAGGAAACATTTAAAATCTCATTTTTAACATATGGAAGGTTCTAAGAATGCAGCCATGCAACCCCTCTCAAAACAGCAGCAGTCAGTTGTATACAAACTGCAAACGATGAGTAGTGACCTGCATAAAAGTTATTTAAAGCATATTTTTCCTCACAAGAAGAAACTTTTAGTTATGTACTCACCATAACTTCAGATGTTTGGGATCCATCTCGCCTACATTCTGACTGATGGGTTCGGAGCCGATCCCTCGGCTCCGACTCGGCACGCTTATGCCAAAGAGCGAAGTCTCTTATTGGCTGAGCTTACTATATCCCAGGATGCACCACTACCAGTCCCCCAGATCTAGTTTGTCCGCATACATGCACACACGCATACCCTGCTTATATAACATCGTCAGATGAAACAAGATAAAACAGTTGAACTCAAAACCGCTCAATCTCTTCTGATCTGCAAGGCAGGGGAAGGAGGGTAGGTATTAGGAATGTAGATGGATCCCAAACATCTGAAGTTATGGTGAGTACATAACTAAAAGATGTTATGTGATCCTATCTCGCCTACATTCTGACTGATGGGACAGCGCCCCTAGCACCTGAATCCTGGGTGGCTCACTGGAAAACACTGAGTACCGTGGAACCAAATGATGCTCGCCCTTTAGATGCCACATCCAATTTGTAGTGGGAAATGAAAGTGTGCGGGTTGGACCAAGTAGCCGCAGCACAAATTTCCGATATAGCGAGCTTGGAATGAAAAGCTATAGAAGTAGCCATAGCTCTGGTAGAATGAGCTTTGATAGATGTTGTAAGTTGCTTATTCAAGAAGAATAGGCCTGAGTTATGCAATCTCTGATCCATTTTGAGATAGTAGCTTTTGTGATGGTTTGGCCCAATTTATTATCTGAGAAGGACACAAACAACTGGTCTGACTTACGGTTGCTGAGTCCTGTCTAAATAGAAGCGTAATTGCCTGTGAACATCCAATTTATGGAGAGTGTATTCTGCTTCATTGGAGAATTTTGGAAAGAAAACTGGTAGCTCTAGAGATTGTTGAAGACAGAAACTAGAACAGACCTTTGGGACAAAGGATGGATTAGGCCTAAGTGATACTCTATCCTTGTGGAAAATCAAGTACGGTGGCTTAATAGACAGGGCTTGAAGCTCTGAAACTCTTCTTGCAGAAGTAATAGCCACTAAGAATGCCGCTTTCCAAGACAGATATTTTAACTCGCATGTAGCAGCCGGTTCGAAGGGGAGATGTTAATGCCAAGCACCAAATCAAGATCCCACGGAGGTGCAGGATGAAAACTGGTGGTCTTAATAGACTCGCACCTTTAATGAACGCTTTGCATAGTCTGCTGCTCATCAAAGGAGGATCCGTGGATTCGTGGAATTTAGAGATAGCCGCTAGTTGGACTTTAATAGTTGAGACAGAAGATCCCTGATTAAACAGGGATGTTAAGAATTTCAAAACCTCTGGGACAGGAGCAGTGATAGGGTCTAAGCCCTTGAGTTGAGCCCAGATAGCAAACCTCTTCCACTTACTGAGGTACAATTTGTTAGTGGTGGGTTTGTGGGCGAAGATAAAATGTGAACAACTTCCGGTCTAGTGTGTGCCTTCTAACTAAGGTCGGAAGTGGAGGAGCCAAGCTGTCAATTTCAAAGATTGAAGGGACTGATGCCAATGTCCCGACTGATGGATTAGCAAGTCCGAATCAGGTCTAAGGTCCACGGATCGCCCACTGCATGCTTCTTCAGGTAAGGAAACCATATCTGACGAGGCCAGTAGGGGGCAATCAGAATCATTGAAGCCCCCAGTTGAGAAGCTTTTGAATAACTTTGGGAAGAAGTGGAATTGGAGGAAAGGCATAAAGTAGCCCTGTTGGCCAAGGTTGTGCTAGAGCATCCATGGCTGGTACTTCCTGATGTGGGATCAAGGAGAAGAACCTTTGGCACTTGGTGTTTTGTGGAGTTGCAAATAGGTCGCAGCACGGCCCCCATCTCTTGAAAACCTGGGCTGCTACTGTGCGGTTTAGAGACCACTCGTGAGGAGAGAGAATTGTCCTGCTTAATTTGTCCGCCAATACATTTGACTTTCCCGGGATGTGGGTCGCTACCAAGAAGCGGTTGGTAGCTACAGCCCATTCCCACACTCTCATGGCCTCTCTGCAAAGGGGGTATGATCTGGTCCCTCCTTGTTTGTTCAGATACCAAACCACCGACATGTTGTCTGTGTGGATGGCGATGGTGCCCTGAGGAAGAAACTTGTGTAAGGCTTGTAGGGATAGAAGTACAGCCCTCATCTCCAACACGTTGATGTGGAGAAGAGCTTAGTCTGGAAGCCAGGAGCCCTGAACTAGCCTGCCCAGACAATGCCCCCCCCACCCTATCTGGGAGGCATCTGTGTTCAGGGTAACCACTGGAGGGGGGAGAACAAAGGGTTTTCCTTGATCCAAGTTGGATGTCTGAAGCCACCAGCGAAGGTCCCTTTTGCATATTTCCGTAATCATGATGTGATGATTGAGGGGAAGATCCTGAAAGGACCATTGAGTTGACAAGAGCCACTGAAGAATCCTCATGTGTAATCTTGCTAGAGGAACTAAAAGAACCGTGGCAGACATTGAGCCTAAAACCTGTAGAACCATCCTGGCTGGGGCTTTGGATCTCGAGATCAGAGCTTGAACTTGGCCCTGTAAAGTTCGGATCCTTTCGGCAGGAAGAAAGACGCCAAGATCAATCTTGAGTCTATCTCTGCTCCTATAAACTTTATGCTGAGAGGGCAGCAAGACAGACTTTGACCAATTGAATGTAATCCCCAGGGAAACACCCAGGAGATGGTGGCTTTGAGGTTGTCCATTAGTAGATGCCTGGTGGTGGCAGTCAGGAGCCAGTCGTCGAGATAGGGAAACACTTGGAATCCAAGACTTCTCAGGTGAGCCGCCACTACTGCCAAACACTTGGTGAACACCCTGGGGGCTGTGGTGAGACCAAAGGGCAGAGCGCAAAATTGGTAATGACTGACTCCCAGGCTGAAGCGCAGATACCTTCTGGACGCCTGATGTATCGGTATGTGATAATAGGCGTCCTTGAGGTCTATGGAGCACATCCAAACATCCTTCTCCAATAATGGGAGAATGGATTGTAACGTGACCATTCGGAATTTGGATTTCGTGACTGATTGGTTCAGTCTGCTGAGATCCAATATTGGCCTCAGGTCCCCTGTCTTTTTTGGCACTAAAAAGAACCTGGAGTAATTTCCTGATCCGATCTGGTCTGTGGGGACCGGTTGGATGACTCCTTTTTCTAGCAGCTTTAAAGCTTCTGCGGCTGCTATTTCCCTTTGACTGGGTGGTGGGTCCGGGATTCTCTTGGACGGTGGGGGTGAGTATGTGAATGGGATGGTGTAACCTCCGGCAATGATCCGAAGCACCCATCTGTCCTGAGTGATTGACTCCCAGGCTTTTAGGTGCTTGGCAACGACACCCGACTGGCTCGAGCAGCACACCCGGCCAACCCCTCATGACGTGTGGGAGGCTGAAGAGCCACGAAAGGACTCGCGGTCTCCAGAATTGCGGGCCCCTCTGCCGCCTCTGGGACGGCGCGTCCCTGAAAAATTTCCGCCTCTGCCTCTGACGGGAATCTTCCTGCTGTTGGGAGAAAAACTTATAGATTTATGGAACCACATTTTCCTCCTTAGCCTTGGGGTAAGGCCGAAGGGAGTGGAATAACGGGCACCGACGGCAGATAAAGTTTTTCCTCTTGCTCACAGCGGTAAGGGTGTCTTTCACCTTGGGTCCAAACAATGAGGACCCATCAAAGGGAGCGCCGGGCGAAGGAAGACTTGAAGGCCTCCGCAAACTGACACAAGCGGAGCCAGGCTTGTTCACGAGAGCCACGCCTGTGCCTGCCGCTTACCCGCCTTCGGCCGCATAGGAAATGAGCCTCATGGACGAAGTTAGAAATTGACGTAAGGATAGCCAACTGAGAGCTAACCGACTGGGCTAGCTGCTCAGGTAGGTTACCCGAGAGGGAATCTGACAACTCCTTGACCAGATCCCTCTGAAGCCTGGTAAAATGTGCCAAATAATTCAGAGACCTTAAGGTAAAGGCCGCTGAAGTCAGGGTGCGCTTCCGCATCTGTCCATACTCCTAGACTCCTTATTAGGAGGATGGACGGACGCTGAAGCCTCTGCCACGCCCTGTTGTGTAGCAGATGCCACCACCATGGCATCTACAGCCACGCCTTTAGTAAGGAACTCCTTCTCGGGGAGCAGACAAAAATTTATTTGGACGAGAAGGGACTGGTTCCACGGTATCTGGATGTTCCCACGCCCTTCGACAAACTAAATCCAGAAGCTCGTCAAGGGCGGAGACACCCAGGAGGCGGAGGGCTGAGCTCCAAAGGCCTTGAGGAGCACTGACTCGTCCGCAGAGGGGGTTTGGATATCCAGCCGCCTCGTTGTTTGAGGATCTCTAAGATGTCTGCAAATGAGACATCATCCGAGGACGACTGGGACCCCTCTGCATCATCCATATCAGTGTCCGGCGTAATAGACTCGGGGAGTCCACGTGCTTCCTCTTGCACGATCTCTTCCTTGGGGGTTCCTCTGAAGACAACTCAAGAACCCTCAGGAGGAGGGGAACCTCACTGGGGTTGCCTCAGGCCTCGGGCTCCGCTGGCTACGGACAGGGAACTGCCAAAGACCCAGTCTCCACGCCCAGGGAAGGTGCCGGTAAAGCCGGAGAGATGGCCGAAGAGGACTTGGCCAAGGCACTCCTCATGGCCCTGAAAGACGGACCCCAGAATCCTGGGAGTGTCCGGTCTCCGAGCCGTGATAGCCGACGGAAGTCCCGCAGTCAAGCACCGAGGGGAGGCTCGAACCGAAAGCATAGGTCCCAAACATCACCCCGGGTCCAGCCGAAGAAGTCCGGCTACCAAACTCGGACCAAGGCCTGGTTGGAGTAAGGGTCGGAGCCGACCCTGAGATCTCCACCGCTCCAACAGCACCTGCTCCGACGGAGCCAAGCAGTCGGAGGAGGAATGGCAATGGGTGGGTTAAGGTCATCGGCTCAAGCCAACTGGGTCGGAACCAAACAAATTTTTGGAAGACTGGGGACTGGAACAGTCTTTGGAGCACCCTGTCTATATCAGAATCTGACATTCTCAAGACCGAGAGGAAACAGAACGGGTTCAAGAAGGCCTCTCCATCGGCCCCAAAGGGCTAGGGGACCGCCCGAGGCGACTTGATGAGTATCGGGCGCCGAGGGAATACTCACACCAGATTCCATCGGTGCCGAGGTAGGCTTTGGCGACGAGCAGGAAGTGTCTGAGCTGGCGACCCTTGTCGGCTCCGAGCAGCGGAGCCGACGAAGGTGACCCGCCTCGATGCCCCAGCCATCGGCTCCGAAGCCAGAGGAGTCGATACTGGTGGCATCGAGGCAGACTGTTCACCTCGGCTCAAGTCTTTGGAGCCGAAGGAGAGGCCTGCCTAAGTCTCTTGGCAGTCGGATCCGACGGACTGGTCGGAACCAAGCCCTTTTCTTTTGGCCGGAGCAGGAGAGGATGCCAAGGCTTCTTCAAAGGAAGGTTTAATTAACCCCTTAAGAATCAATTTATTTTTCCTCTCCTGGAGGACCCTTGAGGAAAAAGCGTGACATACGCTGCATGACTCCTGCAAGTGCTTTGCCCCTAGACAATATACACAGAGTAATGATCGCCTGTGATAGACATTTTGAAACCACATTTCGAACATTTTTTAAAGCCCGAAGGCCTAGGGGTTTGAGACATGATGTTAAACAATTCTAGTAACTTTGACAGGAAAGTAAACAACTATAGATTTACTGATGATAAACCTAAGCTTACAGTTATAGCTTAACGCAAACACTTCCTGTAAATGACAGGGAACTCTGAGACCCTGTAAAGTTTTAAAAGGTTGACAGTCCGGGAAGGCCCTGGATGGAGGGGCCGAAAACAAACTCAACCCAATCACACACAACAGTTTTCACAATCCAAACGTACACAAAAGAGCGATAGCCGTTAAAACAGCTTTTGTGACCAAAAAACAGCAAAAAACTGACAGAAAAGTTAGTTAATAAAAACTACTCAGCCCAGCCAGCTCGAGACCACGTCTTCGCAGGGAAGCGGCAAACGAGATCTGGGGGACTGGTAGTGGTGCATCCTGGGATATAGTAAGCTCAGCCAATAAGAGACTTCGCTCTTTGGCATAAGCGTGCCGAGTCGGAGCCGAGGGATCGGCTCCGAACCCATCAGTCAGAATGTAGGCGAGATAGGATCACATAACATCTACAGATAAAACATCACTCATACTTTTGCAAATATCAGACAAAACTTGCTAGTCTGACAATTCAAAATTCTGAAAGCAACCAAAAGGTGCTCAAATATGTCCTCCCCAAACCTAGCAATAATTTTCCCATCTTTATCAGAAAGAGTAGGATTGGAATCAAGTGCTTAGCAGCAGTAGAGTCAACTAAGGCTATAGCTGCTGGGTCAGGTTTTGGAAAAGTGTATAAAAATGTAAAAGATTTAAGAACTTTACACATCCTACCGGCCTTTTTAGGGGCAGCTGGCAGACTATCCATCCTACTGGCCTTTTTAGGGGCAGCTGGCAGACTACCAAGAAAATTGCAGGCAGTAACACATCCTCCAAAGCAGACAGAACAGATGAATGGGTGTAGGGTCTGTAAAATCCTTCTGTAACAAGCGATAGCATTTTTAAGGAACCAAAAAACAAAACCTCAGTGTTCTCTCAATGAAAAACACTGGCACACTCAAGTAAAAGTCTTGGAGAAAGACAAATCCCCACATGAAGAATCAGAAACTGAGCTCTCCTCCAAGTCTGAAATTGGGAATATGGGGGGGGGGGGGGGGGGGGGAATTGTGTCCATCCCTTCAGCTATCGGTTCAGATTCAGAATACTGAATCTACAGGAAGAGAGGAATCCTTTTTACCAGAAATTACTTCACAAGGAGGATCAATATCCTGAAAAGCCAGACAGGGTAAACTACTCCTATCCAAAGAAATTTGAAAAGGCATACATACATGACTGGTTTTCCGTTTCTTTTTTGGACGGGCAAAAATAGGGCCAACCATGCTACTAATGGCAACAGCTTCTTTCCAGAGATGCAAACAGCATTCTGACACAACAGGGTCATTTTCCCAGTTCCCTCTCCCAAGACAGAAAAGAGGCACTCTCCAGTGCTCACTGAGGGAATTCCAACAGCTACAGAGGTCATGGCTAAGCCCCCCAAGTCCTTAGTGGCTATAGGTGCTACACCAGAGGGATTTGGGATAAAATATGAGTGGTCTGATGTACAACAAATGGTCATAACAGTCACCCACCTGTGGCTGAGGCAAACTGCTAGCTGGTGGCAAAGGCAGTTTGCTTAATTTTTTCTTTCTCTGGTCGAAGAACTGACCATGTGACCTGTAGTCTGTTCCATAGTCAAGTCGAAAGTGGTTCCTCTTTCTAAGGAAAGAGCAGCAATTGCCAACAAACATTATCAGTCCACAAACATTACTGTTTTAACAGGAAAAAAAACACAGTAAAGAGCACTTTACTGTGGGGCTGCTGAAGCATTTTAAATGCGATAGCGATTTGAGCCTGTCTGCATAGGACAGGTGTTGGAGGCCATGGATTCTCTGCGAGGTACTTCAGTGGCCTTTCCAGTTGGTGCAGATGTTTGGAGGTGTACATCCGAAACAGGGCGTTATACTCAATTACTGGTCTAATGAGGGAGGAGTAGAGAGGTAATAACCTCTTTTCTGGATGCAATCCCTTTACTTACGAAACAAAAGGCTTCATATAAACTGCTCACTACAGGTAACGAAGGACACAGTGAATGACACCGGTATAGGCATGGCTGCCTATATATCCTACAATGGTAGGTTTTATACAAGCCAGAATTTTACCCACAGAGAAGGGTAAGATGCTGTCGACACAATTCTATATCTAGCCATCACAAAGAAATGCTACACACTGTGTAAAATACCACATGCACCCAAGCACTTACATTTGAAAACTATCAAATATGAGCACTCCAAAGGACACCAACTTTATTCACAAACAGTTAAGTGCTTTCCTCTCCACTACAGAGACTTTCTCAGATGTATTTACATAAGCATTTGGATGTATTGGAATTAAAATGGCAATTGTTTTTGGACGCCTCTAGATTTCCAGGCATTAATGAAACAATTAGTATTGCCAGTATTCTTAAACTTTATCAAATTTCAAGTTAGTTTTTTGGAGAACCTAGTTTTTAGGAATATTTGATTTGTTAACTTATGTAAATACATTTTTAATATAAGATAATGTACCATTTTGTTTAAACCTTGTTTGTGAGATTTTTTAAAAAAATGTAGTAAACCATGTTAACAATGGAAATTTGATATTGCTTTAAGGATTTTAATTGTTGCTTAATTGAATAATTTATGGGTGTATTTAACTTGGTTGGGTAAGGTTGTGATTTCTGTTCTGAGGAAGTCTCTGTATGGAGAGGAAAGCGCTCAACTGTTTGTGAATAAAGTTGGTGTCCTTTGGAGTGCTCACGTTCTTCTGTGGTTTGCTGAGTTCTAAAACTATAAAATATACACTCTAAAAAAGGTACAGCCTAGTTCTCTAAATTCAAATACAACATTCACCAAATACAAACTTGATCCAATTCAGTTTGGAGGTGCTGAAGCCTATCCCAGTACTAAGTGAATGCAGATCAGAGTGACTAATCCTGAACAGGGTACAATCAACTGCAGGAAGGACACATGTACTTTAGTAAAATTAAAAGATTTAAAAATATCAATGTGCACGCAGAGGAAAAAAAAAAAAAAGTAAAATTTCACCCATGACTTTGGTTACCATATCAATGTTTTTTGGAATCCTACTTAAAAATACGAAGTACAGGCCGAGAACGACTGAGAGATGTCCAACATTGCAGGAATTACTGCATATGTCAAAGATTTATAGGCTTAATGACTTACTATGATTGAGTTTCAGAAAAAGCAATACAAACCCGAAAACACTGAAGATGCGCATGTAATTCACTACATTAGGACAGAAATAACCAGCCTGTAATATCATGAGAGTGGATTTTTCATAAAACAGCAGCAGAACTAATTCCTCACAAAAGCACACAAAACACGTCATTTTACACCAAAACACCATGGGCTGAATGAGAAAACGTTTAAATCTACGTGTTAAAGACACCATAAAACAACAGTATCACGACCAAAAGCAGACAGCCGATTAGACCATACCGAAAAAAAATTAGTAAATAGTTTACTTTGTCTACAAGGTGTAAGAACAGAGGATGACTGTGTGTTTACGCTAACTAATCCATTTATTGTAGCGACAAAAATACTGGAAACTCCAACAAAAATTAACTGCTTAACTTCAACAATGGGGTAATAACCCACAATCACGTGCGCACATTTCTGGCCCTCAAAACCGCAACCTGAAAAAAATATGCATCACAACCAACACATTAAATTAATACTACTACTCTTGTATCTATAATAAGTTACCATAGACTAACAATGCTAACTATAAGCGACAGTATTAAAATCTTGTCTATGTAAACACAAACTTTGAATCTCTTTGCATTATTACCTCCACCCCGCTACCTGATTAGAGGCCACTAAACCTACTGTAGACTTATCATAAGACTGGTACACCAACTTACCAGACCTCTCATGTAGTCCTGGAAACCGAATTATATAGCAAAGTTAGTAATGTTTTTAAAATTAATCAGAACAGATGTAAGGTGCGCAGAAGGGCCGGCCGTGTGGTGCAGCGGTTAGCGTTGCCGCCTCACATCAAGAGGTTCTCCGGTTCGATCCTTGGCCTTCTGTGCAGAGTCTGCATGTCTTCCCTGTGGTCGCGTGGGTTTCCTCCCACATCCCAAAGACATGCTGTAGGTGGACTGGACACTCCAAATTGGCCCTAGGTGTGAGTGCGTGCATGTGTGTGCCCTCTGTGGAAGGTTGGGCAACTAGACACTGTTAAACTCCACTGCAGCGACCCCTTACCGGGAAAAGACAAAAGAAGAATAGGTGTGCAGAGTTTAAAAGCCTTATAGTGCCTGCATATTTGGACTACTACTTACTGAAATTGGTATACCTTGTTTGCTGTAGCACAGACAAGATCCAGGCCTGCTGAATCTAGCTTTGTTTGTATGTCTGTTTGCTTATTTCCCTAAAACGCTAATTCCACCTAAAACGCGGCTTTTCAGTGCTTCTGTGGATCCCTAGTGATATCTGCATTGCTTACTGTACTTGTTTCACTTGAAAGTTACTGTTTGTCGTTTTTGCATTTAAGTTACCTGTAACACATTGCATTTAAGTTACCTGGCACTTGCTCACTAAAGCAATTATATAAGTCAGCACTAAAAAATTAAAAGCACTACACCCTCACAAACTCCCCTTGAGTACTTTGTTCCCCCATTGGCCCTATTTTCAATTATAAAGGAATTCCCAATACTATTCTAGCATGTCCAAAGGTCAGTTGTCAATCTCCTCTCCGGTCCAGTTGGTGAATCTGGGAATCTTGAGGCAATGTTACAACTGCCTCATGTACACAGACAACCCTCTCCTCCTTCCAACAAATTCCAACACATGTGAGAGATGCAACGTATAGCCAAACTGGAGGCTAAGCTCTCTCAACTCAGTACTGGCATAACCAGTCAGTAGGAGAAGGAAACCACACTCACTACAATTCCAGTCTCACATAGACCTATCACGACAGCAAACCAAACACATAAAACCACTAAAACATACTCAGAGGCTCTAAATAAAAATCTGCCTAAGCAGCAGAGACCTCCAAAGCAGACACCCAAGCAACCGCTACCCCAGAACAAAACGCGTGCAACACATAGCTCACAAAGCCAGTGTGCCGAACAGTCACAGCCCTTAAGGCTAAACAACACACCTGATACACTTGTAATAGGTGACTATCATTAGGCACACTGACGTCCCGCTCACCAGGCTGAACAAGGAAAAGGTCACGGTCGGGCGCTAGGATCCGCCACATAACACAGGTCACTCCAAGGCAAGTACAAATATGACCAATTGTCCATGCTGGTGTGAATGACCCGAGACGTACCTCCCTGGACTACATGAAAGAGAGAGGAGCTCTCTGAGCATGTAGCCCAGGCCGGTATGACCCTGACCTCGAGTAGCATCTTTCCCTCACCAAGAATGATGCCACAATATGAAGACAAGATGATCAATTTCAACAACTGGCTTAAGTATTGGTGTCATTCAAAGGGGATCCAATGCCTGTCAGCCTGGGATGACATGCTCGACAAGCCACGATGGTTCGCTAGGGACGGCTTGCACCTGTCACCCCTGGGCTTTCGGATATTGCCAAAGGCTCTTGCTACCCCCCATAGTGCCTTTTTTAGGCAAGGCTCAAAAGACAAACCCACCTCCATAGGTATCACAAAGGATAAGAAACTAAGAGTAATGCTACTCAAACGCCAGAAGTCTAAACCTCAAGATGCACGCACTCAAAACTCTCCTTAGCATGGAGAGCATAGATATCTGTGCAGTAACAGAAACCTGGTTCAAGGCTCCCAAGAGCACCCCAGCACTACCAGGTTATTTATTTATTTATTTATTTTATTTTACATTTGTTGACCGGGCTAGTCTAGCTGGATATATGTCCATTTTCAGTAGAGGCCCGGGGAGAAAAGCTCCACACAGTTTCAACAATGTTAACATAAACAACATAATAGAAAAAAAACATATTTATACATTTTATACATTTACTAACAGGGAGTCTGTCACTTATGAGTACATAATAAGTAATGTATAATTTTAATAGGCTTAGAATAGTTACGACGGTACATTTATGTGTTGCTAAAAAAAAGTATTAGTTGCAGGAAAGAAGTTAGTAAAAGTGTTGATATAGATAAAAGAGGAAGATAATGAAAATATATGGAGGGGTTGTTAGGTAAAGTGTGTAGTAATGATATGAGTCAGTTTAAAAGATGTAGTAGTAGTATGGAGTGTGAGGAGAGGAAGCATGGTAGTATCTAGAAAAAAAAATAGAAATAAAGAAATATGGATAAGATAAGTTAGTGAAAGAGTAGGTTCAGAGATGAGAAATTTTAGATGAGTAAGTCAACAGTAGATAGGTTGGTCAGTCTGGTTTAGAACAGGGGCACATCCAGTGTGTTTTTAGGTGGAGTTTAAGCCTATTTTAAATAGAGTAATTGAGGGAATTGTGGTCAGTTCAGATGGAAGTTGATTCCATGTTTTTCCAATGGAAACAGAAAATAGAGAGTCTCCTGCTCTATTGTTTGATTTGTTGATGTGTATAAGAGATTTTTATGATGATCTTAGGGATTTAAGGTTTACATAGGGGTGGATAAGATTTGTTAGGATGGGTGTTCTTTCAGGTTGATACAGAATTTTGTGGATGATGGTAAGTTGATTATATTTCAGATGCTGCTGAAGTTCAAGCCATCCAAGGAGCTTAAGATTAATACAGTGATGAGTTCTGTAAGGGCTGCCTGTGGCAAATCTGGCTATGTTATTAAATGAGTTTTAAGTTTTTTAAGGTTATTTTTTGACAGATTGGTAAATATGGGTGAAGCATAAAGAAGGGTGGACATAAGGTGAGTGTGGGCAATGGTAATTCTAGTTGCAGGAGTAAGGAAGGATTTGATCCTAAAGAGAGAGGCTATTTTTTTATTTGTAGTTTTCAGAATGTTGTTGATATGGGCCTCAAAGTTTAAGTTATTATCTATGGTGATACCTAGCAGTTTGGTAGTTTGATCTTGGGTTATTAGTGTACCGTCACGAGATGAGAGAGAGAAGTCTATAGGTGGAGATTTACTGGTAGGTGTGAAAAGGAGAAGTTTGGTTTTTTTGGGGTTTAGTAAGAGGCAGCGTTTTGTAAACCATAGTTCTACAGAGTTAAATGTGTCTTGAGATAGGGAGTGAAGATGAGATACAGATGATGCAGTGCATATTAGTGTAGAGTCATCTGCGTATTGGATGCATGTGGCTTGTGGAATTACTTGGTGTAGATCATTAATGAATATGGAGAACAGAAGAGGGCCCAGTATGGAGCCTTGAGGAACTCCAATGTTAACTGGTAGTTGAGTAGAGAGAGTGTTTTTCCATAGCACCGCTTGAGGTCTGTTATTTAAGTAGGAATGGAACCATTTAATGGCTAGTGTGTCTAGAGATAGAGATTTAAGAATGTTAATGAGAATAGTGTGATTTACCATGTCGAAAGCTTTGGATAGGTCTATGAAAAGAGCAGAGGAGAGCATGTTAAGGTTCCGGTTGTTATTTATGGTGTCAATAAAGGAGAGGAGGGCAGTAGTAGTGCTATGGGAGGGTCGGAAGCCATGTTGGGTGTTGGAAAGTAAGTTGTTATGGAGAAGGTGGTCTAGCAATTGCCTATGTATACATCTTTCCATGATCTTAGATAGAGGGGATAGTAGGGCTATGGGACGATAGTTAGAGAATTCAGTGGAGTCTCCTCCTTTGTGAAGGGGAATAATGTGAGAGACTATCCAGAGTTTAGGGATATATCCTTCAGTGATGGTTCTATTAATGAGGATGGAGATGGGGTATGCAATAGATTTGGCTGCTATCTGAAGATATTCAGATTGTAGTTGGTCAGCAGGAGGAGTACATGGTTTCAGTTTTTGGAGAAGGGTGAGAATAAATGATGTGGGGACAGGTTGGAAGAGAAAAGCTGGAGGTGTGTTATAGTTAGAGATGGATGTTATGTCGTGGGGAGAGAGTTGACAAGCAAGATCTTGAATTGCTTTGACAAAGAAAGTATTGAAGGTGTTTGCAGTTTGTTCGGGATTGTCTTTGTCAGTGCCTTGAGGGTTAGGTGCGAGTGATTGACTTGGGTGTAATAGTTGATTAATACTTTACCAGAATTTTTGGGGTTTATTGTGGTGGGTATGTTGATATTGTAAATAGTAGGTTTTTTTGTCAGTCACTATGGCTTTTTTTGTCTCATTTCTCAGTTGTTTAAAGTTTTGGATGTCAGTATGGTTTTTAGTTAGTGATTTATTCCAGCATTTATTTCTGAGATGGATTTTTGTTTGGTTTCCCTAGTAAGCCATGGAGCAGCTTTAGTTCTAATTCTAATAGAGCGGGTAGGAGCATGACGGTTGAGTATGTCAAGAAAATTATTATTGAAGTAATCAACAGCTTCATCAAGGGAAAGGTGTTTTAGTGGGGACCAATTACATGTTTTCAGTTCAGTAAGGAATAATTCTGAGTTAAAGTTTTTCTTGGTTCTAATGTCCCTATATATGGGTTGAAAGGGTGGGTTGGTCTTTAGTCGGATGATGTAGGTTAGGAGTGGTCGCTATGTCGCCAGGGAGGGTTCCGGTTTCATAATTATGTGGTTGACTATTAATAAGTATCCAATCTAAGGTGCTTTCTTTTTTGGTATGTTTATTCAGTCTAGTAGGGGAGGTAATAGTTTGGGTGAATCCGTGGAGATTAATATGGTTTGTGGGGCATTTATTATTGCAAGAGTTCCAGTCTACATTAAAGTCACCTAGGATTACGGTTTCTTGAGGGAGGTTTAGAGATAACCAGGAAAGTATGTTTTCTATGGTAGTGATGTTGTTTCCTGGGGGAACATAGATAGTAATAATATAGATAGATTTAGCTGGGTTTAGTTGAAATTTGGTATCACGATTTCAGCATTAGGGTCTTGGGGAGGTTTAAGTTTAAAGTTGGTTATTTCAAGGCCAGATTTGAATAGTACAGCTACTCCACCACCTTTCTTTTTAACACGGTCCAGGCGTATGATGTTATAACCAGGTGGTAAAATTTCATTATCTTTTGTTGCTGGTTTTAGCCAGGTTTCTGTTAAGACATATGATATCAAATGAGTAGAGTTCCAATAGAGCATGGAGTTGTGTTATTTTATTGTTAATGCTTCGTGTGTTAAGGTGAGCTATTAAGAATGAGTTTGGAGATTTTATGAGTGGGTGAGAGTTAGAAGGGTTTGGGTTGTTGAGTAGTATGGTATTTGTGGTGTTTGGGCCTGGATTTGGGTGAATGTCTCCGTCTTTTAAAGATTGGAGTATTGTTAGATATAATTTATTTGTGAGTTTGCAAATAAGTGGTGGATATCTTTTGAGGTTACGGGAGTTGTATCTAATGTGGACTGTTCTATGGTATTTAGGTGACAGATGTTTGGGTATGGAAGTGAAGTTGAAGTGGTCAGTGTGAGAAGTGTGTTGAATAGAGGTAGTACATTTAGTAGGATTTAATAAGTTTGTGTATATAGGGTGCTCATAGGAGGTTAATGAGTAGATGAGAGTTAGAGGAGGTAGAAGTATGAATAAGAATAACATTTGTAAGTAGATTAAGGTATACTGTTTATTTAAAGTCATGGTATTGAAAAAAGAAAGAAAAAGTAAAAGACAAGAATGAAGATTAAGTTATTGTTTTTATTTTTAGTTGTTTTGGCGGGAAAAGTGTGAGAGTAGTGTGATGGAAGTGGGACTATGAGTGGTGGAAATTAGGGAGGGGGTGTGGTCTGTGAGGTATAAGGTTAGGACCCCTGGAGGTGGGTGGGAATTGGGGGTAGGGTGGGGAGCGGAGTGAGCCCGTAGGGCGAATGGAGCGGGTTAGAGCAAGTAAAGAAGATCTCCTGGAGTCAATCAGAAAAGCTACCGATTGTGCAGGAGTTCTGGGTAGTTCCAGGTGAGTGTAAAGTAGTTGTAGTAGTATAGTATAAAGTAACACCGAAATAGTAGAGAGGGAAAAGGGAATAGAGTACAATGAGGGGGGAGTAATGAAAAGGAGGATGAAGAGTGGATAAGACAGACACTAAAGAGGGATAGTATATTAATGGAGAGGAAGGAGAAAAGGAAATGCAAGGTAGTGGAGCCACCTGGTGGACAACAGCTTGAGTATCAGAGAGCTTGGCTAGGTAGAAAGAGAGAAAAAGAGGTGAGTCAATTGGTAGAACCACGGGGATAAAGGTTATGGAAGAGAGAAAAAAGGATAAGATGGTGAGAGTTGGAACTGGCTGCTGGGAACCTGGCTCAGGAGGGCAGCTTTATCATACACTCTTGGTGTTAAGTAATACAGAACGTTGTATCCACAGTTATATCAAGGGGTCAAACGTACTTTCTCTATTTCTTCAGCAAGGTGGGATGTATGGCACAGGACAAGTAGTCTGGGTGCAGATTGAGATGGAAGTCTTAAGAGACAGGCAAGTTGGTTCCCAAAATCCTAGGTCAGTGAGGAGGTTAAGAGTTTCTCTATTTCTTCAGCATCACTGCATCACTGTATAAGCCAGTCGGTAAATTATTACTTATGTAGAGTCCTCTGGGAGTTAATTACTGCAAGCAAATAATGACCATCAATTTGCTGCTGCTGTCTTTTTTGTCTGCTGTCACTTCTGCATATGTTTTAATTACTGCATTATTTGCTGAAATGTACAAGTGTGTAGTCTAAACAAGTCCCATTAATTCTTCGAACAACCATCTCCCCAAGTTAACTCCTTCTCCAGCAGGCTTACAGACTTTAAAGAACAGTTTAACCAGCATAATATTGGCATTATCTGCAAAACTAACTCCAAAATTCAAGTGACCTCTTGTCCAACCTTCCTTTATGACTTGAGTTCCATACCTCATACCATGCTCGTCGGCCCCAAAACTTGGACCGAACCACAAAAGGAGGGGGGAATATCAATATTCGTCAAAGATACCCACACCTCCAGGTTGATGGCACAGCACTAAGCATCAGAGACTATCCATGTGCAACTAACAGTGGGTAAAACTGCCTTCCAGTTTATAGCCTGCTACAGACCACCCTCCCAAACCCAGGAACCCCACTCGGCCTTCCTGAGAACACTGGAAAATATGAAGGTCTCTCCAAACACCATTATATTGGGCGACTTCAACTACCCAAACAGACTGGGAGCATTACTCTAGCTCCAACACCCTAGCCCAAAGGTTCCTAGAATTTATAAACTCAAATGGTATGGAACAACTTGTTACCACTCCCACAAGAGGGGAAAACATACTGGACCTGATCATCACCAACATGGGGACTCTATGCTCCAGGCCAGAAATGCATCCCTCACTGGTAAGATCAGACCATAAACTAATCTCCCTGGATATTCACATCCCGAACCCACCCCCTGCCCAGAAAACCACAGTGAAAAACGTCTCTAAAGCAAATTTCACACTCCTCAAAACAGAGGTGGAATCCTTCAAAACCCCCAGGCCTGCGGAAAATACGGCCCAGACCGCAGAATCCTTTATAAATGCATTCTATGAACACTTTCAGGAATGCATGGATCATGCAATCCCAAATAAAACCAAGACCCAATCCTCCAAAGGCAGACATCCTGTCTGGTGGACCCCAGCCATAAACAAACTATACAATAGGAAGAGGAAGCTACTACATGATAGAGCAAAATCCCAAAAAGGGAAGGCATCTCTGATCAGTATTAGCAAAAAACTACGGGCACTCATAAAATCGTCTAAGGCCAGCTTAGAGAGAAAAATTGCACAGGACACTAAGGATAATCACAAGGCTTTCTTTAGTTATGTTAGGAACCTGGGTGAGAATTCCCAGATATGCTCAGAATTAGTCCAAAATGACAAAAAATACACCAAACCCACAGGCATTGCCAACATCCTAGCTGACAGGTTCAGCGCAACCCCCACCAAAAGGGCAAATATCTATCCCAGCAGAGTGCTGCCCCCATGACATCTCAGATGCTCAGGTAAAAGCTGCCCTCTCCAAAGCAAAAAACACAGCATCAATGGGACCAGACGGTGTCCCGGACTGCGTCCTACATGAACTCCAAGAAGAGCTAAACCCAAACATAAAACTACTGTTCAATCTCAGCCTTACTACAGGATATGTACCCAAAGAGTGGTGTACAGCAACAGTGGTTCCTCTCCACAAAGGTGGTGCCTCAACAGATCCTGGAAACTATCACCCCATAAGCCTGACTAGCTTGGTCTGCAAAGCTATGGAAAGGATCATCATGGACCTCATAAATAAAGATATTGGGGACCTAGAGACACTGGATCCTACCCAGTTCGGCTTTAAGGGCAGATCCTGCCTCTTAAACCTGGTCGATTTCTTTGAAGCAGTCACCAAGGCCATTGACGAGGGGAAGGTGGTCCACACAGCCTACCTGGACCTCGCAAAAGCCTTCAATACAATACCCCACTCGGGCATTATAGATAAGCTCACCAGTTTAAATATAACCCCCTACGTCACTAGATGGGTTGCAAACTGGCTCAAGGACAGAACCCACATGGTTAGAATTGCTGGAGCCATGTCAGACTCCAAACCAGTTACAAGTGGCGCCCCTCAAGGCTCAGTCCTGGGACCTCTCTTGTTCGGCATATATTTCTCGGAGGTATAGGCCAACATGGAAGGACTGTGGCTGACTAAGTTCGCAGAGGACTGCAAACTGGGTGCCATAATCGACTCTCCAGCCGACACAAGCATCCTCCAAAAGGGCCTCATAGAAACAGACAACTGGTGCCAGAGCCATGGCCTCAAGCTAAACACCAAAAAGTGCACAGTCATCCCCTTTGGCAAAAACAAAGTGCCCACAAATTACCACATAGGTGGTAATCCATTAAGTACAGAAGTAGTAATGAGAGACCTGGGGACCCAAATTGACAGCAATCTCTCATTTGACAACCACGTGGCCAAAGTGGTTAGAAAAACATTTTATATAGCCCACCTAATCATGAAGGGATTCACATCTAGATCAGGGGAGGTCATCGTGCCTCTTTACTCATCCCTCATCAGGTGCCTCTTTACTCATCCCTCATCAGGCCCATAATTGAGTACAATGCCCCTTTTGGGATGTACCTTACCAGACACCTGCAGCAACTGGAAAGACCCCAAAAGTGCCTCACCAAGAGGATCAAAGGGCTCAAACAGATGCCATATGCTGCCCGGTTGAAGAAACTCCAGCTCTACTCAGTGGCATACCGCCTGCTCAGAGGCAATCTGTGCCTAATGTATAAAGCCATGTCCAACCCGGAATTAATGGACATGCTGCACCTCAGAAAATCCAAATCCCACCGAGCTACACTCTCGAGAGACTTGAACCTCAGCACTTGAAATAAATAGGACATGCTGGAGGGACAGATTCATAACCCAGAGGCTCCCTTCACTCTGCCTAACCTGGACTGGGATTTTATTCCAGAGTCCCTCATTGACTCTCCAAGAGGAATCTTGATGAGTGGATGGGAGATCGTAGGTTTACCCCGGGTATCACTTCTGTGTCACTGTTAGACAGAGGCACAGTATACTAACCTCGAAAAAGGGCATAGCAAAATTAATTTAAAATGGGTGGCGAAAGCCAGACACACTCTGGCTAGGCTTATAAATGCCCTAGGGCAGATAGCCTAGTATGAACCTATGAACACTGCAGGTGATGTTTAATAACCAGTAGAATATATGGTATAAAAAGATACCAGACAACCAACAAGGCTAAAGGTACAACAAAATTATACATGAGAAGATTTCTTAAAATCTTAGCTCATGTGATCATAAAACTACTGCAGTACATACTCACTATTAGTTAGGCAGAGGGGCATGACCTGGACGACAGGAAAAGGGCCATAATTAAAACCATCATAAAAATAAGGGTGACAAAACCATGGTTATAAAACACTGACCAATAAGCTTCCTGTCTTGCTTTTGGGGAAAAATCAATATCAAACAAGAGAGCTGCTAACATCTAATATGCTTACATGGCTGACAGCAATTTGTTACACCACTACTAAGCAGCCGCTTCAAGTAGATATGGTTTACATCTGTTTTCTGGTTTGAGTCTAGAGGCACAAATCTTATGGCCACACAGACTGAAAGACAGACACTGGTCAGTTAAGGTCTAGCTGTATGAAAAGAATACCACAACAAGTACAGTAAGGTTTCATTTTAGAACCTTACCTACTTAGTATACAAGAGAAACCAAAGCTTTAAAACAGAATACAGAGAGTGGATTGACCAGTGAACAGAAATGTAAAAGGGGAATGCCCAAATGCTGACCTTGAAAACTGTGTAATTACATGCCTACTTAGTTTACATCTTTGACTTAATCTTTAATAAAATCATCTACAGCATATACACAAATATCAAGATATGAAAAATAACTGCTAGTGAGGACATTGCTGGTAGCCTTCAGAAGGTACTCCACGACAAATTCATGAGTAAATAAGAACATGTTAAACTTCAAATATGACCTTCAGAAACAGCAAGAGAACAAGCAACTATATCCTGTAAGGCCAGCAACTCCAGAAAGTTTCAAGTTCTTCATATTGAAAGAAACTTGCAAGTCAAACTCACACAGTAAAAAGGAGATATGAGATATGGGACATAGGAAGGAGGAACTAATTCTAGCTTTTATCAGCATGAAAAGAACAAAGCTGGAATTAAGATGTTGTGTGTGTGACACAACATGGCAACAGTTCTTAGAAAGTAGAAAAACTTCAGCAGAAGTGAGCCTAATAAGAAAGCTATCAGAGATAAGGAGAGTGTGACACTATCAGTATCCAGCCCAGAAAAACTGGAAGATTGCTCTCCAAAGTCCCTTTGCACCTAAAAGCATGGTTCCTGAGAGCTTTAAGTAGTCAAAGAAAATAGATACGAGGAGGAGGAAAAGGAAAAACCTTAAGAACCTGTAAACCCACCTCCAGGAGGTAGGAAATCTTTCCTGACTTGATCAACGTAGCACCCTGAAGTATGATCTCTCTCAACCTGCAGAAAAAGGCTAAAGGCCCTGCCTGAGACGACCGATCATCTGTGCTGTTCATTTTTATTCTTCAACCCAAGGGTTTGGATCAGACCCTGCCATTTTCTAAAGCCAGGATAAGACAAACTCTGGCTTTTACTAACAGATGCGGTCAGGAGCCAGTTGTCCAAATCTAGAACCGCTAGGATTCCAAGCGGTCTCAGGTGAGCTACTATGGTCAGGTGAGCTATCATGGTCATACATTTGGTGAACACTCGGGGGCTGTGGAGAGACCAAATGACAGGGATCTGAACTTATAATGACCATCTCCCAGCCAGAAGCAGAGATTAGTTAGGAATGTCTGCTCATTTTGATGTGATAGTATGCATCTTGAAGGTAGACCGAGCACATCCTTCTGTGGAAGAGGGAGAATAGACTGGAACATGTTCTTTACAAAACTGGTTCAGATAAGTTAGGTCCAGAATTGGCCTTGGGTGTCTCGTCTTTTTTGACACTAAAAAGTGAATTCCAGATCCAGTTTGGTCTGATGGGACCTTCTGGAGGACTCTTGACTAACAACGTTGCAATTTCTTGAGCTTTTAACTCCCCCTGATTGGTAGAAACATCGGTGAGAATTATTTATTTTACATATTTTACATTTGTTTACTGGGAAAGTCTGACTGGACACGTCCTTTTTCAGCAGAGGCCCAGGGAGAAAAGCTCCACATACTATACAATGCAAAAACAAATTACAGAACAATTGTAAAACACAGGATAGACACAGTTGCAAGGCATCAGCAAGGTACATTCTGGTAAAAAAAAAAAAAAAAAAAAAAACAATTGGATAATCACAGTAAAGCTTCACATAACACACAATATAGCACAATTACAGGACAATTATAAAATACAGGGTAGACACATTTGAAAAGCATCAAAGTACGGTCAGGAAAAAAATACATTCAGATAATCCAGCAAAGTTAAGGAATTACAAGTCAATTGTAAAATTTTCTTTGGTTTTGCTGGAAGGTTAAAAAGGAATGAAGTATCCACTGGATATGATCCTTTGCACCCAAAGACAGTTTGCGATGGCTAGCCAGTTATCTTGGTGCAAAGATATGCGCACTTAGAACGCCTCCAGAGGGACAGTTAGACAACCTTTCAGAAGCTAATAAAAAACACTTCAGGAACCAGTGAACAATAAAAACTCCAACGAAAAAACAGAAGAACCACAATCTGGTTTAGCATAAAAAGTTTTAATCTCCGCTTTTGTAAAACAAGTCAGAAAAGTTTAAACCAACAATGCACACGGTATTTAATGTTTAAGACAATTAACAACCTATCCCACGTGCTCTTAAATGCATCTATGCATTCTCTCTTCATGTATTTCAGTAATTCAATCCATGGAGACAACACTCTCCCAAGGATTGCTTACATAGCTCACAGTCCCTAAAAAATCTGGTGCCATTGCTACCCTCCAGCTGAATATGATCCGTTTAGCTTGGCATTTCCAAAACACCACTTGTACAATATCTTCTACGGACTCGTCTCAAGTTACAGCCTTAAACTTTCATCCCCATCCATGCTGGTTATTTTTCTCTGAACTTTTTTTTATCAACCCGATAAAGAAGTTATGTACTCACCATAACGTTCCATCCGAGTAGTTAAGACTTCATTTGTCAGCAACCTGTGGGTTTAAATCCGATACAGATCTGAGCTAGCAGCTTACCAAGCTGAAGATCCAAGCTCCTCCCCCTTACCCATACCACACTGCAACCTCCATCGAATACTCAGATCGAGTTTGCCACCCACTGCGTGACACAACCACCTAAGATATAAAAACCTGACCAGAATACATAAACTAGGCTCACCAGACCCAGGACATTAAGCCCGAAACAAACCACCAAGGTCAGGGGGAAGGAAGGTTGCTGACAAATGAAGTCTAACTACTCAGCTGGAACATTATGGTGAGTACATAACTTCTTTATCTGAAGTAGTTAACTTCATTTGATCAACCTGTGGGACAGAGTCCCCAACTACCAATAATCTTGGGTGGCCCTTAAGGAAGGATATTCCAGGGCACTGCAAAACCAAAGAAGCCCTTCCTCTAGACACCATATCCAGCTTATAATGAGTAATAAAAAAAAAAAAGTGTGTGAGGAAGCCCAGGTAGCAGCTGAACAAATGTCATCCAAGGAAACTCTAGACCAGAATGCAGCAGAAGTAGCCACAGAATGAGTAGAATGAGCATGAACCCCTTCTGGATCAGGTAATCCATGTTTTTTGTATGCCTGGCGAGGGAGCAGGGGCAGACTCCAAGAGTGAGGGGTCCCGATCCTCCTAAGTACCCTCTCCACAACGAAGGCCTAAGGGGAATCAGCTGCCTGAAACTGGTGGGGTGGGTAGCCGTGCCTTTCCGATCTGACGAGGGGATCGAAGCCGAGCACAGAACAGTCTGACCCAGAGGGATGGTATGCCCCAACCACAACGGGGCCGACGACACACACCTCGGATCCGACAGACTCAAGGGCATGGCCGGCGTTGAGGTCAGAGGGACAATCGGTGCCGACCCCCTGACTGTGGGGCTCCTCGGATCTAAGGACTCCAAAACCCAGGGATGGATCGGAGAAGGAGCTATCAGGACAAACATCTGAGCAGAACTCTTCGCTCCGGCAGGAGGGTGAGCCAGCAACACTCCCATCTGCAATTGAGTCTGCAAGAACCTTATCATCCGGTCCATGTCAGCTTTAGAGTGGCTCCTCGTGGATCTGGAGGACACCACCGACACTGGCAGGGAGGGCCGATGCTAGGACGACCTCAAAGCGGGCCGAGCCTCCTCCTCTGGCTCCGGGGAGAATCTTGGAGAACAGAGCAGAGGGGGAATAGTAATTTTTTCCAGTGTGGAGATCACTTTAGCAGGGGGGCCGATGGATCAGAGTCCGCTTGTCTCTTGCGACCCCCCCTCCTTGGCTCTCTCTCTTTTTCAATTTCTCTATCCTTCTCTTTACACTTCTCCTTCCCGGCCTCTCTATCGCCCTGTTTTGAAGTAAGAGTGTGAGCCCAGGACAGGGGAGGAGGACAAGAAGCTTGAACAGCCACAGCTGTGGCTGAAGTCGTCGTCACTGGTTCTGCTGGAAGACCACCAGCCAGAATCAGCTCGGTCCTGTGATCCTCCAGGGCCTGAGGGTTGAAGGCTGCGTATATCTTTCAGCCCGAAGTAAAGTGTAGAACCCCTAAACAAACCACACACAATGTGACCATCGGCCAGCGACAGTTTATGGCCACACACTGTGCATTTAGAAAAAAGTTGTTTTTTGCAACTCCGACACTACACAAGGCTAACTAGCCAAACGCGCACACACACGCCAAGGGCGGGAAGGGGAGGCCTATACTACAACTTTAAACCTTCTTTTGCCTACTTTTTTTTTTTTTTTTTTTTTTTTAACGGATACCCAAGGGTTAAAACAGGGAAAAACTAAACTACACACACTAGCACAACACACAGCTAAAGTTTGGTGAAATCAAACCCACTTTACCTGCCCGGAGCTCAAAGATCCCGTCCTGGCAAAGCCACGGCAAACGAGATCTGAGGATTGAAAGGAGGTTGCAGTGTAGTATGGGTAAGGGGGAGGAGCTTGGAGCTCAGATCTTTAGCTTGGTAAGCTGCAGGCTCGGATCCGTATCGATCTGAAACCCACAGGTTGATGATCAAATGAAGTTAACTACTTCAAATATTCTATTTCTTGAATAGCCTCTACAACTGTGCAGCACTCTGATGTGGACGGATCAGGATCCAGTAAGGCCAGAAGCATTACCTTTACTTCTGAAGTCTGTTCATCAAAGGATAAAGATAACACCTTAATATACTACTGCATGCTGCCACTACCCTCACACACTGCTCCTGATGGCTATGTCCAGATGCGGACAGCACCCCCTCAATCCTTCCTGTTACTTTAAACCTGGGATGATGCGATACAGGTGGAATAGCTTGCATCTATCTGCACTAATCATCAAATTCCACCTTTCAGCTTAAATTATCAACATTTCTAAATTATCTTGTCTCCATACT
The DNA here is from genome assembly GCF_019279795.1 of Protopterus annectens. NCBI lineage: Eukaryota > Metazoa > Chordata > Ceratodontiformes > Protopteridae > Protopterus > Protopterus annectens. Next base: position 179,968,357 of record NC_056749.1, read on the forward strand.
CAACTACAGTTCTTAAAATTGCATCATCAGAAGAGAAGCCAAACCTATTTGAAACAAACTTACGCAAGCCTGAAATTAATGCATGAAGAAAGCTTGACACATGCCTGAAATGAATGCATGAAGAAAGCTTGACACAACGAATTTTGTCACGATATTCCAAGTATTTTCCAGAGTCCTGATACGCCCCACCATTCCATAAAGCAGCTATTCAGTCCTTGAAACCACCACCAACATCCAGTCTTCTTCTAGCTATAAAGGACTGAAACAGCTGGACCACATCTGCTGGCATTCCTGACATAGAAACTCTCCTGCAAAAGGTGTAACCAACAGGATCTTCTTGCCATGAACCACAGTGAAATACAACCAATCATTCCCCTCAGGATTCTCCCCGTGACTTCTTGTTGCTGCTAAGCTGAAAAGCTCCATATACTATAATGCGGGTGCTTTGCAACCCATAATCTCCTTTACATATTTAACCCCATGGGTTCAGCCATACAAAAAAAAAAAAAGTCACTGCCAGCACACACAGAAAAAAACACAACAGACTACAAATCAATGAGCTACTGATCAGGACTGTACACGTCCCAAGTTGTCAGCACTTGACCAAGGACAGGGAACTGGAATTTGTTTTTGTTTCTATCCACATTTACTTTACAAATCACCTGCAGCAAACAATCTCATAAGAACTTCACATACATGCAAACAAAGCTGTGAAAGGGGAGTCAGATTTCCTATATTTGTCATGTCTTCTGCATTATAGACAAAGTTCAACTATATTATTCCAAGCATAAAAGGAATCGCATACAACTTTTATAAGCCCTACATTTGAGCTTAACATAGCTCTACAGGGCCAGGCGACCAGCCAGCTACTGCTCTGCTGTAGTCACCTGTTTACATGGAGCGCACCTCCATGCACCATCGAGCACTACTGTGCAGTGGGGGTAACCACTGGCTGTCAGACACAAAACTTCAGTATTATAATTTTCCCTTAGTAGCTGCCAGTGATCCGTCAGAGAAGTCCTTAAATTGAGTTTAGCATCTCAGACAGCACCTCAGCTGCACTCCTTAAAAACAGTCCCAAAACCACCAAATCTAAAATAGTTTTATAGCATTTAGAAAACCCTCCACTAGTACAGACCCTTTCTAAAACACCCTATTAGTACAGACCCCATTTAGCTCACCCAGTTACACCACATCCCTCCATTTTCTCTCCCCACATAAAACAGAACTTAAACTAGCATTATGGATGGAATGCTGTGGCGACCCCTAACCACGAAAAGCCGAAAGATTATGGATGGTCAGTTTCCCTTCACACACACAATAGTGCCTTTTATCAGCAAGGTCTCAAGAACAAAATTTACTACATAAAAATATCACTCACAAATTAAAGATTATGTTGCTAGGAGTGATCTCCAAACCCTTGATCTGACCCAGTTTGGTTTTGTCAAAGGCAGGTCATACCTGTTAAACCTGGTGGACTTCTTCGAAAATGTTACCAGAGCTATAGACTAAGGCAAATCTGTGCATACAGCCTACCTTGACTTAGCAAAGGCCTTCGACACAATCCCACATTCGGGCATCACTGACGAACTTTCCCAGTTGAATATCAACCCTTATGTAGTCAGGTGGGTTGCTAACAGGCTCACCGACAGATGACACTCAGATAAAGTTGGGGACTTTACCTCAACCAGCAGACCTATCACCAGTGGGGTTACACTAGTGTTAGTGCTGGGCCCTCTATTGTTTTGAATACAATTCTCAGAAGTTCAGGCCAAAACAAAGGGGATATGACTAAGTTTGCTGACAACTGCAAATTGGGTACAATCCCCAAATGATGCCCATATACCTGAAAAGGGACTTACACAAACCAAGGATTAAATGCCAAAGCCATGGACTCAAACTCAATGGAAAAAACAAAAAAAAAAAAAAAAAAAACCATCAACCCCTTTGGTAAAAACGATACTCCTGCAAGCTATAAATGATGCCACCACCCTAAGTAACAACTCAAGAGTGAGACTTGCGAATGCATGGTGACTGTTGCCTAAACTTTGACCACCATTTATCTACTGTGGTAAGGAAGGGATCTACATTGCCCACCTCATTAGCGAGAGAGAGATCATAACACCCTTGTACTCAACCCTCATCAGGCCAATAATGGAGTACAATGCTCCCTTTAGCATGTATCTTACCAGGCACCTGCAGCAACTTGAGACCTCAGAGATTTCTAACCAAGAAAATTCAGAGTCTCCAGCACATGCCATACACTGACAGACTGAAGTCACTGTCACTATATTTAGTAGAGTACAGACTACTTGGAGGAGACTTCTGCCTGGCCTAAAATCCTGCCAGGGATTTCACCTATGACCCTCCTAGATATGGTCAGTCATTGTTAACTAAGATCACAAGTTTATGCAAGATCCTTTACATTAGATTTTTCTTTTATTATTTGGGCACACATGGCTAGGCTTATAAAGACCTTTGGGTTAACAGCCCAGTAACCACCTATGAACTGATGCTGCTCACTGAGGGTTGTAATTCTGATAAACAAAACTGTACTGTTTTGTGCTTTTACACTCTGCACAACTAATTAGCTATACTAACAATACCTACAACAAATAAAGAGGTTCTTCGTGCCGAGAGGCTGCACCACCTAACAGACTGCAGCAGATCCCCAACCCGGAAATAAGCATTAATGCAAAGAATGTTTACCATAACATCTGCATAAAAAGGCACCAATAAAAATACAATGAATTTAAGTACAGTGCTTCAACATGAACTAGTTCTCTTTTCTGATCCTCCCTAGACGATTCAGTCCATTACCTCACAACTGTGAGCCCTCTGGCCCACTCACCCTGCAAGGTCAAAGCACAGCCAACACCTATACGTAGTTTTTGTTTACCTTAAAATTACTCCTCACATGCCTAAAAATGCGTCTAAGGCTGGGTGCACAATGGGCATTACAACTGAACTTGCTTTAACTGGGGCTGGAAGCGCGGGTGTGCACACGCACACACCAACCCCTTCAGACAAATGCCACCACTGTCTGTATGCACTCGAGTGAAGAGCTCATTCCCAGGCACAGACTTTTTTTGAAAGCACGAAGGAAAAAAAAAAAAGCCAAATTACAGCTGCTCATTCAATTTCAGGTTTTCAGACAGCTGGCCTCTAGTCTTGCTTGCACCATTGGAATTCATCACTAAAGACACATTTGTTCAGAAATAAGTTTTGCCACATCACTTAATGCAACACTTTTCTTCAGCGATCACTACTCAGTTAGTCATCTGAACAAGCAAACAACTCGAACACAAGACTACCCAAGAAAATTTTACTGAGCACAGCTCATTTTCAAAAGGTGCCATAGGACAAAAATCTCAGTACAAGTTACATACCACATAAACAGGACTACTAAACTTTGTTACACATAGCATAAATGTAGATGTTAAGAGTGTATTCAATGTTGCAGTCATAACATTTGGGTAATCCTGCTGGCAGGTTGCCCTCAGCAGGCCTGAATTCCAAAGTCTGGGGTCCTGGGTCAGCTGCTGTCACCCCCTCCCGGACGTCAGGTCATCAGGGCTATAAAAGCAGCGGCAGACGCCATTTTCTTCAGTTTTTCTTGCCCCAGATGTCCCTTAAAAGGGTAGCCAAATTTTATATACAAATAAAACAATAAAATGCACCAATATAAATCTTACCCTTCATCTATAAGCAAATAGACCACATAGGTTGTATAAATCAGAGAAGGAAAGATAAGATCCATTGAAAAGAGGGGGATGGTGGGTGGGTAACCTGGACTGCAACAGTGAATACACTCTAACATCTACATTTATGGTATGTGTACACAAGTGTACTATGTTCTTAGTGTTTCACTGTTGCAGTCATTACATTTGGGTAGAGTCCCAAAGCTATGGTAGGGAGGCTGGAGCTAAAACAGCATTAGGAGCGGCTATGAGTCCCTGCAGAACTGCAGTGGCAAAGCCTGCTCTGGATTTAGAGTAGAATGGCAGATGGTAATGCTTTGCAAAGGTGTGCACTGAACTCCAAGCAGCCGCCGCTAAAATGTCTCTGGTTGGAACTCCCCTGAGAAAAGCTGCTGTAGTGGCATGTGGCCTAATGCCCTTAGGCACTGGCTTGCCATGATGTGAATAGCATAAACGAATGCAGTGGCCTATCCACTTTGAGATATCTGCTTTGAAATAGCCATTCCTTGTGATGCTACAGCATATGCCACTAGTAATTGCTCTGTCTTCCTGAAAGCTTTGGTCCTGTCCAAGTAGAATCTAAGCTGTCTGTGTACGTCCAGAGTGCAGAATTCTCTCCCCCTTGTTCTGTGGATTTGGATAAAAAGTTGGCAGATGTATAGTTTGGTTAAGAGCCACAATAGACACCACTTTAGGCATAAATGTTGGGTTTGTTCTTAGAGACCCTGTCTGGATAAAAAAAAAATGATAAAGGGCTCCACAGCCATGAGCACCTGTAGCTCTGAAACTCTTCTTGCTGAAGTAATTGCTAGGAGCAGAGCTGTTTTCCAAGATAAAAACTCTCAACAGTAGCCACTGGCTCAAAAGGAGGCAGGGTGAGCTTTTCCCAGACATAGTTGAGGTGCCATGCAGGTATTGGTGATCTCCTTGGAGGCTTTACATTTTTGGCTCCTCTGGGGTACTGTTTTAATAAAGGGTGAGAAAAAAGTGGTGGATCTGTATTGTAATGAGCCGAAATGTCAGAGGCATGAATTTTAAATGGAGGAAAAGGAGAGGCCTTTGTCCAGCATCTCAGTTAAGTATTGCAAAATCTGAGGAATATTTGGTACAGTTGTATCAGTTCCTTGTGCCTGGTTCCAAGCACAGAATCCCTTCCATTTTCCAGCATAAGACTTTCTTGTACTAGGCCTTCTGGCTTCCAGAATGACATCCATCACAGCTTTGCTGAGATGTGTGTTTTGTATGACTACATTATCCGCCATGCTGCCAGGTTTAATGTCCTGAGTTGGCTGTGCAGGATCCGATTCTTTTGCTGGGACAGTAGACAAGGTAATTGAGGTAAGGTCCAAGCTGGGTAACGACACAAGTTCCTTAGGATTGGATACCAGTACTGGCGGGGCCAGTCTGGGGCAATCAGTATCATCTTTGGTTTCTCCCGTCTGACCTTTAGGAGTACCTTGGGAGGAGAGGCAGTGGAGGGAAGGCATATACCGATAGGTTTTTCCAGCTGAAAGACAGGGAGTCCACTTTCCATGCTAGTCTGTGATAAGTCCTTGTGCAGAATCTTTTTAGTTGGTAGTTGTGAGGGGAGGCAAATAGGTCTGTGTCTGGGCATTCCCATTTCCTTGTTATGCTGAAGACTTGTGGATCCAGCTGCCACGCGTGGGGATCCATGAGGTTTCTACTTAGTTCATCTGCCAGAGTATTTTCCTTTCCTGGCAGGAATTGTGCCTGCAAATGTACTTGGTAAGTCAAAGCTGTGTCCCACAATGTCATAGCTGGTCTGCAAAGGGGGTAAGAATGGGTGCCCCCCTGCTTATGTACCACATGACTGTGGTGTTGTCTGTCTGTATCAGTAGGTCCTTGAAGGCTGTCAGGGCAAAACAGCTAGAATATCTTTTTGATGGATACGTAGATGCATTTGGTTTGAGGTTCATGTGCCCTGAATGCATCTTCCTGCCACGTGGGCCACCCAGGCATAATCTGATGCATCCGTTGTTAGTGTCTGCCTGGCTGGGGGCAATGTGAATGGCTGTCCCTTGTTCTGGTGACAAGCCTTTGCCCACCATCGAAACTCCTGTTGCAGGCAAGGAATGAGAGTAATCAATGTTTCCAGGCTGTGGCAATGTTGAGTCCAAACACTTTTTAGGTACCATTGAAGTTTCCTCATATACAGTCTTGCATATGGTATTAGTAGGATGCAGGATGCCATGAAGCCCAAAGCCTGCAGAATTTTTCTTGCAGATAACTGGGCCTTTGTTGCCAACATTGTGAAATAGGTAGTCAGTTGCCTTTGTTTGTCTGGCGTGAGATGAACCATCTGGGCAGTTGTATGCAAGCTTGCACCCAGGAATGTTATATCTTGTGAGGGTACTAGTTTTGATTTATTTTCGTTGGCTGTGTACCCTAGGCATGTTAGCAAGCTTTTCACAAACGCTAGATGTTGAAGAATGACCTTGTTCTTTGCTTGAATTAGACAGTCGCCCAAGTAAGGGTATATCTGTATCCCTCAGTATGCAGAATGCAATTACTGGTGCCAGGCACTTTGTAAAGACCCTGGGCGCAGTAGATAAGCCAAAGGGCAGTGCAGAGAATTGGTAATATATTGAACCAGCCTTGAATCTGAGGGGTCTTCTGCAAGATTGTCTGACTGGAACATGTAGGTATGCCTCTTTTAGGGCTAAAGTCGCAAGCCAAGTGCTCTTGCCCAGTATGGGCAGAAGCTGCTGCAAAGTCAACATTTTGAATTTTGGAATATCCAGGAATGTGTTCAGAATGGATAGGTCCAGTATTGGCCTCCAGGCCTTGTCCTTTCTGGGTACCAAGAACAGTCTTGAGTAAAATCTTTGTCCCCGCTCTGGTACTTGCTGAATGGCCCCCATATCCACGGGGGATGAAATTTGTTTTTGTGCCTCTGCCCACTGATTTTTTGGCAGATCTGGCCAGCCGTTTGCCTTTGGCAGAGTATGGAAATGGAATTTGTAGTCTTGTGACACGATATTTAGAACCCATTTGTCCTGGGTTATAATGTGCTAATTGTGAGCAAAAAGTGCTAATTTTCCCCCTAAGGGTGCTGCCAGAAGTTAAGTACTTGGTGCAGGCAGGGGAATTCATTGGGACTGCTTTCTGTAGGTTTGTGCTTTATCTTCTCCATTTTTGGAGGTAGAAGCACCCCACTGTTTTGACCTATATGAACCTTGCACCTGGGATCTGCCCCTTGAGCATCTGGATCTGCCCCTTTGAGGTCTGACACAGGAAAGGACCAATTTTTTGTAGGCCAGTGTCCACTAAACCTAGGTGGTTGTACTAGATTTAGCTTTGTCTTCCATTTTCTTTAACACCTCTTCTGCCTTAGCACCAAACAAAGTATCATGCTGTAAAGGTGCATCTAGTACCTTAACATGATCAGGCAGATTTTGTTCCTATAACCAAGCATGCCTCCTAATTACAGAACCTGTAACTGTGGCCCTGCAGCAGGCCTCCAAAGAATCAAAACCACATTGCAAAGTAGGCTTTCCAGCTTGTTCAGATGCATGCAATACATCCTGCATTTCCTTGTTTCAGCACATTCAGAATTTAACATCATTTTCTGTTTAAGCAATCCCATGAGATGTTGCTGATACTTGAGCATATGAAACGGACAGTTTAAGGCCCTTATAACCAAAGTTGCAGATGTGTAAACCTTTTCTCCCCCCATCTATCCAGTGCACTTGAATTCCTGTCAGAGGGGGTTGTTTTTTTTGCTGTAGAGGCCTTAACTCCCTTGGGACACTGTGAAATAGTTTCTGGGTCAGCAGCAGGGTTTTTAAAAAGAAATTTGTGAGAGTCAGGAACCCTGTAATATCAGTCAGGCTTAACAGGAGCTGGAGGGTAAGGAGTCAGGGGTCAAACTAGACTCCAAAACACATCATCTACAAAATCTAACACAGGAGGAATAGCTAGGGGCCTGTGCTGCGATAATAAGAGGAAATCCCTGAGCCTATTTTTTGATTCTGAAAAATCTTTGCTTCCCCAGTGAAAATGCTCCCTCATGGTATGCAAGGATTCCCCAAAGGAATAATCCTCAGGAGGGGATGCTGAAGGTATAGATTCTTCAGCATCAGAATCCTCATAGGGGGGTAAGGAATATCCCTGATCAGAAGAGGAATCAAAAGAAATAGAAACCTGATCTGAAGATTCATAGTCAGTCTCTTGCCTAGGCCTTTTATTAGGAGAGGGATGGAAACCCTTGATCAAAGTGATCAGGTCTTTGGCCACCTTGATAATCTGTTTTTTGGGCATAGAGGCCTGTACACGTGGCTCTTGAGTTTGTCTCTTTGCTTTAGAAGCTGCTTTAGTCTTTGAAGCTGAAGTCGTTTTAATGTGCAGATGTTGTGGTCTGAATACACCTTCAAAAGCCGGAACTTGCTCAGCAGCTCCGGACCCATCTGAGGGATTAGTGTTGGAGGCTCCAGTATCCAGCGGCATGACCGACTCCACGTGGGAGTCTGTAGCGGCCTGCGACTCTAAAGTAGCGGCTGTCAGGGGCTGCAAAAACACCTCACTGAGAACCGGCGACTGGCTTGAGAAGCTTTGTCGTCGGTTTTGGACCTCGGTTGTTTTTCTTTATCCTTTTCTTTGCGTTTTTTGTAAACTCCGGTAGTAGGATGGCTATCGGATGACATTTTAGGATAATTAAACCCGCTACCAAAATACTTTAAAGCAAAAGAATACCAACACTTAATAGTGCATTGGTTAAATCTAGCATAAAACCGACAACCAGAAACGTTGTGATCAGGGCCTAGGCAAGGAATGCAGTAAGAATGGAAATCCTTATGAGGTATTTGCTTTCCACAAGTAATATAATTATTAAATTTCTTCTGACACCGGGCTGGAGCAAAAAAAAAAAAAAAAAAAAAAAAGTTTCCCCAACGGGTACTTAGCTTTATTGAAGACTTCGGTTCTGAAACTCAAACACGTAAATTTCAGGAGTCGGCCGACCGGCACTTACGAACTGCTACGGGCACCGCGCGGCAAGAAAGACTGAAGAAAATGGCGTCGGCAGCTTCTTTTATTCCCCTGACGACCGGATGTTAGGGAGGGGGCAACAGCAGCAGACACAGGACCCAAGACTTTGGAATTCAGGCCGGCTGAGGGCAACCTGCCAGCAGGATTACCCAAACGTAACGACTGCAACAGTGAAACACGAAGAACATCAAGCAAACAACTCTTGAACAGAAACAAGACTACCCAGGAAATTTTTACTGAGCACAGGACAAAGATCTCAGTACAGGACTACTAAACTTTATACACAAAGCTCTTCAATAAATAACTAAATTACACCTCATGCAAGCTTCTCCACACAAAAAACCCCACACATTTCCTTTTTACCACCATAAAATTTCTGTAGGAAAATACTAGTGTTACTAAATGAGCTACAGTTTAGAAAGTTCTGCGGGGGATTCTTTAAAAACACCAGCTTTCAGGAAAATCATCTGGAAATCTAAATGAACATGGTTAGAAGAATAGGGCTTGGAATGCAAATGGGATACAAAGGTGAACAAATTGGTAGAGCCACAGCAGTGACACAGACAGCCAACAGGCACAGTAGAACATGTGCAGTTAAAACTACCATAGGTTCATAGGTAGGTAGTAGGCTATCTGCCCGAGGGCATTTATAAGCCTAGCCAGAGTGTGTCTGCTTTCGCCGCCCCACTGATTAATTAACCGATCCTCTGTCAAGCAGAGCCAATGAAGTGATCCCAGGAGTGTATTTTCTGTTACCCATCCACTTGTCAAGGTTTCTCTTGAAGAGCATTAGTGAGGGGCTCTGCCTGATGTAATTTGGAATTTTGTTCCAAAGCATGGGGAGTTTGTGACAGGAATCTATCCCTCCAGCATGTTCTATTTATTGTTGTTGCGAGGTTTAGCTCACTAGAACGCGTGGCTCGCAGTGACTTGGATTTCTTTAGGTGGAGCATGTCCAATTCTGCGTTGGACATGGCTTTGTAAGTCAGGCAGAGACCACCACTGAGTAAGTGATATGCCACCGAGTACAGTCGGAGTTTTTTTCCGTCGGGCTGCATAGGACATATGTTTGAGACCAGTAATCCTCTTGGTGAGGTACTTTTGTGGTCTTTCCAGCTGTTGGAAGTGTCTTGTGAGGTACATCCCAAATGGGGCATTGTACTCTATGATGGGTCTAATGAGCGATGAGTAGAGGGGCACTATAACCTCTATTTCTAGATGCAAACCCTTTAGTAATTAGATGGGCCACATAGGATTTCCTAACTACTTTGGAAATACAATTGTCAAAGGAGAGACTACTATATACCTGGGTCCCCAGATCTCTTATTACCTCTTCTGTATTAAGGGGGCTGCCACCTATGTGGTAATTCGTGGGTGTTTTGTTTTTCCCCAAACGGGATGACTATGCATTTTTTGGCATTTAGTTAGTGGCCATGACTTTGACACCAGGTGTCCATCTTAGTAAGACCCTTCTGGAGGATGTGTGCGTCAGCCAGTGTCAGTTATGGCTCCCAGTTTGCAGTCATCGGCGAACTTGGTTAGCCATAGTCCTCCTGTGTTTGCCTGTACTTCTGAGAAGTATATGCCGAACAGTAGGGGTCCCAGGATCGAGCCTTGCGGGACACCACTTGTGATGAAGTCGGACCTGGAGCCCGCTATTCTTACAGTGTGAGGTCTGTAAGCCAGTTGGCAACCCATCTCGTGACGTAGGGGTTTATGTTCAGGCTGGTGAGTTTTTCTGTAATACCAGAGTGGGAAATGGTGTCGAAAGCCTAGGAGAGGTCAAGGTAGGCTGTGAGAACCACCTTTCCCTCGTCTATGGCCTTAGTGACAGTCTCGAAGAAGTCAACCAGGTTTACTATGCATGATCTGCCCTTAAAGCCGAACTGGGTCGGGTCAAGTGTTTGGAGGTTCCCAATGTCTTTGTTAATGAGTTCCATGATGATACGCCCCATAGCCTTGCAGACCAGGCTAGTCAGGCTTATGGGGCGAAAGTTACCAGGGTCAGTTGGGGCCCCTCCTTTGTGGAGAGGAATAACCGTTGCTGTGCACCATTCTATGGACACGTAGCCTGTGGAGAGGCTGAGGTTGAGCAGCGTGTTTAGGTGGGGCGTTAGTTCGTGCAAGACGCAGCCTGGGACACCATCTGGTCCCATTGACGCTGTGTTTTTGGCTTTTGAAAGAGCTGTTTTCACCGGTGCGTCTGATTTTTGGGACACTACACTTTTCCGGTATTGTTGTGGGGCGGTAGTTTGCACTGAATTTATCTGCCAGGATATTGGCAATATCGGTAGGTTCAGTATATTTTGTGCTATTTTGCACTAGTTCAGTGCAAATTTGCGAGTTGATTCTTAACATAGCTAAAGAAGGCTTTGTGGCTATCTTTTGAATCCTTGGCTATTTTTCTTTTGAAGTTAGCCTTGGATGATTTCATGAGGGACCTCAGTTTCTTACAGATACTGATCAGGGATGTCTTTCCTTCTTGGGGTTTGCTTTTTTCTGAACTCGTTTCCCCCTTCTATTGTATAGCTTGTTTATTGCAGGGGTCCATCAAACTGGTTTCCTTCTCAGAGGAGCGAGTCTTGGTTTTGCTAGGGATGGCGCAATCCATGCAACCTTGTAGGTGCTCAGAGTGCATTTGTAAAGGTTTCTGCATCTTGTGCAGAGTTATCCTTTAGTGTGGGGGCTGTGAAACTTACCACCTCTGTCTTAAGTAAGGTGAAGTTTGCTTTAGAAAAGTTTTTACTGTGGTTTCCTTAGTTGGGAGTGGTGGTGGGGTGTGGACATCAAGAGTGATTAGTTTAATGGTCTGATCTAACCAGTGACGGGTTGACCTCCGGTGTGGAACACCTGTCGCCCATGTTGGCGATGACCAGGTCCAATATGTTTTCACCTCTGGTAGTGGAGTTTACCAGCTGATCTAGGGCGAGTAATTCCAGGAAACGCTGGGCCTGAGAATTTGTACTCTAGTAGTTTTCCCAGTGAATGGTAGGGTAACTGAAATCTCCCAATATCAGGGTGTTTGGTGGGACCTTCATGTTTTCCAGTGTCTCCAGAAAGGTGGAGTGGTGGTCATGGAGGGTGATCTGTAGCATGCCACAATTTGCATTGCAGATTTGCCCGATGTTAGTTGCACATGGATGATCTCAGAGGTATCATGCTGTGCCACTAACCTGGAGGTGTAGGTATCCTTGATGAATATGGATAGACCCCCTCCTTTTGTGTTTTGGTCCATGTTCTGTGGCCGAAACGTGTGGTATGAGTTGTAGCCTGGTAGTGCTGGGGTGCTCTCTGGAGCCTTGAACTAGGTTTCAGTTACTGCACAGATGTCTATGTTCTCCATACTGAGGAGTGCTTCGAGCACGTGCATTCTGAGATTTAAACTCCTGTCACTGAGTAGCATAACCCTCAAGTTTTTTTTGTTAACTGTGCTATTTATGGAGGTGGGTTTGACTTTTGAACCTTGCCTAAAACAGGCACTATGGGGGCAGCAAGAGCCTTGGCCAGTATTCAAAAGCCTAGGGGTGACAGGTGCAAGCCGTCTCTTGCGAAGCAACGAGGCTTGTTGAGCATATCGTCCCAGACTGACAGACACTGGATCCCCTATGAATGACACCAAAAGCTTAGCCAATTGTTGAAATTGATCATTTTTTCTTTATACTGAGGTATCATACTTGGTGAGGGCAGGATGCTACTCGGGGTCAGAGTCATACCAGCCTGAGCTACATGATCAGAGAGGTCTTCCATGTCTCTTTTCATGTAGTTCAGGGTGGTATGTCTCGGGTCATTCACACCAACATGAACAATGACAGTCATATTTGTACTTGTTCTGGAGTGACCGGAGTGCTTGTGTTATGTGGTGGATTCTGGCTCCAGACAGGCAGCCAACAGTAACCACCTGCTTGTCCAGCCTAGTGAGTGGGACATCAGTGTGTCTGACTATAGAGTCACCTATTACTAGTGTGATTATGCGGCACACTGATTTTGTGTTTTATGTGTTGTCTGGTTCGTGACAGGAAGTGCAGGTTGTTTGGGTGTCTTGATTACGGACTTATTACTTAACTTTGGATAACCAGACTATCCAATTGTCTCTGGTCCATTTACAGAAAAGGCCCAGGAAATAACATCACACTAATAAATGAATACAGTACAACGAAGCTTTTAAAACCTTAACAGTTATATTTGGGTTATCAATTTATGTTATTTCACAGTAAGGTTTCTAATGGCCTTTAGTTACCTTTCTGAAACATATGCCAGGACTCTTGCAAAATTCATAACATGAACTAATGTATGGAAACAACCCTGAAAATTTTCTAAGCCAATTTCTAAATAACTTACACAGGTGTGTACTAGGCTAATGGCCCTGGAGCCTTTACAAGCCTAGCCCACAGGATTACCCTGGCATCGTACCACCCAACCTTAGTTCCCAGTGCCTCTGTTGAACAGAGCCACTGGAGTGATCCCCAGGGTGAATTTACTATTTCCCATCCACTCAAAATGTCTCTTGAAGAGGGCCATTGAGGTGCTCTGCTTGACGTGTATGGGAAGTCTATTCCATAGCATGCGCAGTCTCTGGGTTATGAACCTGTCCCTCCAGCACGTTCTGTTAATTGTGGTAATGAGGTTGAGGTCTCTGGAGCAGTGGTGCAAAGGGATTGGAATTTCTTTAGATGTAGCATTTCTAACACAGCCAAGTCAGACACTGCTTTGTAACTCAAGCAAAGATTGCCTCTAAGTAGGCAATACAAGAGAGAATAGTTGGGAGTTTTTTCTGAGTCTGTCCATATAGGACAAGTACTTAAGGCCTAGGATCCTCTTTGTGAGGTACTTTTGCAGCCTCTCCAATTGTTGCAGGTGTCTAGTGAGGTTTATGCCAAATGGGGCATTGTAATCTATGACTGGCCTAATGAGGTAAGAGTAGAGGGGGACAATGACCTTTCTTCCTGGATGCAAACCCTTAGTTATGAGATGTGCCACACAGAAGGACTTTGATCACAGTGGCAATGTTGTAGTCAAAAGAGCGGTTGCTGACAACCTGTGTTTCCAGATCTCTTAAAATGCCTTCTGTGTTCAGTGGACTACCATCGATGTGGTAATTTATGGGAACCGGGTTTTTCCCAAAGGAGATTACAAATTTTTTTTAATTGAGCTTAAGGCCATGGTTCTGACACCAGTTGGTCTCAGTGAGGCCTTTCTGTAGGATGTCAACATCACTTGGGAAGTTAATGGCTCCCAACTTGCAATCGTCTGTGAACTTTGTCAGCCAGAGTCCCTTTGGGTTGGCCTGGACTTCAGAGAAGTAGATAAACAGGAGAGGACACAGGACAGAACCCCAGGGAAAGCCACTCGTGACTGGTCAGCAGTTTGACTTGGAGTCAGCTACTTTCACACTGTGGGTTCTGTGAGCCAGTTTGCAACCCATCGAGTGATATAGGGGCTGATGCCCACCTTAGTGAGTTTTTCTATGACTCCTGAATGGGGAATGGTATCAAAAGCCTTGGCCAGATCAAGGTAGGTTGTATGAACCACCTTGCCTTCACCCACAGCTCTGGTGACTGACTCAAAGAAGTCGACCAAGTTGAGCAGGCATGATCTATGCTTCACAAAACCAAACTGTGTAGGATCCAGAGTTTGGAGATTCCCTATATCCTTGTTAATTCGGTCCATGATGATGTGTCCCATAGCTTTGCATAATAGACTAATCAGGCTAATGGGGAAATAGTTCCCAGGGTCTATAGTCGCTCCTCCTTTGTGGAGAGGGAGGACTGTAGCAGTACACCAATCGGTAGGGACAAAGCCCGAGGTGAGGTGCCAGTTCACTCTCCAGTTCATGTAGAACATAGCCAGGGATATTGTCAGGTCCCATAGAAGCTGTATTCTTGGTCTTAGTGCTGTTTTAACCTGTCCAGCAGTAATACTGGGTGCCTGGCAATCTACTGGTACTGGGATTGGTCCTTTGGGGGGGGGGGTAAATTTGGCACTGAATCTGCCAGTATATTGGCAATATCTGTTGGCTCGGTATAGGAGGTACCACTGTGCAGTAGCTCAGAGCAAATTTGGGTATTGCCGTGGAGATTCTTTACATAACTATAGAAGGCCTTGTGGTTGTCTATCTGCTGCAATTCCGTTTTCATAGCTAGCTTTAGAGGATTTGATAAGGGATCTCAACTTTTTGTTGAGTGTGATAAGGGAGTTTTTCCAGTCTTGGGACTTCACCTTACTCCGCAATTTGCTCCTTCTGTTGTAGAGTTTGTTTATGGTGGTGGTGGTGGTGGTGGGGGGGGGGGCACCAGACTGGCTTCCTTTTTTTTTCTTTTAAAAGAGAGCATCTTGGTTCTATTGGGTATGGCGAGATCCGTGCATTTGTGTGCGTGTTAGTACAGTGCATTGGTGTATGATTTGGTCTTGAACCAAGGACCCTGTACACCATAGTCAGAAAGCATGCAAGTCCTACTAAATCATCTACAGAAGATACATCAACCAATGACAAAGGTGAGAGAAGTCTCTGGTTTTGAAAATATTAAAGTTAGATGAACTGCAAGTTATAAGGGCTTGTGCCTTACAGGTAAATCTCCATTGGTATTGACAAATTTGTTTAAAACTTTTCAAGCCTTCTTTCTCACTTTTCAATGACACATTTCTCAGGAAACACAAACAGTTACAACTGTACTTCCATCCTTCGTTAAATACACTTAGTACAAGTGAATAGAAGAACTCACTTTTGATCACCTACTGATTTTACTAATACAATAAATATATCAATACTTTAAATACAAAGCCCTACATTTAAAACAGTTTCAAAGATGATTCTACATAGTTACCAAATATGTCGACATTGCTTTGTGTGTCTACCTTTACATTTCAAAATCTTAGCTAGATGCCATGCACTACCTTGACATTTCTATTAAGTTTCATTTTACTTTCCATATGTTAACCAGGTAGGTATACTGGTCCATATATCGTTTTCACGAATGACCAGGGTCAAGATGTCAGTCCAGATATTCTTAAAGTAAAATGGTCACTACACCCAACACTGTTACTGAAGGAACTCTGCCACAAGGGCAAACCCCAAAACGTTTTCATAGGTAGGTACTAGGCTATCGGCCCTACGGCCTATACAAGCCCAGCCAAAAAGGCACCCTTGCTTTTGCCACCCAAGAAAATTATTTTCCTGTGCCACTGTCTTGCAGAGCCACAGAAGTGATCCCCGGGGTGAATTTCCTATTTCCCATCCAATCATCAAGACTTTTCTTGAAGAGTACTAATGAGGAGCTTTGTCTGATATAGATAGGTAGTTTATTCCAGAGTATGAGAAGTCTCTGGGACAGGAATCTATCCCTCTGGCATGTTCGGTTTATTGTGGTGACAAGGTTAAGGTCCTTAGAGAGCGTGTAGCTCTGAGGGAGTGGGACTTCTTTAAGTGGAGCAAGTCCAACAGCTCTGGGTTTGACACAGCTTTGTATGTTAGGCAGAAATCACCTCTGAGTAGGCGATATGCGACAGAGTAAAGCTGGAGTTTTTTTGAGACTGTATGTGTAGGGCATCTATTTGAGGCTGGTAATACTCTGGAGGTATTTCTGCGGCCTTTCCAGTTGTTGCAGAGGTCTTGTGAGGTACATACCAAAAGGGGTGTTGTACTCTATGGGTCTAATGAGTAGAGTGGAACAATGACCTCTTTTTTTCCGGATGAGAAACCTTTCGTGATGAGGTGTGCCACGTAGAAGGATTTCCTGACTACTGTGGCAATGTGATTATCAAAGGAGAGACTACTGTCCACCTGTGCCCCAAGGTCTCTATCACACTTTCTGTGTTAAGTATACTACTGCCTATGTCGTAGTTCATGGGTACAGAGTTTTTACCAAAGGGGATGACAATGCACTTTCTGACATTGACCTTGAGGCCATGGCTTTGACACCAGGCATCTGTGTCAGTGAGGCCCTTTTGTAGGATGTCCACATCGTTAGGAGTTTCGATTATGGATCCTAGTTTACAGTCATCTGCGAACTTCGTTAGCCAAAGACCTTCTGTGTTAGCCTGTACTTCAGAGTAGATACCAAACGGGGAGGGGACCCAGGACTGAACCCTGTGGTACTCCACTTGTCACTGGTCTGAAGTCAGATTTGGAGTCTGCTATTTTCACAGTGTGGGTTCTGTCAGTGAGCCAGTTGGCAACCCATCTTGTGACATAGGGATTTATACCTAGTTTAGTGAGTTTATCTATAAATTCCAGAGTGGGGGATGGTGTCGAAAGCCTTGGCAAGATCTAGATAGGCTGTGTGAACCACCACCTTACCCTCATCTACAGCTTTGGTGACTGCTTCAAAGTCGTCTATCAGGTTTAGGAGACATGATCTGCCTTTTACAAACCTGAACTGGGTGGGTCCCAGAGTTTGCAGATGACCAATGTTTTTGTTAATAAGTTCCATGGCCTTGCAGACCAGGCTTATCAGGCTAATGTAGCGGTAGTTCCCGGGGTCCGTGGTGGCTCTCACCCTTGTAGAGTGGGATAACCGTCTCTGTGCGCCACTCAGCAGGCACAAAGCCTGAGGTAAGGCTATGACTGAACACGGTACTTAGGTGGGGTGTCAGTTCATCCTGCAGTTCATGTAGAACGCAGCCTGGGATGTTGTCTGGTCCAATGGATGCTGTGTTCTTGGCTTTGGAGAGAGTGTTTTTTACCTGTGCAGTCGTGATTACAGGAACTTTGAATTCTTCCAGTATAGAGATGGGATCTTTAGGGGGTGAGAGGGGGGGTAAAATTAGCAATGAACCCATCTGCCAGGATGTTGGCAATATCAGTTGGGTCAGTATATTTAGTGTCATTGTGCTTAACTCAGAGCAGATCTGAGTGTTGCCATTGAGATTCATGACATAGCTATAAGAATGCTATGTGGTTGTCTTTAGAATTAGTGGCGATTTTGTTTTCGTAACTAGCTTTGGAGGATTTTATCAGGGATCGCAGCTTCTTACTGAGGCTGACCAGGGAGCTCCTCCATTCATGGGATTTTACTCTCTTTTGCAACAGTTTCTTCCTTCTGTTGTACAGTTTTGTTTATGGCAGGGGACCACCAGATTGGCTTCCTTTTTTTGGAGGATAGCATCTTGGTAGATTTAGGATATTGTTGCTCCTGGTGGGGGTGTGGATAAGTCGATCCAAGAAATTGGAGTTTATGAATTCCAGAAAGCGTTGAGCGAAGGAGTTGGTACATGAGTAGTTTTCCCAGTTAATGGTGGGGTAGCTGAAAATCACCCGTTATTAGTGTGTTTGGTTGAACACTAATATTTCCCAGTACATCAAGAAAAGAGGAGTGGGAATCCTGGGGCATGGTGTGGGATCTGTAGCAAGCTACAATTTGGATTGCAGTTTTGCCCACAGTTAGTTGCACTTGGATAACCTTGGCTGCATTATACTGAGCAACTAGCCTGGAGGTGTGGATATCCTTAATGAACATGGACACACCTCCGCCTTTGGTGTTCCGGTCCAGGTTACATGGCTAAAAAAAAAGTGTGGTACGAGTTATAGCCTGGTAGTGCAGAGGTGCTCTCTAGAGCCTTTAACCAGCTCTCAGTCACTGCACAGATATAGATATTCTCCATTTTAAGGAGTACCTCGAGTGAGTGCATTTTGAGATTTAGACTTCTAGCATTGAGTAACATCACCCTCAGTTTTTGCTTGCCTGTTCCTGTTATGGCGGTGAATTTGTCATTTGAACCTTGCCTAAAAAAGGCACTATAGGGGTGGCAAGAACCTTAGCCAGTATCAGGAATCCCAGGGGTGACAGGCGCAGGCCATCTCCGGCAAAGTATCGAGGTCTGTCGACCATGTCATCCCAGGCAGGCAGATACTGGATCCCTTTAGAATGACACCAGAAGCTTAACCAATTGTTTTAGTCAATCATTTTGTTCTTGTACTGCAGTATCATTCTGGGTGACAGCAGAATGCTACTCAGGGCTAGGGTCATACCTGCCTGGGCTACAAGGTCAGAGAGCTCTTCCATGTCTCTCCATGTAGTCCAGGGAGGTATGTCTCAGGTCGTTCACACCAATATGGACAATGAGAAAGTCATATCTGTACTTGTTGTGGAGCGACCCGAGTACATGGGTTATGTGGCGGATCCTGGCACACGACGGGCAGCTGACAGTAACCTTCTCCTTGTTTAGCCTGGTGAGTGGGACATCAGTGTGCCTGACTATAGAGTCACGCATGACTAATGTGTTGGGTACGTTGTTTTGCCTTATTGGCTGTGGCCAAGTGGTACACCGAGTCTGCGGGCTGTGTGTCATTTGGGTTGTGTTGGAAGCGGAGGTTGCTTGCATTTCTGTTTTGGAGGTCTCTCTTGCTTGAGCAGATTATTACTGAGAGCCTCCGCAAATGTTTTTGTGTTTCTATGGGTGGATTTTGGTGGTGTAGATTTAGTGAGACTATGTGATGAGTGTGGTGCAAGTGTTTACCTTCTCCACTTAACTGTCAAGTTCAGTCTTGGTTGGAGAGAGCTTTACCTCCAGTTTGCCTAGATAAGTGCATCTCTCACAGGTTGTAGTGTTGGGTGGTAGGAGGAGAGGGTTGTCTGTGTACATGAGAATTTCTACACTTGCATTGTTTTCACAGAGAGTTTTGTCTTTGTACAATGTAAGCAAATTTCGTTTGAAGTTAAAACAGAGGGTTTCGTCAACTATTCAAATACACACTTGCCTCTGCTGGAAACTGGCTTTAACACAACCCCCTGAATAGTTCTTGCACACAAAGGGCCACTTACTAAGTTCGCAATTGTCCTCTTTACCAACACGTCTTCCTGGCTGATTGTTTGGTACATAATAGAACATGTTAATTGCTTTGTACTGGCGATAAACTGATTACTCTTTTATAATCTGACCTGAGGGTAGAAGCTACACCTGCTTCGTTTCCCTACCACCAATTCACACCCACCTCCTCTTACTCCATTACACCTCAGACACAGAATTTCACTTGGGACCCCTTTTCCCTAATCCTCACAAACAACCTTACTGCTATCATACAAATACTCCCATTTTTTTTTTTTTTTTTTTTTTTACTTAATTCCCAACTTCCTGACATGCTGCTTCAAACTATATTCACTTGTACTCACACCCCGCCCTAACACTAAGACAACCTAACTCTTCCTTCACTGAAAATACTTCTCTGTCCTATATGCCCCCCATTCACTGAAAATACTTATTTCCTATATATACTCTCTATCAGCCTTCAGGCTCCACCACCACTAAACATCATTCTGCCCTGCAACTTTTATTATTCCTTCTTGATTCCTACTTCCCCATTTTCTGCCAACTATAAAAAACAATAAAACACAGATCCTTTACTTAGTCATGCTACTCCTCAGCTTATCCTCTATTATTCTCCTGCTACTGGACCACCTCTCATCCTACCATGACTTAACAGCTCAACATATCTTTAAATCTGTCTCCAGTCACTTACTAATACTTCCTTGCTTACACTCTCCACACATCCAACTAAACCCATTTAATGATGTCCCTCATCTTTACTCCAAATATAGACTACTCCAAATATAGACTGATAAACTCCAGTTCAACTATCAACTAATAAAAAAAAACCCACCTACCACAATGAGCACCAAGAAAATTATTTTCCATACACTAATTTAACCCTTCAAATGGTCAAATCCCAATCCCGGTAATCTAACATCCTGCTGCCACAAATGTAAGAAGCACAAGAAATAAAACTACTGAGCTAAATGCCTTGATTACCCAACCCAAGCCTGATATTCTTGCTCCAACTTAAACTTTGCTTAAAACACACATCCACAACTCCAAAATTACACCTCCCGGCTATAACAACATGTTTCCCAACTATCACATTTCCCCTTACAACAAACCAATACCAAAATTCAGTTCAACAGACCTTACTACTTTCCTGAAATTTAATAACTATAAACATACGTAATACTGTTCTTTACATCCCTCCTGGTGACAATAGAGCTATGCTAAAACATATTATATCTTGGATGTACATAATTCCACAAGAAAAACACTACTAGGTGATAAGACTGTCAACTGGTTGAATATAAACTAACTCCCATACATCTAGATGAGTAAATGTATTTTGTTTCACATGACTAATAAATAGCCATCCACATTATCGCAAGACATCAAATTCCTTATTGGACTGGATCATAGTACTAGACCCCAGCAAATACACCACCTCGGGTACAGTGTACATCTCCAAAAAATACAACCAGACATCTCTCACATCCACCTAAAGCAGCATGTTTATAAAAACAAGTAACCTTTCCAATTTAACCCAGAAACGTTCATTACTATACTACCATCCATTAACCAGAACTTCCCAAAACTCAACCTTTTAAATGAATTCAATACAACTTTTCTGAGTATCCTAAACAGCATTGCACCTCCTAGAAGGAAAAGACTAAAAACAAATACAATTTGATTATCCAAAGAATAAAATGCTAATGGGATACATAAAAATCATGGAAAGAATGGCAATAATATAAAACATAAAAATCATGGAAAGAATGGCAATAATATAAAACATCACTATCACAAAGACCTCAAAATGCCTCACAATTGTACTAAAAAGTAAATTACAGAAAAAAAATATACTACAATAACTTTCAGAATAGTAAACATGACCCTATAAAATTCTGGGTCGTCAGTAAAGAAATCTTGCGTCCTGTCCATAAATTCAACTCTGACCCCTCTCCCAATAACTCATTACTTGAAAACCACAACACAATTCAACTTATATTTCATACACAGTATAGCATCTCTAACCAATGATTCCCCAACATCTTAACTTAACCCTCTGTTCAGCAGCCACATATCACCACATCCACTTTCACCTTCAAACCTGTGCCCACATCCTATACAAAACTACTCAAACCATGCTCTACTTCAGCCGATGACCTTCCAAGCAAGTACTTTGAAATAGCAGCCAACAGCACTGCCTATAGTCTCAACCCAGGAATCCTACAATCCCCTCTCTGGAAAGCGTTGCACATTATCCTTCTACACAAAGGAAAAAAATCATTACTAACTTTAGACGTACAAGTATCTTATACCCCCCTCTCCAAAATACTTAATGTATTCAAAAACAATTACTACACCATCTCTTGGAGGAGAACTATCGCCCACACAACATAGTTTCCATCCTTCCCACAGATCTAACACCGCACTTCTCACCTATATAGATACAGTCAATAAAGTTAGAGATAGTGGCAAACTAGCCTTCTCCTCAATTCTAGACTTGCCTTAGACACAGTTTGTCACAACAAACTTCTACTTCAAATGTCCTTATTAGGTCTCTCACCGCAAACCCTTCTACAGTTCAAAAGCTACCATTCCAATAGGCATCAGCCAGTAAAATGGTACTCCACTCTCTCTCTCCATACCTCCCAGTCACCACAGAGGTACCACAAAGCTCTATCCTTGGTCCCATCTTCTAAACATTCCCACCAACACCCTCCACACATCCACACAATAGGCCCCAATACAGTACATCTGACAACACGAACACCTCCAAATTACTCAGCAAACATTAACTGAAAGATGGCTTTGTAACTCAACTTATGCTCAACCCTAAAAACATATTTCCCCTAAAACCTCTCCCCTATTTAAAAAACAAAATTTAAAGTAATATTTCTTGATAATACAACCCACTAAAGTAATTTCTCACAAATTATTACAGATAACAGTGGATGATCTTAATCAATTTTAATATGCAGATTAAATTAAAAAAAACTAGAGATGTTTTTAGAGCCAAAAACTCTCTCACCGATGCAACTAAAGCTACACTTGACACTACTCATCTCCTCCACACACTTCATTAGAGTGCTCCCACCCTTACCAACCTTCAGGAAGCACAAAAAAAAAAAAATCAACATTTGAACAATGCTATAACAAATTTGCAGATAATACCCCTTTCAGAACCCATCACTGTATAGCACTAAAGGCCTAAATCGGTCAGAACTACCCCATATAAACAGCTTCTTCCGACCTACAACAATTATCCACAATCTCATCTGCTTGTGTAGAATGTTTAGTGCTGGACAACTATGTTCCCAGCTGGTCCACATGAACCAATGACTAAAAACTCCCGCCTGTCCACAAACCTATCAAATCTGCAGGGCACTGTCTGTACTCATACCATGTTGCTAAGGTCTAGAACCCCTTATCTGCATCCAACAGGTCAATACTCCCCATCCTTTAAACTTATTCTGAAAGAGTTCCTAAACAAAAGGTAGTTCTATTCATGCTCAACATCAGGATAAACTATAACCCTAAATGTGAACAAATCCTACCCTACACATCTTCGTCACTTTTGTTTTTAAAATGTTTTGTAATACCTCAAAGTTTTCTCCACGGGCATTCTCTGTAAATGGGCTCCTACCCGGTCAGACTTTTCTGATAATCAAATAAGTAAATAAACAGTGCCAATGCAAGAACGAAACATGACCAGACACTATACACAGGATTTTCATAAAACTAAACCGCAAGTACTGTAACAACAACACTATCCAAAAACATTACTACATTACAAAGTAACACAGACAACTATATTTATTTAGTTATAAATCAAAAGGTGAATAAATATACAAAAAGGTAAAAGAAAAACAGTTATGAAAAAAATTAGAGTACTGTATTGGTAAAAAGATGCTAAATATAGAGTGGAAAATACAGTTAGTGCCACTAGTTAGAGAATTAGAGAGACAAGAAAAAAAATTGTGGATTTTTAAAATGCAGTGCAGTGGCAGGTTTCAGACATTTTGGAAATGTTACTGGGAATAGGCCGGTATTAACTAGCTGAAAGTATTTCAAAAATCAATGTTAGCAAAGGCTGAAATAAGCAAATATATCAATACAGCAGAGCAACGGCATGCTTCCATTCATTCTGAACCCAAATCCGAACACTAGAAAAACAGAGTTCTTAATGCTTACAATGGCTACTAGTTTAGAGTTTTAGACATTAGGAATGTAGTGACAATATCCACATTCGTTTCTAATGAATGTAATACTTATGAAGAAACATCTATTTGCTTTACATTTCCAAACTACCAGAGTGTAAAACTTTGCAGTGCTGCTCCTTTCCAGAAAGATTGACTTGCTCATTCTCCACCTGCTTAATCCAGTTTGGGGTCAAGAGAACTCATTCTCATACAAGATGCACACTTCTAGGTGCACATCTCACAACCCGATATAAAAGCACTACCAAGGGAAAACTAGAGGAACAACAATTCACATATCCCACATCTTTCAAAATTGGTATGAAACCACAGCACCTGGTAAAAATCCACAAACTCTCATACAGAAGGCAACCCAGCACAGAGCCAAACTGAAGAACTAATCACTTTGAGGAAGTGTCTCAAACGTGCTAAAAACACTGCGCTGACAAATTTAACTGCTTTGTCATAACCAAACTTCAAATTTGTCAAAACATTCTTCTTGTACAAAGAAAAAAAAAAAGAGATACAAAAATTAATACTGACAGTTTACATTAAGGACAAAAAAGTTAAATTAAATGAAAAAAAAAAAATCACACTGTAGGGGATTAGTTTTTCTTCTATATTTAGTGGCAA
>NC_056749.1:180000151-180002651 GCF_019279795.1 Protopterus annectens
ACATTAGTGTGGACAATAAGTGAGTTTGTCCTAGGGTGTCTAGCTTGATCTGAGGGGAAGTTTTTGTGTCTATAGAGTGTACCCATTTTTTTTGTGAACATTTTTGATAGTTTAGGATATAGGAAGATCAAAGTGAAGGTTTTTGTCAATTTCAATCCTAAGGAGTTTGGTGGGGGTTGAAGGGGAAATGGTTGTACCATTTCTGGAAGTCATGGTAAAGGAAAGAGGAGTAGTTTTTGATTTGTTGGGGGTAAATAACAACAATTTAGTCTTGTTGGAGGATCAGGATGAGTTGGATGTCAGTGATCCACTTTTCCACAGAGCTAAAGGTTTCCTGGGTAAGTTGCTGAAGGGAGAAGAGGGAAGTGGCTGAGCAGATTAGAGTGGAATCATCTGCATACTGTATAAGTGAGGCTTGCTTGGTTGTGGTATGTAAATTATTGGTGAAAATATAAAAGAGAAGAGGGCCTAGTGTTGAGCCTTGTGATACATCTATGGAAGTTGGAAGTTGAGGGGAAAGTATACCTTGCTATTGGACAGACTGCTGCCTGTCAGACAGATAATTCTTGAACCAGGCGATAGTAGATGGGGCAAAGGATAGGGAGGCTAGAGTATCTAGTAGTATGGTGTGTGAGACCATGTTGAATGCTTTGGAGAGATCCAGAAATATAGCAGATGTGAAGTTATTTTTATTCCTGTGTTGGTTAACTAAGTTAGTAAAGGAAAGGAGAGCAGTAGTTGTGCTGTGATGTGTCCGGAAGCCATGTTGTGTGATGGACAGGAGTTTATGTGTGTCTAGGAATTTCATGACTTGAAAGTGAATGCATTTCTCTATAAGTTTAGAAAGGGGAGATAGAATGGTGATTGGACGCTAATTTGAGAAGTTGTAAGAATTACCGCCTTTATGAAGAGTGATGATATATGATACCTTCTACATTTGAGGGATATAGGATTCTTGTATGGAGCGGTTAATGAGGATAGAAACAAAACAGGGTAAGATATGGATTCAGCGGCAATTTTTAGGATGTTAGCAGGTAGATTATCAGCTGCAAGGGTGGTAGGTTTTAGTTTCAGAAGGAGTTTCGTAATTGTTGAGGTAGGAACAGGAGACAGAGTTAGGGGGGGAATGTTGTTTGGACATTTGGTTGTTGAACATAAAGGGTTATTTTTGGATAATTGGTTGGATAAGGCTAGAATGGAGTCTGTGAAATGGTGGTTAAATTGAGAGGCTGTGTCCATGCCATTATTGGTAGAGTTGGGAGTAGGAGTGGTAGTTTTGCATGGTTTTAGTAGGGAGTTGACGGCTTGCCAAAAGTTTTGTTGGTTTCTTGAGTGTTTGGTTTGGGCATTAAGGAAGTAGTTCTCTTTGTCAAGTTTGGTTTGTCTTTTGGCTCAGTTCCTAAGTTGCTGGTAGTTTTGTTTGGCTAGGGCAGTGTTTTCCCTCTTCCAAAGTTTCTAGGCCTTATCTCTGGACGTTAGTAGGGCTCTAGTGTCCCTACTTAGCCATGATGCATAGTTAGCTTTTACTCTGATCTTCCTAGTTGGGGCAATACTGTTGAGGACATTGGTAAAGGTACTGTTAAAGTAATTGACTGCCTGGTCTAGTCCAAGGGTTAGTAGAGGTTCCCAGTTACATGGTTTTAGAATTGACTTAAGATCCTGAGGATTTAGGTTGCCTTCCTGTCGGATTTGCCTATGAACTATGGGCTTGGGTAAGCTAGTGCGTTTGCATAATAGGAATGTGAGGAGGTGGTCACTAAGACTATCTGGTAGACAGCCTATCTGGTAGTTTTGATTGGAGCAGTTGACCAGTGTCCAATTGAGTATAGATTGTTTTTGTAATTTTTATCTACTCTGGTGGGTTCATCAATGAGTTGTGAGAACCCAAAGAGATTTATGTGGTTAAAGGGGCTGCTGGAATTGCAGGCTAACCAGTCAGTATTAAGGTCACCTGGCAGAATAGTTTCTTGTGGGAGATTATCTCTAGACCATTTTAAGATTTTCTCAGCTATGGGAGAGTTGTTTCCTGGTGGGATGTAGCAGCACAGTATACTGATTTTTTTATTTTATGTATAGAACTGAACCAAGTGTTTTGGCATTTTTGAATTTAGGCAGAGGACTTTGCAGAGGTTGGAGATTTAGTGTAATTTTAAAGAGAATTGCTACTCCACCTCATTTTTTACCTGCTCTATCTAGTCTTAGTATATTATAGCCTGGTGGGAGGATTTCTTCATTTTGGGTATTTGGTTTTAGCCATGTCTCTGTAATGGTCAGTATGGGAGGAGAGTAGTGGCTTATAAATGCATGCAGGTCAGGTAGTTTATTAGCTATGCTTCTTGCATTGATGCTAAGAATTAATAGGTCTGATATTTGTTTGGATATAAGCAGGGTATTGAGCAGACCTGGGTTTGGGTATATGTTGCCTGAGGCAAGTAGCATCTTTGTGAATAACAGTAAGTGTTTAATTATGTCTGTTACTTCTTTTTTGCATCTAGGTGAT
>NC_056749.1:180007651-180022651 GCF_019279795.1 Protopterus annectens
GCTGTTCCATTTGTTAAATTACCTTGACAACGCTCCTGCCTTGAAAACAAAGCAGGATTTGGGGGAAAATTATTAGAAGAGTTAGTAACTTTATAACTCTCTGTAATTTTAGCTGACAAAACAGTCAAAGATCTTTGCATTTCACCTACTGCCAAAATAAGTTCATCAAGTGTTTTTTCTTTGCTGGTAGGTGTAGAATGTAGAGTCAAGTCCAAATCATCACCCTTTAGTGCTCCAGCCATGTGTTGCTACAACAAAAACCAATAAAAGAAGAAAAGCAGCACACAAGCAGACCAAGGTGTCCACAGTACAAAAAAACACAAAATCCACCAAGAAAAGCACTGGAGAAGCGAAGAAAGTTCTTTTTCGCGTAGTTAAAATTTAATGTTCACTATTTGTCCCAAGGACTTCATCAGAAATGATAAAATACACTTCCAAATCACTTTTAAACCATTCAAAAAACATTTGACCAGTCAGATCATTTCAATAATTATTCTTCTTCTTTCGGCTTTTTCCCAGTTAGGGGTCGCCACAGCGGCTCACCTGTCCGCTCATGATTGGCAGTGGAGTTTTACGGTGTCGAGTTGCCAGCCCAGCGCCCAACCTTCCACCAGATCATTTCAATAATAAATCAATTAAATACAAAAGAACATTTAAAGACATACTACAAAAAATGTGCATCTCAAAGTGTCCACACAATTAACGCAGTTTAAAACACAAAGGCATTCACCCCTGTATAGTCACTTTAGTAATTTTCCTATTTTTTTAAGAAACATTTTATGTTCACCATATCATTCAGACCAGGGGGTAAATAAGCAGCAAGTTTTATCTGCCATTCTGCCTCTCTTTGTTCAACATAATTTCCAAAGTACCAAAAGAGAAAATACCCCCAAGCAGGAAAACTGCAGGAACTTCCCAAATCAACAAACTTCAAAGTAAAAAACAAAAAGAAGTTCCAACAACCAAGGCGGTCTGAATAAAAACAGTTTTAATCCACACAGTTTTTTTAATAAAAACAGTTTTAATACACACAGTAAGCACTTTCAAACACAAGGTTCTTTGTCAGACTGAATAAAAATGCATCATACAATTCAAATTAATATATTGTTACACAGCCAGTAGAGACAATACAGTAATTATCTAGATAAATCTCTAGATTTCAAGACCGGCCTTAAAGAGACCCTGTCATTTAACCCTGGCTTCCTATCTGCACACAACTTACAAATCCAGTATAGTTCCCTTTCTTCAGTAAAATTAACAAAGTCACCACCTCTTAGTCCTTTACACACAATTTCTACCACCTTAAACTTAAAGTAGTGTGAAGAGCCTGATTCAAAAACATGCTTAACTAGGGCATTAGTTAAATCTGCCCTTTTAATACCATATTTGTGTTCATGAATACGTTCATAGAGCATTCTATTTGATTTTCCTAAGTAGAAACTTTCACATGCAGTGCATGTAGGTAGATATATGATATTTCTAGTTCTACAGTATGAATACAAATTAAACATAAACTTCTGTCTGGTTATTGGATGTATAAAAACATTAGCTGTATCAGTAGAGGGACAATGTTTACAGATCCCACAAGGTAGAGTGCCAATAATCTGATCTTTAACAGGTAACTCTGTATGCATCAACCTAGAATCCCTATAGCACAGCTGACGTTTAAGAGATTTCTTGTTTTTATAAGTAAAATTGCGTTTATCACTCACTATATCTCTAATCCTGTCATCTGTAGTTAAAATGCCCCAATTTGCATCCACTACATGTCTAACCCTCCTAAAATCACTAGCATAGGGTAGAACCAAAGGCATAGTGTCAGGTTTCCTGGTGACAGAACTCCGGTCATCTACTATCCCATCTGAAAAATAGGGAAGGGCCAAGGTCAACCTCAAAACTTTTATATCATCCCTCATGGTACTGATCTCATTTGTACTATAGCCCCTAGAGGCAAAGTCAATAGATAATTTATCTAGATCATCACTAAAGCCATCTTCTGTTAAAACAAAAGAGCATAAATAAGAACTATATTAACATCAGTTATTGGTCTTTAGGACTTGTATGTGGGCATAAACATAGTGAATTGTGAACAATTTATTTATTCATAACTTGCAGGCATGGATTTAATGACTATTCTGAAGGGGCTGTCAGTAGATAAAGAAGACATCCAGGTTTTTGGAATGGGGAATGTAAATGTGATGAATAGTCAAGCAGTTAATAATTCAGACCAAACTTGTATGTCTTAGTTTGACCACCTTATTAGACACATGAAAAATTTAAGATCTTTCATGTGTCATTTAAGACTTTTTAAGGCCTATTTAGATAAAGGAATTACTTCTAGGGGCCTTAGAGTTCACATCAAACCATTAGTCAAGCGGATGGCATATTATTGTCATCTTGGGCAGAAATTCAACAAAAGACTACTTTACAGTTTGTAAAGACATTACATGATTTTTATGAATGAAAAATAGACTCATATATACCAGAAGTTGCTCAAATATGTGAAAAAGTTAAGTCCTTTGAAGGTTCTGTTATTTATAAAGAAGGTTTCAACAAACTGAGAGAAGAATTACTTCTCTTTGAACAAAGTTTAAAAGAAAGAAAGATTGGCAAATTTAATAGAGACTCAAGGGACTACCAATTAGGTAAGCCCTTTCAGTTTTCTAAAAAAATGGTAATCAAGGCAAAAATGTTAGATTTTCTCAGAAGGAATTTAAGTCTACTGGTTACAAAAGAAAAAGAAACAAATCTATCTTGAAAAAAATCTATGAGTAAAAAAATGGACAAAGATTTATGAACTGCTTTATCATTCTTCATAATGTAATTAAATGTATTCATTGCTTTTTCTGTATAGACACCAATGTATATAGTTAAATAATGTTTTGATATTTATAGGTTTAAGAATTGTATACACATGTTTTTCATTTTTGAATTCATGTAATGTTTGACCAAATTATCATTCTTCAAATAAACAAATGTTAATGTTAAAAAAAAACATTCTATGGGTGAAACCTCAGGAGAAGATTCATCATGTACAGATGTAGAGGTAGATAAACAGCAAACACCATCAGCTACTAAAAACATCTTGCATGGGGATGTAAGACAATATGTTATTGAATTCTGACATGGCCCCTTTACCTTTAGGAAAAGAAGGAGGGTGGTAGGAAACATAAGTCCAAAAATAGGGCTCGATGGATCCCTGGAAGCCATGTTGAATTTTCTGAAATCCAGATAGTGTCTCCCAATAATGTAATTACCATCTCTTCAGAGGTTTTATCAGAATCTGAATATTTGTTGCTGAGCAAGGGCCTTAATTTCATTCCTGGGTTTTTTGTTCCTGAGGATGTCTTTGTGGAAGATCTATATGCTTTTTGCAGACTATTGAATTTGAAATTATATTTTCAGAATGAGGGATCTGTTTGTGAAAATAGTGGCTTTAAGTTTCATAAATCAACATTTATTCCACCTATGAATAAGAATGTAGAAATATTTCAGAAATGTGTACTTAAGGACCTACATTTTGGGTATAATGGTCCACAACATGTTCCTCCTCCTAACTTATCTAGTGAAGAAAGGAATGCTTTGATACAGCTGAAAAATAACAAAAATATAGTTATTGTTTGAGCTGATAAAGGAGAAGCAACTGTGATTATGGATAAAACTCTATATGTCACTGAAGCTAATAAACAGCTACAAGACAATAGATTCTATACATGTATGCCACAAGATCCCACTTCAGTTTTCAAAAAAGAAATTGATATGTTTCTTGAGTCTGCTGTTAGTGAGGGGATTATTGCTAAATGTACAATGTTTCATTTGAAGGTTAAAAATCTGTCTTCCCAATATTTTTACCTTCTCCCCAAAATGCACAAGGACATGCAGCAACCACCAGGTCGACCAATTGTATCTGGTCAAGGTTCCTTGACTGAACCTTTGTCAGTTACCTGACGGTTTATTTAAAGCCATTGTTAGCAGGAGTGAGAGCAAGGATAAAAGACACTACTGAATTTTTGAATATTATTTCTGATACCCAACTAGAATCTACCTGGTTATTATGCACTTTAGGCGTTATGTCTCTATATACCAGTTTTCCTCATTGGGCTGGTTTATGTGCTTTAGAGTATTGGCTAAATAAAATGGCTTTATATAGCCCTGGTTTCAATACTTTCTTGTTATGCTTAACGGAGCATGTGTTATCTAAAAATGTTTTTTTCTTCAATACCAAATTTTTTTGCAAGTGAGGGGTGCAGCTATGGGTGCATCGTTTGCAACCATATATGCTGACCTCTTTATGGGGTATTTGGAACAGATCATAATTTATGATACAAATCATAATATATTTCTTGGTGAGATCGATATCTGGCATAGATTTTTGGATGACTGCTGGATGGTGTGGAAGTCAGATATGGTATATTTACAGGAATTTGTTCAATATTTGAATGAAAATAAATGGGGTATCAGATTTACAGTAAACTATGATACTACAGCCATTTTTTTTTAGATGTCAAAGTGTCCAGACAATCGGATGGCACTTTGTCTAGTACATTATACAGAAAACCCCATAATTCCAATACTCTACTGCACGCATCCAGTTGTCATCCTAAACATATAACAGCGAATATACTTAAATCACAGTTTATGAGAGTACATAGGATTTGTCCCAATACTGAAGAATATACACATTTTGATAATGACCTTATAGGTCATTTTGTTGAATGTGGGTATTCGTTAGCACAGGTTAGGCAGACAAGTAGGGAAGTACAATCGTATTCTAGAAGGAAGCTTCTGAAATATAAAGAGAGGGGCCCTTGCTCTAGCAATAAAATCAGATTTGCTACCACTTATGGTAGAATCCTATCAGAATGTTTGGTAACTGTAACAATGATTGGGCTATTTATCTGGCTATCTGCTCTTGCACAGCCTTTTATATAGGGCAAACTTCTCGACCATTAAAATTGCGTATTTCAGAACATATGAGCAGCATTAGAAATAAATATCTGGCTAATGCCTTGTACAAACATACTATTAAACACAAAACAGCGATGTTTAAATTTATTATTATTATTGATAAGGTGTTGGGACATAGATCAATGAAAAATGGCTGGCATAATATTTTAGATAAAAAAGAGAAGTATTGGATAAATAAATTGGGGGGATTGTTTCCACCTGGTCTTAATGAACATTTGTAATAATTGTTTAATGAGATATAATTATCCCAATATGTGATGGTATATAAGAAGGGGAATGTACTGATGTGTTTTACATTGAAAAAGGCCTGTGGGCCGAAACCAGTCTGTTTTTGTACATTAAAATCAGATATTTGCTCCAGTTGAGTGCTGGCTGTTTTTTGTTGTTTGTGACTTTGCTGTTTGAGCCTATGCACCTGCCGTCCTTCTTATACCATTCTTTCCATGCTTTATCTCTTTGCACATGAGCTGTTTCATTTCTTTTATCAGCCATAGTACCCTTCTTGTCCTAACTCATGGTAAATCAATTCAGTAGTATTTTAGGAAGATGTAATTGAAGTGAGTAACTGCTTCATCTATGGGCATTACTATTAATACATTCCAATTATAGTGGGACAGGGCTGCCACAAATGTATATTTGTCAAATCTGTGTACTTGTTTATATATTATTTACTTGGGTGAATCATGTTGTTGTATGATTACATAGGCTGGGAAGTGGTCACTTATAGAATCTAGTAATCAACCAGAAGAATTTATATTATGGGGTTTGTTTATCACTATCCAGTCCAGTGTGTACTGCCTGTTAGTGCTTTAATTGATTCTGGTGTTGGAGCTTATTAGTTGAGTAAAGCCAAATAGGTTAATAGAGTCATTGGGGTTGCTGCTGTTTATGGATTGCCTGTCTATATTAAGGTAACTTAAGATGAAGGTTTCCTGGGGGATGTTGTCAGATACCCAGGGTAGGATATTTTTGGCTGTGGTAATGTTGCCAGGTTAAATGTATACTGTTGAAATACATATAGATTTCTTTTGGTTTTATTTGAGGTATGCAACCAGAAGTTTAGCTTTATTACATTTTTGGATATTTAAATAGGCTGGAGTTATTTCTAAGTTTTTTTTATAAATAATAGCAATGGCACTTACTCTTTTAAGATTTCTGTCCATTCTGAGTATGTTAAAACCTGCATGAATAATTTAATTGTCAGTTATTTCTTGTTTTTAGCCAGTTATTTGTGGCAATTAGAATGTCTGGGGAGTAAAAATCTAGACATGCATGGATATCATGAATTTTGTTGCAGATGATTCTGGGGTTAATGTTGAAAAGAATGATGTTAGTTTCATTACCTGATGGGAAAATTGTGTTGGGAGCATTAGAAAGCAATGGGCTGGCCATGGTGGGTAGTTGATGTGTGGGTCTGGGGTTAGTATGAATATCTCCACTAAGTTTCAGTATGGAAGTGGGGTGAGTAGAGGTATGGAGCCATTTGCATTTGTATCTGACCTTCGATACTGCTGATAAACTGCTGTTCTTCACTATAATATATCTATAAGATAACAGATCTGAGAATGTATGTTGTTACAGAGAAGGAGAGATAGAAAGAGAAAGATGGTTTTCTGATATAATGTATGTGTGTGTTAGTGATGGAGTTGGGATACCATGTGGGAATATTATGTTAGTGACGTGAACTAGTGTTTTGAGTGTACAAAGCAATAGCAATTGTTGTCATTGTGAGTTGAGACTGTGAGAGTTTAGATGCTGGGTAGAAGAAAGTGGAGGTTTGGTAAGATGATGGCAGTGTGGTATAATAATGAAAGGGGTGGTATGAGAACTGGAGAGAAGGAGGCATGGTAAAGGGTAGGAAGATGTTTTAAGGGTAGTATATAGATAGTTAAGGTAGTGGAGAGTGGTTTACTTTGTGCAGAAAGCTTTATGTTATGAGTCTGTAGGCAGGGGAAGGTGAAGAAATGAGTAGTATATAGATGAGGGAGGAGACCATAAAAGTATTGATGAGAAGGATAGTAGTCCAAAGTAGTAGCTATAAGTAATATGAGTACCTAAAAAAGTGCTTTTGTGGTATTGGTATGTATTTATGTGTGCGTATGTGTGTGTAGGTATAAGGTTGATAAATAAATATATATATATATATATATATATATATATATATATATATATATATATATATATATATATATACACACACACACACACACACACACACACACACACACACACACACACACACACACACACACACACACACACAGATCCACTTTCAAATCTCAAAATACTGAAATTTTGAATTTCAGTATTTCGTGACTGGAATGTTGAAAGTGCAGTTGTTCAAAACTGCACTTTAATGAATCTTTATTTCCGGAATCCGTGGTAGGTGTGGTGTGCAGTTTTTTGTTTGCCGTCTCTTTAAGGGGAATGTGTTCTGGGATTTCTGATGGCGGCCAATATCTTGTTATGTTCAGAGATTCAGGTAGGTGTTTAGTTTTGTAGGATTTTGGGTACACGTGTTAGGTTTTATTTTTTTGGGGGAGTTGTAGGCTTACTTTGGGGTAGATAGGTGGGAGAGTGTGTATGTTAGTGTTGAAAGTGGTGATTTTTGTACATGTGTAGTGTGTGTGCGTTATTAGTGAGTGTAAGTATGACAGTGTACAATGGGAGTGTAGGGCACGTACAAGTAATTTTTTTTTTTGAGTTACTGCGAACTTGGAGTTGGTATATATAAGTAGTGGGTGGTGCAGAGGGGCTTGCCCTCCTGCAAAATTATATGTTTGTTTTATTTGTTTTTATTTTTATTGTTTATGTTGTTATATTGGAGGAAGGTTGTGTTTTTACTGTTGTTTTATGGTGTATGGTGTTTCGGTGTTATGTGGTTTCGTGTTTTTACGGTTTCAAACTTCTGCTGTCGATATTCTGAAATTTGAAATTTCATTATTTCGAGATTCAGAAGGGGACCCACATATATATAGATATATGCAGTAAATATTTATATATATTATAATCTACAAGCGTGTGAGTGTGAATGAATTACTAAAGTTTTTTTTTAAGCAGGAGTTTATATGGAAAAAGTGGGATGAGAATGTCTGTAAAGAAAGTTTTAAGTCTGTAGAATGGGCTAACAAGGAATTGACAGAGGAAGGTTTTTAATGTATATGTTTTTAAGGGGTGGGTAATATGTACTAAGTTGTAGGAGGAGTTAAGAGGGAATAAATGGATGGGTCTGCCAGTGGCTGGGGATTTGGGGGTCAGAGGGAGCAAAGCAGGCAGAGATAAAAAAAAAAAAGCAGGCGAAAATCAATCTATGCAGGAAATTTTAGCATAAGTAATGGTAAAGAGACCTGTTTCAAATAATGTATACTGCTAATTATCTACTAAAAATTCTTAGTTATTAGTTGTGATTATGCAAACTCATTCCTTATTCCTAGCCCATATTTAATTAGCTACCAGTAGGTAAACTATTAAAGGGGGGAAGCCACTGGCATTACCTTAGCCAGAACTGATGCAGTTGCTTTTACAATTAACTGAGAAGAAGATGCCAGCCTTGCTAACAGGTAATTTAACAGGGACTGCTAGCTCAGTTACCAAATAACAATAAAGACATGCAACACAGTTAACTTCTATTTGCAACTTTACATGCCTTTTGCAAGTTGAAAAAGGAAAGTAGAATGTTGTAATGGGGGGGGGGGGGGGGCAGTGATAGAGGTGCAAAGTTTTGTTGTGTTTTCTCAGTTGCTGAGAGGTATGGTGATGTCAGGGCAGCCATATAAGAAGAAGCAAATACAGATGTACTATACTTTTCATGATGAGATAAACTATATGCCAGTTCTGTTGTTCAAATCAAGTGGAATCATAGTCCCTAATCTCCTATAAGAACAAATGTTTGACAGAAAAAATGAAGCACATATTGGAATTGTGAAGTATAAAGAAAGGGCATGAGATGTTATGCTCTGGCCAGGTATATCTCAACAGCTTGAGAAGCTGGTAAAAACTTAAACATGCAGAATGTTTCATTTTTACTGTGAAAGGAGAAGAAAAATCTTTCAGAAAAATACTATGAAAGGAGATGATTCCGCAAGAGATTCTAGAAAATGCAGTGGAGTAAGCTTGCTACTGGCCTGTCTGTTTCACTTTAAACACTTATCTAATGTATGTGGATTAATATTCTAGGTATCCAGAAGGGTTTAAATTAAATTAAGAGGCACTTTATCTAATGCAGTAGTTATATTACTTGAAGCAATATTGTGTAGACATGGGATTCAGGATAATCTTTTCTTAGTGGTCCTTTGTGAGTTTACCATTTCACTAACATGAACAACAAAAGGAGTTCAGACATATTGTTACCAGCTTGATATGCCACAGTTAAACACATGATGAGAAATTTGCTGCTAGTGTAAAGCACAATTGTTTCTAAGCATTATTACTGTACAACTCTCTGCTACAAGTTGATTAAATATCACATTTGCACTCACCGATGGGGACAATACTCTGGATTTAACCAGCAGTATCTTCTGTGTTGCTTCTTACTGAGTCTATACCACATGTATACAAATTTTGGGAAAAATAAGCTCAGTGGAAATAAAAATGTTTTTCTACTATGGCAAAAAATAGGAGTTTTATTTGTCTGGGATGAAACAGGGCAAGTGAAAAGCCAAATCCAAATGACAACCATTCATTACAGCAAGCAGCTGAAGTAGTTAGATCAACTGCAACTGCAATATCTTACATTGTTTAATCAGCTACTGAGATATAATGGAAGGCATTTACACAAAACAGGGCTTATTTCTTTCTAAAAGTATAATACTATAGCTGGTTTACCAAACAAAATGGACAATTTCCAGGAGATGACACAAGTATGAACTACGAAGATTGTTTGGGACTTGTAAGGTGGTTCTGAATATGACACTATAACAGAGTGCTCCTATCAGGACTCTTCAGTTTGTGATGCAGTGATACTTGCTAAGATGAATTAACCAGATTAAACCGTAACTACCAGACATGACATTAAAATGGCTAGATTTGAGAGACTAATTAAAGCTCCAAGATGTTAGCATGACTTTATTCTATGATGCTATGATACTGTGTTTATGCATTCACCAGTGGGCTTTCCCAGGGTTCAGTGCTGGGATCTCACCTATTTGGTGTCTAATTCTCTGAAGCAAAAGCCAATACCAAAGTGCTCTAACTGACTTAAGTTTGTAGACAACTGCAAGCTTGGGGCAGTCATTGAACCCCCAAGTGACTTAGCCATCCTGCAGGAAGGTTTGTCCTTAGCAAATAACTATTGTGAAATCATGGACAAAACTAAATGCCATTATTATATCCTTTGGCAAGTCACCTAACTCCGGAAACTACCCAACTGACAATAAGCCTCAAAGACTTGACTCAGATGTTTGGGAATTGGGAACTTATGTTGACAGTAACCCAACGTTTGACCACCATGTGTCCACTGTCATAAGAAAATCATATTATATTATGCAGCTTATAAACAGAGTGCATCTAGATAAAGAAATGTAAATTTCACCCTTTACTCAGTCCTCATTAGGTCAGTCACTGAGTATAATGCCACTTATGCATGCATCTGTCCAGACACATGGAACAACTGGAATGTCCACAGTGTTACCTTACTAAAAGGATACAAGGCTGAAACAATATGTCCTATATGGAGCAATTTAAATCCTTGTTACTATACTTGGTATCCTACAGATTGCTAAGAGGAGGTTTGAGTCTAGCATACAAAGTATCCTCCAATCCAGTACTGCTGGACCTACTGCACATCAGCAAGTCAAATGGTATCATAAGTAGTCCGTCCATGGATCTAAACCTGTTCTGTAACATCAACAGAATGGTTTGGAGGGACAGGTATATCTCACAGAGGACAACATTGCTCTGGATCAGACTCTCCATCCATGTAAAACAAAACTCATCCCTGTAAATATTTAAGCACAACTTGGATCTATGGATAAATAACAGAAAATTATCCCAGGACTGCCTCCTGTACTACTAATGGACAGAGGCAGTTCCTAAATGCTTTATCCCATGCATGGGTTCCCTTAAATTATCTCTGGTATGACCCCAGTTCTTATCACTAGGAGTAATATATAATTATCAACTATGGGATGGGTAAAGGTAACCTACCACAAAACCAGATGGGTTAATTCAAGCAACAAAAGGGAAATTGGCTAGGCTAGGCTTATAATGGACCACAAGGGTAGCTAGCCTACTACTGACCTATGAACTTATGGAACTACAATCTATGACATACGCCATTTTCACTGAGATTCTTGGAGCCACTGACTGCTCCCACATTGCTATCAAGACCCTACCTGCTCCAAATGATGTCCAGCATTTCAACAGTAAAGGCATTCACTTCATCAACTGACAAGTGGTGCGCAATACACAGACAGGATATACAATGTGTCTGTTTACCATCCAGACAATTCCTCTGATTCCCACCTCTGACACATGTGCAGCCTGTAACAGAGGTTCTTGCAGAGGGGCTCTCCACAAGGTCTAGCTGGGAGGTGCCCATATTTCCAGCATTAGAAGCTGTGAACATCCCGTCCAATGAACATAGGGAGCAGGCTACTTATAATTTGCTGTTGTGTACTGCTGGTGATGCCACATATTTCTTGGAACCATAGTTGAAGACAGTGCTGAATTCTTGCTTTCTTGCCTGGATACATCTGGCGATACTCTACAGTATGCTGCAGAAATGCACAGCAAAATATACATGGAATGCACCATGTTCCACAACACAGTGCTGTGAAAAAGTTCCAGCAAGGGGAGACAGTAGCACTTTTTGACATACCTATCTCAGCAGTGGAGTCTTGTGAGGGGTTGTCAGCAGATGCTGCCACAGGAGCATCTATGTGAGGCAGAGGTGGGTGCAATATGTAACAACACTGACAAAAGGATAGCATGTGGTCCACAACTATGGACCATGACATGACAAACATAACAAAAGTGGTGCATGCATTTACATACCCAAGCTACACTTTACAGTGCAATGACCACACTTCACATCAGACATTACCATGCCCATATTAACCAGAGGTAAGGGCAACTCTAATTTGGTCATAGGTGTGAATATGAACATATGTGTGTTATGGAAGAATGACCAAGGCAGGGGTAGCCACCTGGTGCTGTGAACATTGGCTGTAGGTGATGGTCACTGTTGATGCGACACACAAACCCCATGTACACAATGGAAAAAAGAGAGCTGATGCCAGTGATGATAGGCAGTGCATAGTCACCATTATTTACACAGGTGGGGGAGCACAGTGCCATGGGACAGCAATGCTAGCATAGAAGAAAGGGTCATGAGTATTTTCTTCAGTAAACATGCACATGGAACAGGTCAAGGAGTGTCAGGATCATGACTCAAATAATGTTGCAGAGCTTCTAGGGGTGGAATACTTGTTCAGTGTACAATTTGTCCCTGCAGTGTCAGTTCTGGAAGTATATGGTATAGGGGATGGTGTAGCACATTGGTTGCATGTATGGTAATATCATGGTGACACCTGTCAGTGCTCCATCAGGTGGATGGCCACCACTATGACATGGTCAGGTTACTGAGCATGTCAGATGGGGGACATCTACAGGGGAGTGGACTGGTGTTGAACTGCAGGATTTTAAGTGGGATGCCAGTGGGGCGTGTCTACACTGGGATAGATGAACATTGACCAAGTCAATGTGACCATCCATGGTCAGGAGTATAGGCCACAGTAAAGTCATATAAATGAAAGTCATGCCCATGTGGCTGCCTGTGGCCAGGAGTGGAGGCTACAATGGAGCCAGATGAGCGTTAGCAGCATCCATATGAAAATTTATGGCCAGGAGTGGAGGTCACAGCGGAACCAGATGATTATAAGCCACGACCATGTGAGTATCCATGGCCAGTGGTAGAAACCACAGTAGAGCCAACCATCTGTGCAAAGTGGCTTTTCATATGTGCATTGTGCCACTGTCCCCTACCCAGGCTATGGAAGCCAGTATCAAGCAGCTGCAGGAACATATTTACAGTGGCCATGTGGGTTACCACTGCTCCCAGTCAATGCAATGGTTTGAGGTCTTCTCACAGGTCATGCATTTCTTCACTTAGTCCATACAGCACACTTAGCATCTGTGGCTTGGTCTGATTAGTGTCCATCTCTGCCTGGATCACAGACCTACACATCTGCTGAATGATGTTCGTGGCTTATAATCATCTGGTTCCGCTGGAACTTTTCTCTCCGGGCCTCCGCTGAAAATGGACATGCATCCAGTCGGACTATCCCGGTCAACAAATGTAAAATAAAATAAATAAAATAAATAAAATGTTTAGTATAACACCCATTTCATGGAATACATGAGCATCAAGGAATTGGAAGCATCCGGCATGCCGCTCCCTAATGATATGTATGTGCATCTCAGAGGTGGTGTAGCCCTCACATGCTGACTTGTAACTCAGCTGTGTTAGCATGTATTTTCTGAAGGATATGAAGTCATAAAAATCAAATGCCTGCCATTATTTAGTGAATTCAAACTTCCCTGATTTGCCAGAAAACCACACATTTTATGAGGAACAGACCAAAAATATGAGTCAAAAATCTGGACATTCTGCAAAAATGTGGACAGCTGAGAAGTATTGTCCACTACCAGGTATAAGTGCCCATTCAGTGCCACCACTAAGACAGAGAAAGAACTCCATGGTGTCTTTCAGCCAACTCACTGCCCCTGCTGTCTCTCTGGAAGGTATAGCCCTGTGCATTCCTCTGACATAATTTTCTGATTTTATACCATAATATGGCAGCTGTTGGAATGAGAACTATGTGCACTGTGTCTTCAACTAGGGCCACCAGTATGGTATGTGCCTATTGCACTGCAGGTCCAGCATTCTCATTAGCCAGTCCTGCAGTATTTATAGCTGTTCAACATAGCCATCCTGTGGTCTGCATATATCCCCCCGGAACATCTTTATAAGCAGACCAGAGTTTTTCAGATTGCAAACTTCTAGTTTCCATGCATTTGTACTATGCTAACCTACCCTGTGCCAATTATCACTGAAATTGCCATGTGTGTAACTGTACTGAACCTGTGTACCACTGCAGTGTGGCCATGTTTTTACTATTCCAGCATTGCTTACTCATTTATTGCCTATGTAGGAGAGCTAGCTTTTTGGCATTTTATCTGTGCTGCTGTCCTAAACTGAGTCAGTTATCCTTGTATATGAATTTGACATGGTGTGCATGATGACAGCTCTACACAACATGCTTCCACAGAAGTAAGTATTTTATCTGTTCACTTTAATAATTACGTAATTCCTTTCTGTTTATAATGTCAGCATTAGTTTCCATTCATTTAGTTTGCCATTGTCCTACACACCTGTGACAATGACTCTGCTGCTTGTATACCCCAGTGCTGTCTTTAGTCATAAAATATGTGCTTCCTAGCCACTGATTTGCATTAGTCCGCTGTTTCTGTCTCTAAGGCCTGTCTAAATAAAGTGTACCACATTATATTGGCCCACTGAATAATGAGTTTTGAGTCCTGTTCTCTTTTTGTCTTTCTGCTCTTTCGATTATGTTGCTTTCTTGTTTTATGTTTCTCTGTTTATTTTCATTTTTTTCTACAGGATCACATCCACAGCAAGCAGCAATGAAGAAGTGGCTACAATGCCATGCAGTGGCCACTGTGTCAACTACTGGGTCTCCAGCAGTCACTGGGCTTGCCTCTCTACAACATGGTGAAGGTTATCTTGTGGATGATCATCTGAAGGCCTTGTGGTTGGCATAGGCTGCTTGAGAGAAACTGGTATAGAGGGAGCCCATCTGGGTCACCAGGGGTAAGCTGTGGTGGCTTGTGAGGGATGAGGTTGACCAGTAGCTTGATGAGCATATTTGCACCCTGTAGTTTCTTTGCATGTGACTACTGGGTATAGTTATGTAGCCCCCCCCCCCCAGTCCTGACCATTGGGCCTCCCTTGGCAAAGCCCATCCCTTATGTCAGCTACACTGTTGACTGACGTCTGAGTGCATTCCCTTT
>NC_056749.1:180027651-180070151 GCF_019279795.1 Protopterus annectens
ACACGATCTCCACCTTCATTAAGCCATAAGAAGACACATCAAAAGCTAGGCTGCTTCTACAGAGTAAAACACTACTTTACTGATTCTGTTAGACAAAACATAGCCACTTTTCTGATCCCCACCCTGTTATATACCTCTCCTATCCTATCAATCTCAACTGCTCTCTATCAATTAAACTAGAGCAATGCTACAATAAAGTAGCCAAATTTTCAACCAACCAACCAACAAGATAGAACACATTACTGTCTGTCTCTAAAACTACTAATCTGGTTTAAACTAAACAATTACAGCCTTCTAGCTGACAAAAATCTCATCTCTTCACTTCATCATTTAACCTAACACTACTGAAAGACCTCTACACTCCACTAACAAATCATTATTTTCCATAACTAAACTTAACAATAATGCAGGATACTCCCTATATTCATTCCGCATTGCTAATAGCAGGAAGATAGTCTGCAACCTGAAAGACTTTAAATGCCAGCTGAGCAACACTGCACCTGCAGCACTTCTGCTTAGGCTGGTACTAATACATCTATATGAATCAGTGCCATAACTCACTGCTGCACAAAGTATAATGTACTATCACAACTATATCCTTCTCTGTCACCTCAGCTCATCTCTTTTACCTTCCTTGTGTCTTCTCCTAACCTTCCTTTGGGCTACTCTAAATCTGTATCTTATCTTCCTATGTCCTAGAGTTTGCACAAGTCTTTATAGTAACAAATAAAATATTCTTGCATTAAACCTGACAATCTATGTATACTGATGATAATTGCTGCATATACCTCCCTGTATATATATATATATATATATATATATATATATATATATATCTGTGTGTGTGTGTGTGTGTGTGTGCGCGTGTGTGTGTGTGTGCAATATTCATATACAACCCATGTAATTGTTATTTTTAATCAAAACTATTTGCAACTGATTTAAAGGATAGCTGAATAATGAAACTGTTGCACATGAGTGAAACTGACAGTAAATGATGAAACAATGCAAATGATGTCCATGATGTCTACATAACAGAGCTTTTCTCCCTGGGCCTCCACTGAAAAAGGGCACACAGCTCAGTCAGACTTTCCCAATAAATACATGCCAGTAAATAAATAAATAATTAAAGGTGTTCAATCTCTGTGAGTGATTTTTAAAAAATTTTGTCATATCTTTGTCTAACACAACTATGAATGTGTTCCAAGACGGTGAACTGTAGCAAGCTGTATTTTCTGACTTGCACAGAGTTAAAATGTACTGCAAATAGATTTTCTGGCCTCTTTTATATAAAGTCACTGCCATATTCCTGAAGTAGTGTTTTCTCTGTTATAGACCAGACTGCAGGTATGGGTCATGGCATATGCAACAAAACTGGTGCTGCAGGTTTATAATACACACATATTCATGCTGGCATGCCTAATTCCTTTAATTTTATCTTATTGAAGGGCATACCGAACAAGTACCAAAAGATATGTTACCCTATGCCTATAATCCAAATGACCAGACTCCAGAAAGCCTATGCTTGTCTAACAGATCTGGCATTAGAGATGTCAGTGTGGGGAGGATGAGAGGGAGTGGCTGATCCCAAGTGACCCATCCTGGGGGGTGTGTGACATCACAGAGCAGCATAGCACAGCTTGCTCATAATTCTAGTTACGGGGTTCTGGCCCTAAGGCCATTGTAGAATACTGACTGCATAAATTCAGGATAAGAAACATTAGTATTTACCCACTTATCCAAGTTCTTCTTAAGATTATATAAGGATTCTGAGTGGCAGCTAGAGAAAGATAGCTTATATCATATAAAGGGATTTGTTGTGAAATAAATTCCTTTCTTGTTTTTGTCATGAACTTTTAATGCAATATTTTATCTAGTACGCCTATGTGTTTTAGTTTATATAAATAGTTCCAAAAATGTAATGACACCCTCAGCTCTTCATTCTTTAATGCTTGTATGCCAAGGTTTAAAAACTCTGATAGTACCTGTAATGTAGGGAATATCTTCTTACACTTTTTCTTCAGAAGAGAAGTCACAGAATGATTTTATTTTCTTAGCAAACTTTCTTTGAATAGACTCTAAGCAATTTTGTTGTCCTTTAGTGTAAATACAAAAATAACAACTGAATTCCAAAACTGGTGAAACATAGGACTTAAACAGACTTGTCAAGAAGACTGCATCCTTTACAGAAATATATCTGAGTAGCTGACTTATTTGCTTTATAGCACTATTAATTATACTATATAAATGTTTGGAAATAGAAAATTTAGCAGTTATTGTAATCCCCAAACCTTTGCATTCTGATGCCACTAGTAAAGCTGTGCTTTTCAATACAATAATTTCTATAACAGATTATTAATTATTTATTTATTTAAGTTTGATGACTGGGGAAGTCCACTGGGCCATAAAGAGCCCCTTTTCAGTGGAGGCCCGGGGAGAAAAGTTGCAAGACATTGCAAGTTAAATGTTACAAAGAAATAAAGAGGTCAACAGAACAATTAAACTGTATAGAAGAATAATACATTATGTAATAAGCACTTAAAGAGTTAACACTGAAAACATGAGAATTACTAGACCTTTGCAGGTTAGGTAAACTCAACATTAGCAGAAGAACAGTATGTGACTTAAGCTCTAAGTGAGTTAACTTTTAAACTACAGCTACAATCCATTTGCGGTTAAATAAACCATTTTTTTATGAAAGAAACACCAAAACTATTTGTTATTGAAAGTATAG
Organism: Protopterus annectens; assembly: GCF_019279795.1. Lineage (NCBI taxonomy): Eukaryota > Metazoa > Chordata > Ceratodontiformes > Protopteridae > Protopterus > Protopterus annectens. Next base: position 180,030,383 of record NC_056749.1, read on the forward strand.
TACATTAGATAACAGAGAAAGTTAGTCCCAGGTAAGGAATGAGAATGTTTTAGGATGACAAGAGGCAATAGTAGTGATAATAGGTGATGATTTCAGTGCAGGGAAAAAAGAAAGGGTAGAGAGGGGTTTATGTTGGAGCGTGACATGGGCATTCCCATTTAGCTGTTAGATGAGAGAATAGCTGAGATTTGAAATTAGTATGGTTTGGTAAGTTGCATATATGAGGGGGGCAAGAGTTCCACAGTTTAGTTAGGGAGTAGGAAATTAGTAGATGGCCAGGAGGTCGTATGGGTTTGTAGACCAGAAAGAGATTTTGGTTTGTGGATCTGAGTGGGTGGTTGGGTATATAGGGTTTTAAGGATGTAGCGAGAGATGGGCAGTTTGTAGGTTTAAAGATGAGCTTGTGGGCAATGGTGAGTTGTAGGTAAATGAGGTAGTTGGATAGTTCAAGCCAATGGAGGGAGAGGAGGGAGTGGCAGTGGTGGGATGAGTATTTAGTATTGGTTGCAAATTTGCAGATCTTATGGTAGCAGCATTCAAGTTTGGAACATAAGCCAAGGTGGAGATTGGTAAATGGAGGGGCACTATACACATGAGAGGAGGAAGGTGGATGCTAGTGTTTGACGGGTAGAGGGGCTGAGGAAGTGGTTGTGTCTGTAGAGGAGGCAAATCTTTAGGTGGGTTTTTTGATTGCGGAGTGAATGTGGGTATCAAATTTTAGCTCTTCATCTATGATGATACCGAGAAGCTTTGTTGTGGGAAGGAGGGTGTTGTTCTGACTCTGTATGGTGAAAGAGGTTTTGTCAGTAATGGAGTTTTTGGAAGGGGGAAATAACATTAATTTGTTTTTTTTTTGTTTTTTTTTTGGCATTATGAGCCAAGTGGTTGGACTGCATCCAGGATTCTGTTGTGAAGAAAGCTAATTGGGTTTTTGCTAGGAGCTCAGAGGGAGAGAAGGCTGAGCAGATGATTGTTGAGTCGTCTGCATATTGGATGGCAGACAATTCTGGGATGGAGTGGTGGAAGTTGTTAATGAATAGGTTAAAGAGTAGAGGGCCAAGAACAGAGCCTTGAGGGACGCCTGTGGATGTTGGCAGCAATGGGGAGGTGTTGAAGTTTTCCATTGGACAGCTTGTTGGTGAATGGACAGGTAGCTGGAAAACCAGGCTATGATGTTGGGAGAGAGATGTAGGGTGGAGAGTTTGGATATGAGTAGGGTGTGAGAGATGGTGTCAAAGGCTTTTGACAGATCTAGGAATAGTGTAGATATAAATTTGCCTAAGTCACGCTCGCGGTTGATGGTTTCCAGAAAGGAAAGAAGGGCAGTCATGGTGCAGTGGCTGGGGCGGAAGCTGTGTTGGGTAGGGGATAGGAGGTTGTTTTGGGTTAGGTGTGTCATGAGTTGTGCTTGGATGGTTTTCTCTAGAATTTTAAAAAGGGGAAAGGATAGCAATTGGCTTTAAGTTGGTGGTTTCAGAGTTTTTGCCACCTTTGGTGGAGGGGGTGATGTAAGCATGGTGCCAGATAGAGGGGACATATGATTCTTGAATGGATCTATTTATGAGAATTGGGATAGGATAGGTAATGCTATCTGCTGATTGTTTGAGGAAGGTAGGTAGGAGGTTGTCAGGTGCATTGTGACATGGTTTGAGTTTGAGGAGAAGTCTTTTTATAGTGGTTGTGGAAATGGGAGAAAGGCAGAAGGGTCTGGAAGGAGGTAGTTGATTAGGGTGGAGGTTGTGGTGGGAGGGGCTGGGGCTGGAGGAGGGGGCGGGAAGGAGGATGATAGTTTGGCTATGCAGTCAATGAAGAATGAGTTGAAATGGGTGGCTGTGTCAAGGTTGGAGAGGGTGGGATTAGGGCAGGGGTTATCTTTACTACCAGGATACAAAATGAATGATATGGAGTCCCAGAATTTTTGGGGATTTGTTGAGTGCAAGGACTGGTGTTTGGAGTAGTGGGCTTTGCAGTCTTTAGTTATAAGCTTTTTTGTGTAGTTTTGGAGTTGCTTAAATTCTAGGAGGGAGTTGGGTTTTTTATGTTTTTGATATTGTTTCCATTTTTTGTCCATATGTTGCATGGCAAGTTTAGTTTCATTTGATAACCATGGGCAGGGATTGGTTTTGATGCATTTGGTTCTGGGGGGGGCTTGTTGGTTGAGGAGGATCAGGAATGAGTGGTTAAAATAGGATACAGCATCATCTAGTTGAAGGCTTTTAGCATGGACCAGTCAGTGAGCTTTAGACATTGTGAGAAAGTTTGAGGGTTGAACGAGGAGAGGTTGCAGGTTTGAATGTAATGGTGTTGTTTTTTCAGTGGAGATGGGAGCCGGTTGGCGAAGGCATGTAAGTGATCACTGAGAGAATCTGGTATAATTCCTGCAGAGGTGATAAGACTTGGGTGAGTTGTTAAGATCCAGTCAATGATAGTTCCAGAGGTACCATCTTTATTTGGTCTGGTTGGTGAATCAATTAGTTGGGAGAAATTGTACAGGTTGATAGTGTGGGATGGGGCATTAGAGTTTGAAGTGGCCCAGTTGATGTTGGTGTCATCCAGGATGTAGGTTTCATTATTTATGTTAGAGGAGAACCAGGATAGGATGTTCTCAAGTGTTTTGATGTTAGCACCAGGGGGAATATAGAGGGTAGTGATACAAATGGATTTGTCGTTGTTTATTTTTAGAAAGCTGATTGTAATTTCAGCATTAAAAAATGTTGGTATTTTATTGGTGTAGGGAGTTATGGTATGGGAAGAGGGGTAGATTATAGCTATTCCACCTCCTTTTTTGTGGGCTCTATCATTGCGAATGATTTGGTAACCAGATGGTAAGATTTTGTTATCTTTTGTGTAGGATTTGAGCCAGGTTTCTGAAATGGCGGTTATGTCGGGGTGGTTATGGGACAACCAATCATGGAAGTTAGGGATTTTGTTTCTAAGGCTTTGTACATTAAGTGTAATGAGGCGAATGGACTTGGATTTGTTTGGTAGGGAGGAGGGTTTAGTGACATTAGTGATAGAGGTGGGTCCAGGGTTAGGGTGGATGTCACTGGCAAGTGAGAGACGGGTATGGTGGAGGAGTAGAGTGACGAAATGTAGTGGGGATGGGTAGAATAGGTTGTGTGAAACAAGTGATTTTTTTTTTGGTGTGAAGTATAAGAGATGAGTGGAGGGGGGTGGGGAGGGGAGTAGTTAGGTTTGAATAGGTGTGTTGGGTTGGAGGAGAACAGTTCATGAGAGATGGATGAGTAAGAAGGGGAGTGAGGAGGATGGTATGATGCTGTGGAGTGTGTGAGAGTAGTATGGTAAGGGTTAGGAAATAGTGTGAGATAGGTAAGACAGGAGAGAGAGATTAGTAGGGCAAATGGAGTAATAGTGGTTATAGATGTGTAGAGCATTGTAGGAGGCTTGTAGCATATGTGGAGAGCCAAGAAGGAGTGAGTGTCCAGAGAAAACTAAATTAGTGGCTGGGACTCTATAGTGGGATAGAGTTATATCCAGAGAGTAGGTTTTATTATAACTCTTAACAGGCCTGACTAAAACTGGTCAGCAACCAACAAGGAAACAGTGTTAGAGCCCTATTATGTCTGTTAGCCCCCAAATAGTGGCCCAATATTTAACACTTTAAATGTATGCCACTATTGGCACAATATCCTGTAAACAAACCAAAGTTATTTATATTAATAGTTTCCACTCAAAAGTTGTCATACAAGGAACCCACTTATAGACAATATTGAACAGAATCAACCCTGTAATTTATAAATCCCTTCAGTTTTTTTTCTTTTTATAGGAACATGAATGAGGCAAATGAAATAAACAATTTCCTTCAACACTCTCAATTAAATGCGCACTTCAATGCCTCAAACAAATATAGCAACAGTTCACTTGAAGCCCAAAAGCACTTAAATATTAACAAACGTCCAATGTTAAATTTGAAATAATATAATAATTATGAGCTTCATATGAGCCTCATATACACACGTCCCTGATTAATAATAATTTGTATTAGTACAAGTTATTATCACCAAAAAATTACCAAGATTACCAAAATATACGACTTTGCATCTGTCCATGCTAAAGTTAATTTCTTTTCTTGGAACCCCAACAACACATTTCTGAGTAGTTATTTATTATATCAAGTCCATTCTACTAGAAATAATGAAAATAACCCAACAGTCATATGCATATTTGTTTCACCAACATAAAGTATTTATTGAGATATTTGCAAAGACCAAATTAAGTAACATTCTACCAAATACTGAACCTTGTAGTACACCACAATGAGCTAAAGGTCGCTCTGATTTATAAGCCTTGATAGCAATAGATTGATGTCATTCAGTTAACCAGTTAATTAGCCACTGTTTTAAATAGATATATTCATGCTGAAACATAGCATTATATATTGTTTCATGGGGCATGGGGTGAAAAACTTTTGTTGCATTTAGGTATATTGTTCTGCATTTTAGTCTAATGCCCATAGCTAATGTTACCTGGTCATAAAATTCCACCATGTTTGTTAAAGTGTAACAACCTCTTGTAAAACCAAGTTAATTAAGGTTGATTTATTCTATAAATTTAACTCCATTCTTCATACTTTGTAATACACTTTGAAGCATTTACCAATGATAGGTGTAAGACTCATTGATTTATATTTATTAATATCAGAAGCTTTCCCCTTTTGAAAATAAGAGTCATTTATGACATTTCTCATGAGGTAGATAGATTCACTGACCTCAATAAGTTATTAAACTTTGGAAACATTAACAGGCCCTGTTCTAAGATTAGTTAGCACAGTAGGTGGAATTTTATTTGGGTCCATGGCAGTGCCTTTTCTGATTGTTTTGTCAATGGATTCCTGAGATATTAAGGGACATAAATCTATATTTTTATGGAGTTTGATGTGGTCAGTCCATTACATTTGCATTATTACCCTTCCCAATATTTGAGATGTACTCGCCGCATGCATTGGCTATCAATCTGGGATTACTTAGGGACAGATTTCCTATTGTTAGTGTAAACTTGAGATTTTAACCTTCCTGTACAAATGTATATAAGTATAATACTTTTTTTTTTATTTTAGGATCCAGCTAGACTTTTTTTGAAGTTCTCTATCTCAGGGATATTTTACTTTTGAATTCCTCAGAAACTTTGTTTAGTTTCGATTTATTTTGCTCTGTTGAGCATTTCCTATAAAGACATTAAGTTGGCTCTTCTTGTTTTATACAGCTTAAGTAATTTCAAACTCCACCATCTAGGAAGAGTATGACTAGAATTGGTGTTCTGTTTTACTTCAGCTATAGTTTCTATGTAGTCACCTAATATTTTTTTCCAAAATGTCATAGCCATAAACTGCCTACTTATTATTACTTAAATATGACCAGTTTTTCAACTTAAATTTCTTCCTTATCCAAATCATTATACTTTTTGGAAGATAAAGTTTTTATTTTAAGTGAACCTTAATAGTGTTATAATCAGAATTTCCTAATTGTTGACATTCCACAGTGTCATCAACTAAATTCCCAGAACTGACTGCAGTCAAGTTTAGCACATGTCCTCCCTAATATTTTTCTGTATTAACTGTGCATTGCCATAAAAGGTAATGGTGTGAAGAAATTCTAGTCTGTTTATTTAAGGGCAATTGAAATCCCCCAATATGACATATATTGTATCCAAATATTTTATGAAATCCCCAGGTTTATAAGCATTCATACTAGGACTAAAATACATGTGATATCCATAGTCATAACTTCCAAATAATTATTGCTTAAAACAAAGTTAGACTGTTGGGTCTTTAACAAGAACAAATAACCCCCTGCTCTGTTTTGTTCACCTACTAATTAATATTAAAACATAACTTCATAAAATGATGTCACAGCATATCTAGGCTTTAACAACAGCAATAATGCTATGGTGTTCATATTTTAATATAAATATTAGTTCATTGCATTTATCTCTAATAACACTGGTATTACAAAAGAAGCGACTAAACAAATAATGAGATCTATAAACAAATTTTCTATGTTGCTGGGTCTTAGTAGAAAAAGAAACAAATAATTTCAAATTTTTTATGTTAAATATCCTTCTCCATATTAGCCCATATCCCCATAAGTGCAACTTATCTATGGAAAACACTCTATGACCTATTACTTTCTCTTCCACGTTAGTTAGGATGGTAATATTATCAACCGTGCACAACTGATGAGGCCAAGTATTGAAAATGTGTGCTTTTGTGAATAAGCAGCCATTCCACCTGGGAGAAGGTATAATTTCACTTAGTGTGACCTGAGCATTGTTTGTTTCAAATATTTCTAGAACAGAGATTACTGATCATTTCATATGGTTCACAAAGATAATTTTTACTAGAGTGGATAATATCAATATAATGTATTTTTTCCTTCTAATAGTTTATTCAAAATGTTTGGAATAGCAAATCATTTTTAAATCAGGAAGATAAAATACAGTATTGTTTTTCAGAATCAATGACACTTCATTTTCTGGTTGAGGGTTTCAAAATAAAATATCTCAACAACAGAAGTTAATTTCCAGCTATGATGGATAATAGTAATAATTTTATTCCATGTTGTCACCTATATATTTTTTTATCCTGGTATCTACTGGTTCCCTCTATCACCTAGTGAGTTAAGTTCCTTATCTCTGGACTAAATGGAGAACAATCTATGTTCTCATCCTACAACTGTTTGCTTTTAACAGGGGAAATACAGGGATCCTCAACAAAACTCATTTTGCCCTGTAAGATATCAACTGAGTTGTTGTTAATAGTTACCAAAGGGGTGTTATCACACTAACTCCTGTCCAATAGAATTAGACCTACAGGAACATCCACACTTGGTAAAAATTCAATATTTTTAAAAAGACAAAATCTGATGAAACAGAATTACATGAAGAGGCATTAAGATTGTTATGATCATTGGGGCCATCATTTTTGGTGTTTATGATTTTCTTCTTTTTTCTTTTTGTTATATGTTTCCTTTTGTTTTTTTTTTTTTATTAGCTTTTTGAGTTACCTCCACTATTTCATCAAAGTTTTTGTTTTCATTTTTCTTAGTCCTTATTCTACAACTATTGAATGAAGCTTCTGGCTCTTTGGTTATGTGTGCTATGACTCTAGATCTAGGTGCCCAAAAATCAAGCTCTTTTTCTACTGTGACACATATTCTGTAACAGTGCATAATGATTTGCCATTATTACACATACAAATAATTATATCATCTAGTTTCTTGACTTCTAAAAGTAGCGATCATTTCTATCAGTTTATGATGATTTAAACATATACGGTCTGCAGATGATTGTTTACCTTGATATAAGGTGGCATTCATAGTCATTATGTGAAAGCGTAAAGAAACGTGATTCACAGAGGCTATTTATGCTAATAAAAGATGTCTATGGATAAATTTAAGCACATGAACTAAACATGAGATTAAATGAGAAATTATATAAATTTGTGTATGCTAATACATCCTTCTCCTGCCTGTTAGTGATTCATAGTCATAATTTGATGTGCTTATGCCCCATCCATTGTTTTGTTATAAAGGTAGAATCACTCCTTTTGTATCTACTTTGCAATATGCAAAGATGTTTTCTCTTGCTGATAGCCCTGTTATTTCCTTCCTATGTGAGCTGCTTGTCTTGGCTGAGCCAAAACTCCATGTGCCCAATGGCACTTGCTGACATAGAAGGTAGAGATATAGACAGAGAATAACTCATCAAAATGTTGATAATCAGGAGATACTTGACAGATTTAGAGTGGACATGGATATTGAAAGGGTCTTGGTGTGGACAGGGATATTGTAAGGGTCTTAGTGAGTATGTATGACTCCTACTGGGGTACCTGGGGATGCATGTTCTTCCCATTCTTGTGGATACTAAGGTATGTATAGATAATCAAACCAAGAACCAAATGAAAACTATGAAACACAAAACTGGAAAGCAGCACAAGCAACAGAGTGGAAGCAACAAAATATTTTTTATTGATTAAGAGCGTTTGTCTGTTTATAACGTTAGACTTCTTCAGAATCTAAAAACATATATTCCACACACTATTTAAATATCCTTTCCAAAAATTATACGATTACCTAAAATCAATCACAATAATTAAAACAAACAATTAATAAAACTTAATTGTGTAATATAATCACCCCCCATTAAGCACAACACATAATGACATTTTCTTTTAAACTCAAACTTTAAAAGAATGTAGTCTTAAAATGATGGATATAGATACATGTTTATTCAACCAAGGGAAGATCGTGGCATTTAACTTTATTTGCCACAATAATTCACGAGCTTCAATTAAATCTTCCTAGGGCCCTCCTCTTACATCTTTATGAAGCATATCTAATGCAAAAAACTTAAACTTAGGATCCTGATACTGTAAAATATGTTTATATAATGAATTATTCTTATTTTTATTTTTAAATATTGGCAAGATTGTTGGGGATATAAAACAGAGAAAAAAATAAAAAATTGAATCAGGATCTTGAAGAATGTCGGAATGGGTAAACTTATTCCTAACCAAAGTCATTTGGAGGTGTGGTGCATTTTTCCAATCACAGCACAGTATCAGTGGAGGGGAGTGGCAGTATTTGAGTTGATGCACTTCCTCCTTTAGAGCAAGTTCCTCTGAGATATTCTGAACAGTTACAGGACAGGACCCAGCAAGCAAGAAGTCCAATAGGTCAGAACAGGAGAGAACAGAACTGGAATTATCAAAATCAACAACAGAGATATTGAAAAAGATAAGGAATGAACATGTTTGGCTGGAGATGATGGTACAAAAGTTGGATTATCTATTATTAACAATTCAACAGGAGACTTCACTATTTTTAATTATACTGATTGCATTTTGGGGTATGAACATGTGGACTTGTTGAGTAATGGACATACTTCTGTACCCGGTATTTTATTCAATCTACCAGAATTGATTATTGACTTAAAGTTATATCTCAGAAAGTATAACTTGTGTAGCCCTCTATGGTTACTATGATGACCTTCCAGAGACAGACTGGGGATACATTGGGCATCTCACAGGCTTCTGCCTCAGGGATACTTCAGCAGTTCCTGGAAGTACTCAGCACATATGGATCAGTACATATATTTCCCAGTGTCACCTCAGGAATGAACCAGACTATGGGTATTTTATTTATGGGGATGTCACACTTCTCTGAGGTGCTCAGTGCAATAGATTGCTCACTTGCTGCAACTAGGGCCTCATCTGGTCCATGGCATGAGCAGTACTGCAAAAGGAAGGGCAACCATTCTAACAATCACCAGGTAGGTAGTGTGTGTGATACATGAGGGTGCATCACCAATGTGTCTGCCCAGCATCCTGGCAGTCCATACAATTCTCACATGTAGCACACTAGCTCACCCTACCTCCTCTTCCTGCTTGGTAGGATGCCCAGTGGTCATCTTGTTGGTAAGTGGAAAAATATTTGTTTTTAATCATTTAAGTAGTTGTTCATTGCAAAACATGTTACTTAATACTAAACCACTCATTCTTTGCTTTTTCTGTCCCCTTTTCTCTCTCTCTTTTTTTTTTTAATCAGGTGATCCTGGATACCCATTGGCACCATGGCTTATGACACCAATGAGAAATCCAAGTGGAGCCGAGGAAAATAATATTAATACAGCCCTGTCACAGACCCATATTGTCATCGAGAGAGTCTGTGATATGTTGAAAAGTTGATTTTGTTGCCAGGATGAGTCTGGGAGTTCCCTTCAGTATGTTTCAGCTACTGTGTGCAGGATATTTACTGTGTATTGCATTCTGCACAACATAATCATGCATCAGTCTGGTGGTGAAGCAACCCATGCTGTCATTGTTGCTTCCAGTTTCAGTTCTACTATGATTAATGATGAGCAGCTGGCAGCAGTAGTAAAGGCCTCCATGTAGCAGGATCATGCACATCTTACAGCTGCACAGGTGAAGTGGTGGCATGTAGTCCAGAACTATGGACCATGACATTCAGGATAGTGTTTCCATTCTTGAAAAAAAAAACACCTAAGACTATAACTGATGCATGCAGTAACATGTGTGGGCTATGCTTTGTAGGGTGCATGGTCTACTATCACTGTACATCAGCCATTTCTACTTATCTTTAAATATATTTTTTTTAATTTTAGAACAAGTACTCATATTATTGTTTAATAAAAGTTATGCCTGTATGCTCATTGATACCTGTTTAGTGTTGCTGTAAGACAGCATATAAGGAATAATTACATATTTAACAGTTTTACACAATAAATTATGCTTAGGTGTTGTACTTGAGTATGCATATACTGAATGTCCTGAAGTGGTACTTTTAACAAAAATTATTATTTCAGCATTTAGCTTTAGTTTATACTTTGCAATAGAATGAAAAATATCACATTTTTTGTATCATGCCATGTTTACTTAGTTTTAACTATTACATATTTGAAATGACTTATTGTCCTCCTCTGTTAAGGTACTGCACATCAGATTATTTAATTTTGTCATACACAAAAAGTTGTGTTGTGTCCTCAGAGACATAAATCATCATTTGTGCAGGGCTGAGGGTGAAGTGGCAGTGGTGCTAGTTTACACGTCAGGATACTCGTAATCTTTTCTTTATTTTTTCTTGGTAGTTGTCATCTGTAACACTAATAATAGATAGACCATTAATGTAAATTAGTGTAATCTGAATGTTATGACAAGCAGCTTTCTTTCAAGATATTTCCTTTAACTGTAGGTAATCCCATTATTTTAATGAAATACATGCAGATGCATAGTGTCTTAATACTGGGTTATATTCTAGACTCACATATTTTGCCTTTTTTATTTTTCACTTTTTTTATTTAATAACTTATTACCTTTCAAGTTAAACATTGATATCTTTGTGTAAAAGTCAAATGACTAAGTACCTGAAATAGCCTGAATCACACTAGATCAAGGTTGAATGTGTCCTAAAGGTAAGACAGGCAAAGGTGCATGTGATCTTGCGGAAGGGGCTGTCATGTGAGCTGGATGGTGACTTGCAAGTGATGTCATGACTTAAGAAACAAGTCCAACTAGCAATATGATGAATTCACAGGAAAAAACGATATCCAAGATGTAAAATCAACCAGGTTTATTGCACAACGCACAGAAACAGCAACTGTAGGTTCACCAAAATATAAGAAATTATTATCCAACACTAGTTCCATAAGTTTGACATATGCATTGATTTCTTCCTGTTCATACGCACCTGTAACAAACAATTGTTCCTCTAACCAGGCAAGTCCAACATCATGCGGAATCACTGTAAATAAATTGCAAACATCTATAGTGACAAAGTAAAATTTATCTGGTACAACCAAATGTTTAATCATTTCTAAAAAGTGCCAAGAATATTTTAGTATGTACGGTAATTTACTTAAACCAGCCCTCAATTTATGGTCCAAAAACCGACTAATGAAACTCACTTTGCTCCGCTTACCATCCACAATAGGTCTAAATTTAACATTGTCAAGTCCTTTGTGGATTTTGGGAATTCCAAAAATCCCGCTTACAACAGGAAATTCATTGATCAAAAAATTGGGTTCATCCTCAGTTAACTCACCTTGATAAATCATATCATCCAAAAATAGATCTATTTTTCTGTAGGCTATATTGATTTCATTAATACTTACTTCACTATAATTATCTTCCAACAGCATGGACATCATAATACTAAAATAATCCTGTTTGTTGACAATTACAACCCCATTACCCTTGTCTGGCTTCATGATTCGTATACAACTCAATTCTCTTAGTTTTGTCATCATTTCATACTCATTTTTAGTCATATTCACTTGTACTTTATCTTGTCTGTACGTAAAATGTTGTCTAAGATCTTGCTCACATGTATTTTCAAAAATAGCAACCATTGGGTTCATAACAGGGTTGTAAATGCTCAGTTTTGTAATAGTGTTGGTGAAGCCACCATATGTGGTGTTCCCCTCATTACCAAATAGTACCTTTAAATTCATCTTACGTGTGAATAATTTCAAATCAATCAGTGTATTAACAATGTTCCCTCTTCTACATGGTACAAAATTAAAACCTTTTGAAAACAACTCAGCATAATCATTATCAATATCTACGCTTGAATAGTTGTACACCTTAAAATCATGCGCTCTGTTGTGTACGATCTTCGGATTGCTTAATATACCTGCACTGTTGGTTGCATCAACTAATTCTCCATTAAAAATTCCTCCAGTTGATTTAAAAATAAAGGAGAAGAAAAAGAAGGAGAAGATAAGAGAGAACACCAATTGAGTGTAGGAACCACATCATTACTTGTAAACTGTAGGTCCTCGTGACATACCTCAAGGGCCATATCTTTTTCAATATTATTCCCACAATTAATAGATTGATCTAAGTTTAATTCATATTGTGTAGTAGTGCCCCCGTTAGGAAAATTAACAGCAATTGTAGTACCACTATCAAAATTGTCAATACGTTCACATACAAAATTATGTATACTCATGTCTAATAAGGGGTCATCAAAAGTAACAAAGTCGTTTAATAAGAATTCATTAGTTGATGGATCCGATACTTGTACTGTGTTACTGTGTGCAAAGGTATTTCTATTGCATAAATTAAAACCATTTTTATCCACACTAGCACAAGTAGACTTTAATAAATATGGTTTTAGAATAGTTGCACTTCCACCATCCCCTACCTTACAAGCATCAGTGACAAAATTGTTAGTGTCTACATCAGCGACATTCACGTTATCATTTATAATGTTCAAATTGTTGTAAAATATATTGTCCAAGTTTTTAATAGTTTGTTTTGTGTCATTAATACATAATTCCAAGGCCCCTTCTTCCCCATCCAATTCACCAAAAATAAAGCTGTCTTCACTGGACCGTTGATATGATTTACGAACACAAACAGTACCGGAAGGACAAATATCACAATGTTTGTTTAAGGTCTACTTTAGGGAGGTATAGAAAGGCGTACTTACTGCCTTTTGTTCACTTTTGTCCAAACCTGCTGTGAACCGTTTGGATGACTGTTTTTGGGTCGTGCACCCGTCCACGTTTCTTGCTTGTCTTCTTGTTCCGGCCCATGGTTCTGAAGTCTCTCAGATCATCTTAATCCTTCGCCTAAAGGGTCCTCATCAACAACAATTGGATTATTTAATTCCTTTGATGATTCCAACGCGCTGACGTCATGCGACCTCCGCCTGTGATTGGATTTACCTTTTTTATCGTTGTACTTTTGAATTTCCCTTTCCGTGTGCGGATAAATAACTCCGCTTTCATATATCCTAATGTCTCGCTCCAATTTCTGTAATTTTTTGTTGTATATGGCATCACAGCTTTTATTAATGTCCTTAATTATATTCGCATAATTGGTATAGTACTGATCAAATAATAAATCTTGAATGATTTTATTGTTAATATCATCAAGTTCTTTCAACAATAGATCAATCTTAATTTTGTTATATTTAACCATGATCTCCATAATACGAGTTCCTGTGACATCAAATAATTTATGTAACTCACAGACCATTTCGTGATTTTGATCACATCCGTTGGGGTACCTCCAGACCCGCAAGCCTTTGGGTACCATCCCCAACTCAATGTTCCTGTTCAAGTAACTATTCTCTATGTAAGTTCTTTTTAACTTGAACAGTTTCAGTTCAAACATAGACAAATTGTCAGTTAGTGATCTAGTTTTGATTTTATTAGCTTGAACGATTGGAACACTGTCTTTTTGGAATGTAAAAGAGATAACTCTCCATTGCTCACAGTAATTTGTGAGATTGGTTTTGTCATATAAAACATTACTTGACCTGTCCACAGGTTCAACATTCGATCCAGCATCAGTCCCCCTCTCCGATGGATTAAGAAAAAACTTTTCAGGGGTCTTTTGAGTAAGCGGCAAACCCAAGCTGCTCGTGGTAGCTGTAACTGGTACATGGTTCTCCCTCTCCACTAGTTTTTGAATTTGAGCTGAACGTTCTTCAAGTTGCTCATGAATGCGTTGCAATAAAACCGTAAGGTCGACTGTCGGACTACCGCCTTCCATGTCAAGAACAAACTAAGAAACAAGTCCAACTAGCAATACGATGAATTCACAGGAAAAACGATATCCAAGATGTAAAATCAACCAGGTTTATTGCACAACGCACAGAAACAGCAACAGGAGGTTCACCAATTCCGTTGCCTAAAATAATGGCCCTCAAAATATAAGAAATTATTATCAACACTAGTTCCATAAGTTTGACATATGCATTGATTTCTTCCTGTTCATACGCACCTGTAACAAACAATTGTTCCTCTAACCAGGCAAGTCCAACATCATGCGGAATCACTGTAAATAAATTGCAAACATCTATAGTGACAAAGTAAAATTTATCTGGTACAACCAAATGTTTAATCATTTCTAAAAAGTGCCAAGAATCTTTTAGTATGTACGGTAATTTACTTAAACCACCCCTCAATTTATGGTCCAAAAACCGACTAATGAAACTCACTTTGCTCCGCTTACCATCCACAATAGGTCTAAATTTAACATTGTCAAGTCCTTTGTGGATTTTGGGAATTCCAAAAATCCTGCTTACAACAGGAAATTCATTGATCAAAAAATTGTGTTCATCCTCAGTTAACTCACCTTGATAAATCATATCATCCAAAAATAGATCTATTTTTCTGTAGGCTATATTGATTTCATTAATACTTACTTCACTATAATTATCTTCCAACAACATGGACATCATAATACTAAAATAATCCTGTTTGTTGACAATTACAACCCCATTACCCTAGTCTGGCTTCATGATTCGTATACAACTCAATTCTCTTAGTTTTGTCATCATTTCATACTCATTTTTAGTCATATTCACTTGTACTTTATCTTGTCTGTACCTAAAATGTTGCCTAAGATCTTGCTCACATGTATTTTCAAAAATAGCAACCATTGGGTTCATAACAGGGTTGTAAATGCTCGGTTTTGTAATAGTGTTGGTGAAGCCACCATATGTGGTGTTCCCCTCATTACCAAATAGTACCTTTAAATTCATCTTACGTGTGAATAATTTCAAATCAATCAGTGTATTAACAATGTTCCCTCTTCTACATGGTACAAAATTAAAACCTTTTGAAAACAGCTCAGCAAAATCATTATCAATATCTACGCTTGAATAGTTGTACACCTTAAAATCATGCACTCTGTTGTGTACGATCTTCGGATTGCTTAATATACCTGCACTGTTGGTTGCATCAACTAATTCTCCATTAAAAAATTCCTCCAGTTGATTTAAAAATAAAGGAGAAGAAAAAGAAGGAGAAGATAAGAGAGAACACCAACTGAGTGTAGGAACCACATCATTACTTGTAAACTGTAGGTCCTCGTGACATACCTCAAGGGCCATATCTTTTTCAATATTATTCCCACAATTAATAGCTTGATCTAAGTTTAATTCATGTTGTGTAGTAGTGCCCCCTTTAGGAACATTAACAGCAATTGTAGTACCACTATCAAAATTGTCAATACGTTCACATACAAAATTATGTATACTCATGTCTAATAAGGGGTCATCAAAAGTAACAAAGTCGTTTAATAAGAATTCATTAGTTGATGGATCCGATACTTGTACTGTGTTACTGTGTGCAAAGGTATTTCTATTGCATAAATTAAAACCATTTTTATCCACACTAGCACAAGTAGACTTTAATAAATATGGTTTTAGAATAGTTGCACTTCCACCATCCCCTACCTTACAAGCATCAGCGACAAAATTGTTAGTGTCTACATCAGCGACATTCACGTTATCATTTATAATGTTCAAATTGTTGTAAAATATATTGTCCAAGTTTTCAATAGTTTGTTTTGTGTCATTAATACATAATTCCAAGGCCCCTTCTTTCCCATCCAATTCACCAAAAATAAAGCTGTCTTTACTGGACCGTTGATATGATTTACGAACACAAACAGTACCGGAAGGACAAATATCACAATGTTTGTTTAAGGTCTGCTTTAGGGAGGTATAGAAAGGCGTACTTACTGCCTTTTGTTCACTTTTGTCCAAACCCGCTGTGAACCATTTGGATGACTGTTTTTGGGTCGTGCACCCGTCCACGTTTCTTGCTTGTCTTCTTGTTCCGGCCCATGGTTCTGAAGTCTCTCAGATCGTCTTAATCCTTCGCCTAAAGGGTC
Organism: Protopterus annectens; assembly: GCF_019279795.1. Classification (NCBI taxonomy): domain Eukaryota; kingdom Metazoa; phylum Chordata; order Ceratodontiformes; family Protopteridae; genus Protopterus; species Protopterus annectens. The sequence goes on from NC_056749.1 coordinate 180,046,551, forward strand.
CTCATCAACAACAATTGGATTATTTAATTCCTTTGATGATTCCAACGCGCTGACGTCATGCGACCTCCGCCTGTGATTGGATTTACTTTTTTATCGTTGTACTTTTGAATTTCCCTTTCCGTGTGCGGATAAATAACTCCGCTTTCATATATCCTAATGTCTCGCTCCAATTTCTGTAATTTTTTGTTGTATATGGCATCACAGCTTTTATTAATGTCCTTAATTATATTCGCATAATTGGTATAGTACTGATCAAATAATAAATCTTGAATGATTTTATTGTTAATATCATCAAGTTCTTTCAACAATAGATCAATCTTAATTTTGTTATATTTAACCATGATCTCCATAATACGAGTTCCTGTGCCATCAAATAATTTTTGTAACTCACAGACCATTTCGTGATTTTGATCACATCCGTTGGGGTACCTCCAGACCCGCAAGCCTTTGGGTACCATCCCCAACTCAATGTTCCTGTTCAAGTAACTATTCTCTATATAAGTTCTTTTTAACTTGAACAGTTTCAGTTCAAACATAGACAAATTGTCAGTTAGTGATCTAGTTTTGATTTTATTAGCTTGAACGATTGGAACACTGTCTTTTTGGAATGTAAAAGAGATAACTCTCCATTGCTCACAGTAATTTGTGAGATTGGTTTTGTCATATAAAACATTACTTGACCTGTCCACAGGTTCAACATTTGATCCAGCATCAGTCCACCTCTCCGATGGATTAAGAAAAAACTTTTCAGGGGTCTTTTGAGTAAGCGGCAAACCCAAGCTGCTCACGGTAGCTGTAACCGGTACATGGTTCTCCCTCTCCACTAGTTTTTGAATTTGAGCCGAATGTTCTTCAAGTTGCTCATGAATGCATTGCAATAAAACCGTAAGGTCGACTGTCGGACTACCGCCTTCCATGTCAAGAACAAACTAAGAAACAAGTCCAACTAGCAATACGATGAATTCACAGGAAAAACGATATCCAAGATGTAAAATCAACCAGGTTTATTGCACAACGCACAGAAACAGCAACTGGAGGTTCACCAATTCCGTTGCCTAAAATAATGGCCCTCAAAATGTAAAAAATTATTATCCAACACTAGTTCCATAAGTTTGACATATGCATTGATTTCTTCCTGTTCATACGCACCTGTAACAAACAATTGTTCCTCTAACCAGGCAAGTCCAACATCATGCGGAATCACTGTAAATAAATTGCAAATATCTATAGTGACAAAGTAAAATTTATCTGGTACAACCAAATGTTTAATCATTTCTAAAAAGTGCCAAGAATCTTATAGTATGTACGGTAATTTACTTAAACCAGCCCTCAATTTATGGTCCAAAAACCGACTAATGAAACTCCCTTTGCTCCGCTTACCATCCACAATAGGTCTAAATTTAACATTTTCTTTGGTTTTATCTTCCGTGACTTCAAGGAATCTACCACAGGCTTTTACGCATCATTGGCGTTTTGCAGCAGATTTTTGAAAATTCATGTGAACAAGATCTTAGACAACATTTTAGGTACAGACAAGATAAAGTACAAGTGAATATGACTAAAAATGAGTATGAAATGATGACAAAACTAAGAGAATTGAGTTGTATACAAATCATGAAGCCAGATAAGGGTAATGAGGTTGTAATTGTCAACAAACAGGATTATTTTAGTATTATGATGTCCATGTTGTTGGAAGATAATTATAGTGAAGTAAGTATTAATGAAATCAATATAGCCTACAGAAAAATAGATCTATTTTTGGATGATATGTTAACTGAGGATGAACACAATTTTTTGATCAATGAATTTCCTGTTGTAAGCGGGATTTTTGGAATTCCCAAAATCCACAAAGGACTTGACAATGTTAAATTTAGACCTATTGTGGATGGTAAGCGGAGCAAAGTGTTTCATTAGTCGGTTTTTGGACCATAAATTGAGGGCTGGTTTAAGTAAAATACCGTACATACTAAAAGATTCTTGGCACTTTTTAGAAATGATTAAACATTTGGTTGTACCAGATAAATTTTACTTTGTCACTATAGATGTTTGCAATTTATTTACAGTGATTCCGCATGATGTTGGACTTGCCTGGTTAGAGGAACAATTGTTTGTTACAGGTGCGTATGAACAGGAAGAAATCAATGCATATGTCAAACTTATGGAACTAGTGTTGGATAATAATTTCTTATATTTTGAGGGCCATTATTTTAGGCAACGGAATTGGTGAACCTCCAGTTGCTGTTTCTGTGCGTTGTGCAATAAACCTGGTTGATTTTACATCTTGGATATAATTTTTTTCTGTGATGTCATGACTTATTTGATCCATGTGATTCTACAGACACTGATCTCACAGTACTGCAGGGCCAGTACCTCAAATGGGAAGTTCTGCTATGTGTAGACGAATGCTGACACGGCCTGCATGAAAGTGTTTGTGCTTGTTCCCTCCTATTATTTCCTACTATCTTCTTGAAAAGCCCTTGTAGTACAATGTGATATTCCCCCACATTTGTGGACTGTACCATGTACTCTTCCCCTTCCAAATGTGACTCCTATTTGAGTCTGATGAGTCCTCATTAGTTTATAAATGGAAGAGGGCATGGATGATTGGTGCGCTACCATATTATGCCTCAGTGTAATCATAGGATCTTCCCTCCAATCTGCCATTTCCATGTAGTGCTAGAAATCCTCATTTATACCCTTGAGTACTCTGAACAGTTTTAATTGACTCTCTGTTGCAGTGCACTAAACTTAACAATATCACAGCACATTTGCTGTTGGGCAGCCAATCCTTTATATGTTTACAGGGGTAGCTGTGACATATGCCTGCACCTTGTACCCCTTTATTTAAAGTGTAACTATGGATACTATTACCCCTGAATCTGTATTTTTCCAGATGGTGTTTCTGTGCTGTAGAAGTACATGAGTTTTCTCCCTGTAGAACATGGAGTATAATGTCACCATGTGCCTGATGTTTTGATCCAGTGTCACTTCCTTCAGAGTTACTAACATGTTGTGGGGTTGATATCTTGCCATTAAACTTGATAACTGTTTGTGACTTTCCCTAGGCCATCTCTTAACTATGTTAGCATAATTATCATCATCATTGTCATCATCATCATTATCAGCCATTCTGTTGTTGACATCCTCTAAATTTATTGGTACAGTGGAACTATTTATGTCTGATGCTGACCCTGTAAATAATTTATTGAATTTATTGAATATATTACTACTCAGATATTGGCATACACTACTGTATAATGTGTAAGGAGGTTTTGAGGATACTTATCCTGCACAATCTGTTCAATGCCATTATATGCAGAAGTGGAGGGTTCATCTGTTCACCTGTTAATAGTAATTGTTTTCTGTTATATGTGATAACTCCATTTCAGCATTCAATTCTCCATATAAATATGTTACTGTTGTTAAACCAACATTTCTGAACAGATGTCTGTTGATGCTGCTGATGTGGGTAATAACCACTGTCCACACTACCTTTGGTTATGCCATTGTTATCATAATCTGTGTCACAGTCATCCCTACATACATCTCAGACATCACAGAAACCCAGTGAGCAACAAAATTATACATTGAATTGAAAATTCTCATGTCACGTATACATATCAAATAAAAGTGCTGCACAAAGCTCAATATTGCATTCACCTCAACTGTGACAGTAAATAATACACAGTCAAATTGTACAATTCAGATAGAATTGATGGCTTCCATTCTCCCGATGAATCCATAGTTTTTTTACTAGTTGGCCAACTAATGCAATTCAATGAGTTCAGATTCAACAAAGTTAACGTTCAATGCTTCAAGTGTTCAATCCTTTCTTCTTGATGATCTGTGGCTCAATATAGTGGTCATTCAATCATTTAAAATGGATCCGTGCTAGAGGGATAAGTGTAGAAGCCCCTCCCAATTACTGTTATAGGTAACTGTATTCTGCCTTGCCTTTGCTCTGGCACATCCTACCATACCATTGGCTCTCTTCTTCTACTGTGTTAAGGTGCAGCTCCTTCCACCAATAACATTTATATCCATATCTATTTGGATCGGGTCCCCCTTTTCAAAAAAGGCATTTGATATAAATCCTAAAGGCTGCCATGAGGATGTGGTTCTCCTCATGGCTAAAATTGTCCTTTCTTTGTCTGGATCCCTGCTGCTGCTGCAACATTAATGTCCCTAAAACAACACGCTAAAGTCAAATACTGAAACTTTTGATCCAGTCATAACAAAAACAACACAGCATGACTGCTTTCATCACAAATAATTTAAAGATATGAGTACAAAACAAGGTTTGATGACACAGCAGCCATATTTATATACAAATGCATTGTCCTAATACAGCAAGCTGATCTCTGCATCATCATCATCAACACATTAATACTATTATTGCAAGCACTTTGGTAACAGACTTGTATCCTTCCTCTAACACTTTCCTTTATACATATTGTCTTTATTCATTCAGGAGTGACACTCAGAAATCCCCTAATAAAACAGCATGTATTTTGACACAACAATGCATTCTTGAAAATGCAGTACATAAAACTACAATCACTTCAAAATCTGTACTTCTATCCTTTGTAGCATAATCACTAATTGCTACCAAATGAATTTCCAGATATCTTTCACAATGTTATTATGACAACTTCCATATCATTACCAGTTCTGTGTCAGGGACCGCCATTCATAAATGATAATCAGTTCATCAGTATTTACATGAATCATCTCATTCTGACTGTCAGATCAATAAAAGACAGAGTTCTGCCAGTAAACATGCTACACTTAAAGAAATCCCAATCCATCAGAGCCACATGCTCCAGGGGACCTAACCTTGTCATCACAAGGAACAAAATGTGCTGGAGGGATAGGTTCCTGACCCAGAGACTCCCCATACTCTGGAATAGACTGCCCATACATGTCAAGCAGAGCACCTCCTTGGCCTTCTTCAAAAGGAACCTTGACGACTGGATGGGAGATAGGAAATTTACCCCTGGGATCATGTCAGTCACCCTACTAGACAGGGAACCAGGGAAGTAAATATTGTGGGAAGAAATAGCCAGGGAATTGTTATGGCTAGGCTTGTATAGGCCCTAGGGCCGATAGCCTAGTACCAACCTATGAACCTATGTTATCCAACATCCATATGATCTGATTGTTAATAATTTCTAACATTTTTATTATTTACTATTTACTTATTACTTGAGTGAATTTGCTTTTTACTAAATAATTTTCTAACTTTCTCAAGTGAATGCAGGTTAATATGGTGATCTTAAACTTATTTGCATTAATTAGTGGCCATATACACATGATGTATGCAAATTAGGTGTAGTTATGCTTATATCTATGAACCATAGCAAAAAAAGGCAAACAAACTTGTGCAAAAACTGGAAAAAGCAACCTTGTAGCCGGAAAGCCAACTCTAACCCGAAAAAATAGTCAAATTCAAAGTAACTTCTTTAACGCAAAAGTTTTTATTATTCTACAAAAAGAGCGTTTTCGCCGTGACTCCTGTCACAGCTTCATCAGAAGGAGACAGTTAGAAACAGCTAACCCAACTGTTCAAATACTCACATACAGGAAGTGACAAAAGAATACATATCCTGTAAACTCAATTAAAAACATAAAATTCTATTAAAATCATTTCAAAATTATATATATATATATAACGAACTACATATTACTAAATAATATATATATATATTAATAGTATATATATAAGAATACGTAATTCTATTTTTAATAATACTATAAAAACCATTTCTGTATTTATAACAGGAATTAAAAAAGTTTACCTAAAATAACTCTTTAACTTCAATATACAAGAAATATCTATGAACCACAATAATATGTGAGTGTGTAACTCAAACAAATCAATATAAACAGACCTCACTTAGTCATGAATTGGCTGTGAACAGAAGCAGAGGCCTCAGCTGTCCGCAGGAATGTGCAAACAACCCTAATAATATTCTAATGTCCCTATAGGTTCATAGGCTCACAGGTAGGTACTAGACTATCGGCCCAAGGGCCTAAGTAAGCCTAGCCATCAAGGTTCCCTGGCTTATGCCACCCATGAAAGTTATTTTCCTGTGCCCCTGTCGAGCAAAGCCACAGAAGTGATATCCGGGGTGAGTTTCCTATTTCCCATCCACTTATCAATATTTTTCTTGAAGAGTGCTAATGAGGAACTTTGCTTGATATAGACAGGTAGCTTGTTCCAGAGTATGGGAAGTCTCTGGGATAGAAATCTATCCCTCCAGCATGTCCTGTTTATTATGGTGACAAGGTTTAGATCTCTAGAGCGTGTAGCTCAGATGGATTTGGATTTCTTTAGGTATAGCATGTCCAACAGCTTTGGGTTTGACATAGCTTTATATGTTAGGCAGAGATCACTTCAGAGTAAACGATATGCTATGAAGTAAAGCTGGAGTTTTTTGAGACGGTCAGTATAGGGCATCTGTTTGAGTCCAGTAATCCTCTTTGTGAGGTACTTCTGTGGCCTTTCCAGCTGCTGCAGATGTTTTGTGAGGTACATTCCAAAAGGGGTGTTGGACTTTATAATGGGTCTAATGAGTGTCGAGTAGAGGAGAACAATGACCTCTTTTTTCCTAGATGAGACCCTTTTGTGATGAGGTGTGCCACACAGAAGGATTTCCTGACTACTGTGGCGATGTGATAATCAAAAGAGAGACTATTGTCCACCTGGGTCCCCAGGTCTCTTATCACACATTCAGCGTTAAGTAGACTGCCGCCTATGTGGTAGTTCATGGATACAGAGTTTTTACCAAAGAGGATGACAATACACTTTTTTGGCACTGAGCTTGAGGCCATGGCTCTGACACCAGGCATCTGTCTCAGTGAGGTCCTTCTGTGGGATGTCTACATCATTTGGAGATTCAACTATGGCTTCTAGTTTGCAGTTGTCTGTAAACTTCATTAACCAAAGGCCTTCTGTGTTAGCCTGTACTTCAGAGAAGTAGATACCAAACAGGAGAGGTTCCAGGACTGAACCCTGATTAGTAAAGAGAAAATGCAATCAGATTCAATCAAATCTGCATAATCACAGAGCATAATCCATGCCCATCCTACCATCTCTGACAGACCTTATCACTTCAAATCACTCAATACTTAATATAAGTTCAAAATGAAGTACACAAGAAGATGCATTTATACTGAAAAGAAAAAAAAATGATTTCTACTGATGCAGTACTGCCAAAGTTATGTTTAAGAAATAATTAATGTATGGCATCCAGGTTTATTGCTCCAATAAATATAACAACATTATAGCAGGGAAGCAGAAACATATATAAGCAACTTAAAAAGTACAGATTTCAAACTAAATTTTATTCTCCAGGGAAAGGTAATGTGAAAATATTAGGAAATGTGAAAATATTCCTTTAAAAATATATATGTGACAAAGCAGTTTGGTAAAACCAAACTTGCCAGTAATAGCAGCTCAATATCTAATGTCTCTACATAATAGCTGGATTTGATTATGGTGATGCCACACCCTGAGGAGTGTGGATCCAAGCCTGTGAACCACAGCACTGCGGTTATATTCTTCATTCTGGTATTGGCATTTCAAAAGATGGAAGCACATAGGAAGACACAAGGCTAAGATCTGAGCTGGTCTGACAAGGAGACCAAAATTATGCTCGACCTTCTTAGGGATTCATACTTGGATAAGACAGAGTCATGTGTACATTGGTCAGACTGGAAAAAAATTGATATCTGGCAAAAGCTGGTTGACAATCTATCATCCCTGACAGGGATCACCTGCTGTGTCCCGTGGCACCACCAGAAGTACAATATTCTTCAGAAGTATAGACCTGGCCGGATGGCTGAATGGACAGACAAAGTGATGGTAAGAAGGCCAGATTTCTATAAAAAAATATTTTTACTTTTTTTTTTAAATTTTATAAACAATATATTTAAAACACATAGTGTAGACATATTGTATAACTGAAGGTAAATGCAAGAATAAATGTATGTGTAAGTTAAAATATGTATCTATATGTAATCCAAAGGTATGAGTAGGCATAAACATATATGTAAACAGAAATACATGTGTATACAAATATGCTATATTTATATGAGGATATGCTTTTGTGTATAAATACAAATGCATAGTATATGTATGAGCAAAGAAATATATTTAAGTATACATATATTTCTGTAAAAGGCGCATGTATATCTGCATGACTATACTTACAAATACATGGAGCTATATCTATATATCTATATCTATAGCTATCTATCTATCTATCTATGTACTAAGAGCTTGGATAAGGGTCAGTTTTTAAAGTTGGTGAGAATGGTGTCTGATAAAGCATTGCCTGATGTAGAAAAAAAATCAAGCTGAAGAACATGTTCTTGGAAAGAGGGTATCCTAAGGCATTTGTAGATGAAATTAGTGAACTAGTAAGCCAGGAATGGGGGTATAAATATAAGCCCTAGCTGGGTAATGGTTTGGAACATTTACAGTTTAAAAATATAAATAATACAAAATATGTGGACCAAGAAACAGAACAGAATTATAATAGAGCATTACTTTTGCTATATAGTGATTGTTCAAACTTAGTGAAGGACACTGTTAGGAGGCTTTCAAGGATTTTAGTGGTAATGAAGAACTAGTCCACATTGTTGGAGAACAGCCTTGGGAAAAAAATCGCTGTTCTGGGGTTTTAACATTATAAGCTTTCGCTTACATGGGGTTGATTAATCATCGTTCACTTATTTAAGCATTCAATGATGCAATATAGACACCTTTTTTGCTTTAGTGAATGCTATCAGGACCTGCCCCTTGCTAATAGTCGGGGTGGTTATATTAGTAGGTATTTCATATCACCCAGTAGATTTGTTATGTCACTCTGCTCAGTGAAGCTGGCACCACTGACCACCAGTTTGGTACGCTGCTTTGTGCTGCCTTTGAGGTTACAAACATAGCTGCAGAAGACCCCGTGGTTGTCTTTAGCCTGTGAGGTTATCTTGACCTCATAATTGGGATTGTTGGACTCAATTATTCCTCTTAGTTTCCTGTTTAGTTTAATTAGACAGCTCTTATAATTATGGGAGTTGCTATTACTGATTTTAGCCATAACTTTTTTTCCTTTTATTATATACTTATAAATGTTAGGATTTAACCAGTATGGTTAGTTTTTACAGTTTGTTTTGGGCTTACTTCTGGTAGGTACAGCAGCCTCTATACAGCCATTTACATGGTTATACAGGGTCTCTGTGAACAATTCTACATAGGTTACTGTGAGCTCTGGATTAGGAGGGGTATTGAATTTTGACAGTTTGTTTTGGAATAGTTCATGTTACAAGTTTTGCTTGGGTTACCAAGTTGACTTTTAATTCATAGGACACAGCTTTGTGGCCTGAACTCACCAGTGAGGATGTGACACTGTGGAGTGTGCAGTGGTCTCCTATACTGGTGAGTACCAGTCCCAGTATGTCTGAACCTCTGGTGGGAGTGTAAACTACTGGTTAAGGGGATTTGTGTTAATAAAGTTGGGAATCGTTGTGCCTGGAAGTTTTATGCAGTGTATGTTTTCCAGTCTATTGAGGGGTCGTTAAAGTCTTCCATGAATAGGGTATTTGGTTTAATGATGAATGCCTCCAGCAGGTCTAGGTATGAACTATGGGTTTCTTTGGACATAGAGGGTGGCCTATAGCTTGCTAGGATATGGTATGGGACTTTAGCTATGGTGATTTGCATGTGGCTAAGCACCAGGGCATCATCCTGTTTACCAACCTAGAGATATACTCGATTCCAATGAAGATCAAAACTCCTCAGCCTTTTGTCTCTGTATGGACAGCTGATGGTCTAATGTGTGGAAGGCACTGAAGCCTTGCACTGCCACAGTACTTTCTGCAGATTTAAACCCAGTCTAGATGATGGCATAGATGTCTATATTCCCCAAAGTAAGGAGAGCTTATAGAGTGTGTAGTTTCTTGTTTAGGCTCCTAGCATTGAGCAGTAACACTGTTAAGTTTCTTTGAGTTTTGTTTGCTATGTCAGTAGGTTTGTCAATTTGGCATTGCCTAAACAAGGGTCTAAGGGGGTAGATAAATTTTATCCAATATTTGGAAGCCTGGGGGGACAGGAGCAGACCATCCTTTGCACAGCAACATGGTTTGTTAACCATGTCTTCCCATGCTGACAAATATTGAATCCTTCCTGGAAAGACACCAGAAACTAAGCCAATTATTGAAGTCAATCATCTTTTGTTCATACTGCGGCATCATTCTTGGTGAAGGTAGAATACTGCACAATGCAAGTGTTGTGTTTGCATTTTTACCTTAAATGAAGACAAGACACTTCTTCCTCTCTTTCAGTGGCATTTATTACACATGTGTGGGAGCCTACCGGAAAGTACCAGGGAGACTCCCCGAACAAAGGAATGCATAAGCTTATATGCTGGTGATATTGCTGACAGTACCAAAATATAAACTAGACCAATTAAAATAGTACAAAAGACAATTAACCAGTCAGTGGTTTACCAGTAGGCTTGAAGCAGTTCACATTACTACATCTCTAGGCAGAGAAAGAAAATCGGTTACACTTCCATATAAGGCACATTTCCTGCCATCAGACAGGCTCTTGTTTTTTAGTACTTTTCCACTATTCACAGTTTACTTAATAGTCCATAGTTCAAATCAACACATACAGGTTCTTCATATACTCAATCGCCTTTGAACACATGCTTTGACTGTCCATATTCTACAATCCCCTGCTGTGTAAGCATCATCATTTAGTCTATCATACATTTGCCCTAAATCTAACATAATCATGTGGCTAGTTCCTTCACAGGATAAAGCCCCTTAAAGGGTGGGTCCTTTAAACATTTACCGTTTACTATATCTAAGTTACTAGGAGTTTGTTGTAATTCTTTCAGTTGCTCTTTTAATTTATGCTGATTATCCTTTAAAATATTTATTTATTTATTTTTATTTATTTTATTTTACATTTGTTGACCGGGCTAGTCCAACTGGATATATTTCCATTTTCAGCAGAGGCCCGGGGAGAAAAGCTCCACATTTAAAAAAGGAATTACATTTTAAGCACAAAAAAATAACTCATGATACACATTATTACCTATTTCTAAAAACAAGAATAGTAAGAGTAAGAGCAGGGCAAGAGAAATGACAGAAAGTTGTCAGAAGAAAGAAGAGGAAGTTGAACAATCTAGGGAAAAAGTAACATCCAAATGAACAAACTAACAAGTTTTAATACCAAGAAGAGAGCTGAAAGATCAAGGAGAGAGAAGCAGTGAAAAAAGAGAGAGCAAGGATAAAGAGAAATACTAGTGTGTAAGAGATTTGTAGCCATAAGGATGAAGAGGAGGACTTCACAGAGGTAGAGATAGAAAGAAAAAGAGAGGAAACAGGATGGAAAGAAAAGTAGGGAGAGAGAGAAGGATTAGATAGAGCAAATTACTTTAGTCAGGATTAGAGCATGGACACATCCAGTGGCTTTTAAGGTAAATTCTAAGTTTTTGTTTAAACAGAACAGTAGATGCAATGGAAGTAAGTTCAGTAGGTAATTGATTCCAGTGTTTTCCAATAGTGTTAGAGAAAAGGGAATCACCTGCTAGGTTATTGGATTTGGTTAAGGTAACTAGCAGCTTACTTGATGAACGAAGGGAGTTCAGATTAGAGTAGGGGGTTATGAGGTTAGAGAGTATGGGTGTGTTTTGAGGTTGGTAGAATGCTTTTTGGACAAATGTCAGTTGAGACTGTAGCAGCATGTTAGACAATTCAAGCCAGTTAAGTTGCTGCAGATTCAGACAGTGGTGAGTTCTAAAGGGTTGACCAGTGACAAATCTAGCTATATTATTATACGTGGAACATAATTTTGAGAGATTATTTTTCTTAAGGTTTGTATAGATTGGTGAGGCATAGAGAAGAGTCGAGATAAGATGAGAGTGGGCAAGAGTAGCTTTGGCTTGGGAGGTTAAGAAAGTTTTAATTCTATAAAGAGAGCCAAGTTTCCTGTTTACAGATTTAATTGTATTGTTGATATGACAATCAAAGGTAAGGTTGTTGTCAATCGTGACACCTAGCAGTTTGGTATCGGGGTCGGGTGATATAATGGTTCCATTGTTAGATAGGATAGTAAAGTCTAATAGAGGGATCTGGTACTGGGCTTAAAGAGTAGGAGTTTGGTTTTTTAGCGTTTGGAGTAGGCAGCGTTTGAGAACCAAGTTTCAACTTTAGAGAAAACGGCTTGAGTAATAGTTTGAAGTTCAGAGATGGATTTAGCAGAGCAAATTAATGTGGAATCATCTGCATATTGTATACAAGTAGCCTGGGGATAGCTGTTTGTAAGTCATTAATAAAGAGGGAGAAAAGAAGTGGTCCAAGAATGGAGCCTTGGGGGACCCCGAGTGAAATTGGGAGAAGGGATGAGAGTTTATTATCCCAGAGAACAGCTTGTTTCCTGTTTGTAAGATAGGAACAGAACCATTGGACAGTCTTAGATTCTAAGGAGAGAGATTCAAGAATTTTTAGGAGAATAGAGTGGTTGACCATATCGAAGGCTTTGGATAGGTCAATGAACAGAGCTGAAGACAGGGTACAATTATTTCGGTTTTTGTTAATAAGGTCTGTAAAGGTGAGGAGAGCGGTGGTTGTGCTATGAAAAGGCCTAAAGCCATGTTGACAGGGAGTGAGAATGTTATTTTTTATTAGGTGGTCCATTAACTGATAATGGACACATTTTTCCATGATTTTTGCTAGTGGGGACAAGAGCGCAATGGGCCTATAATTAGAGTATTCATAGGAGTTACCTCCTTTATGTAAGGGTATGATGTGCGAGATTTTCCAGATGTCAGGTATGGTTTCTTCATTTATGGTTCTGTTAATAAGAATAGATATGGGGTAGGCAATTTCTGCGGCTGATTTTTGAAGGAATTCAGATGGGAGTTGGTCTGCTGAGGGGGTGCATGGTTTGAGTTTGTGAATACATTTTTGTATAATGGCAGTGGAGATGGGTTGTAGCCTAAAGGCTGGTAGTTTGGAGGTGGCTGGATCGGGGATACTAGTGTTGTCACTAGAGAGGTGTGAGGCCAAAGAGTTAATAGTATCAATAAAGAAAGAGTTGAAAGTGTTGGCAGTGTCAAGGGTGGAATTCTTTTCAGATCCGGTAGGGGAAGGAGTGGTAGTCTGTCCAGGGTGTAGAAGCCTGTTAAGGGTTGACCAGAATTTTGAGGGTTGTTGTGGTTAGCTTGTTGGAGATTACTATAATAACTTCTTTTATCAGAGAAAATGGCTTTTTTGGTAGAGTTTCTTAGGTGTCTAAAGGTCTGTTGGTCTACACTAGATTTGCTAGCTCGCCATTTTTCCATGCTTTGTTTCTAAGAATCATTTTTGTCTTGTGTCTTTAGATAGCCAGGGGGCAGGTTTAGATTTAATTCGGATGGAGCGTGATGGAGCATGATTATCAAGAATAGTTAGGAAGGTGGTGTTGAAGAAAAGTACAGCTTCTTCAAGGGAAAGTGTCTTTAGTGGGTTCCAATTGCAGGCCTTTAGTTCTGTTCTAAATTGAGTAGGGTTGAAACATTTGAGATTGCGTAAGGTCCTATAGATAGGTGTATTGTTAGAGGCATTTCTTTGTCTAATAATAAAGGTTAGATTGTGATCACTAAAGTCATCAGGTACTGTTCCAGACTGATATTTAAGTTGAGGTTTGTTAATAAGTATCCAGTCTAGAGTACTTCCTTTGTTGTTAGATTTATTGATCCTGGTAGAGGTGTTTATTATTTGACTGAAGCCAAAGAGGTTGATATGGGAAGCTGGGTTATTAGTAGTTAAAGAGGACCAGTCCAGGTTGAGGTCACCAAGAATTATGGTTTCTTGAGGATAGGAGGTGGAGAGCCAGCTTAGGATATTTTCTATAGTGGTGGAATTATTTCCAGGAGGTAGATATATACAGATAATATAGATGGATTTTTTAGGGTTTAGTTGCAGCTTCGAGATGAGAAGTTCAGTCTTATTACTGTCTGGGTTATCATAGGGTATTAATGTTACATTAAGTTCTGTTTTGAATAGAATTGCAACTCCTCCGCCTTTTTTAGTTTTGCGGTCAAGTCTTAGGATGTTATAGCCTGGAGGTAGGATTACATTGTCTTTAGTAAAAGGTTTCAACCAGGTTTCAGTTAAACAGAGAATATCAAAGGAGTGATGTTGAAGAAGGGAGTGGAGATGGGTGATTTTGTTATTGACGCTTCGTATATTAAGGTGACCTATGAGAAAAGTATTTGGATTAGAGGTTGGTAGTGGAAGGGAAGAGTTTAGTATAGAGGTTGCTTCATCAGATGAAGTGGTTAAGGGCCCTGGGTTGGGGTGGATGTCCCCATCTGCTAAGGTAGAATGCTTATGTTTGAGGTAGGCTGTGGTGGGGGAGTACAGTGAGTATTTTGGTTTCCTAATCAAGAGATTTAGAATTTTAATGTGGAACAGTCTATGATATCTGGCAAGGAGGTAGCTAGGGGTAGATGTAATGTTTAAATGAGTCAAATTTGTGGTTAGGAATTCAAAGGCAGTATGTTTGGGAGAGAAATTAAAGTGGTAATTGGAATTTGATTCATAACAGGTTAGGAAGTATGGTAGTGAGAGGGCCAGAAAAATAATAAGTAGTAGTGTTAGTCCTTTTTTTCTTTCGCCACTATCATCCAGTCATTAAATGCTGCCCAGCACAACCCTGGTATTTTTCTCCCTTTTCTTCTTAATTTCCCTTGGAGATTTAGCAAAATATTTTTATTAAAACTACCATTTTCTGGAAAGGCGAGTTTACCATCATCCTCAGTGAGGGCGACCCACTGACTTATAAACATACAACTGTCCCGGGACACACGAAAAACATATAACCAGCTGGTGTACCTCTTTCTGGCTCTTTTATGGTTCCCACACTTGCTCCCATTGTCACACAATAAGCTATTCTGTATTTTACAGAGGTAGCTATGATGTTTCGTAAACGTTATTTTCCCCACTCTCATATCTCCTTTCACTCTTATGTCGCCAGTGTTTCATTTTATCCCACTCTCATACTGCACAATCAATAGCAGAGAAAAAAAATGCATGCCACTTATCTCAAACAACTGAATGAGAGGAATTATTACATTTCTATAAAATTATCAATACCAAATTTGTGAAGCAGATAAGTACAGGAAATGAAAGAAACTCTGCCAGAACAGAAAATTCTGTCACTGGCCCTTTACTAGCAGTACTTCGTTCAATCCCCAACTACCGCAGTTGTCAATTCAGATCCGAGTAAACTGCATCAATTGTTGTGTTTGCATTTTTACCTTAAATGAAGACAAAACACTTCTTCCTCTCTTTCAGTGGTATTTATTACACACGTGTGGGAGCCTACTGGAAAGTACCAAGGAGACTCTTCGAACAAAGGAATGCATAAGCTTATATGCTGGTGATATTGCTGATAGTACAAAAATATAAACTAGACCAAAATAGTACAAAAGACAATTAACCAATCAGTGGTTTACCCATAGGCTTGAAGCAGTTCACATTACTACATCTCTAGGCAGAGAAAGAAAATCGGATACACTTCCATATAAGGCACATTTCCTGCCATCAGACAGGCTCTTGTTTTTTAGTACTTTTCCACTATTCACAGTTTACTTAATAGTTTATAGTCCAAATCAACACATACAGGTTCTTCACATACTCAATCTCCTTTGAAAACTTGCTTTGACCATCCATATTCTACACGAGGTACATACCTGCCTGATTCACATATTCAAAGAGATCAATAATGTCTCTCTTCATATAGTCGTGTACTCATTATGTCATCTCTGCCTGTACTTATGTGTTACATTGCCTGTGTTTGCACTTACATTAGCTTTACTTGTACTTAAATATTATTTTGTGAGGTGGAACATGTTTTTGTAGTGGCAATTTTTTTTTGTAAACAATGTACAATATTATGGTTGTGCTGACAAATACATTCATGTTGACAAATATATTCATTTACGGGATATGATATACAGTTAATAAGTATGAGATAGAAGTTTCTACAAAAGGCTTAGGCCCCTGTAATATGAAATTAGAAAATAATTATGAAGAATTTAACTATGATGGGTTGTCTCCTTATTATGAAATCCATTCTGGAAAAGAGACATAAAATGACATTGTTCTGGAATCTGCTACCTCTTTTAGAAGGCTGTTCCAGTTGTTTACTTCCCTTTCTCTTAAAACTACTACTTCTTATTTTCCTGAGCTGCACATCTTGTATCCTCAAACAGCTCCCTCTTGTTCCAAGTTTTTTTTTTTTTTTTCAGCACAGTACCTCCTTGAGCTTTTAGATTTTCTTGATGATTTTAATATTTATATTATGTCTCAATCCCACCTCCTTTTTTAAAACTATACAGTTTACATGCTTTATTGTCTATGGACTATCTGAGTTACCTGCCTGTAAACTGCATGTATCCTGTCTACTCTGTTAGATTGGTGAGGTCTCCATAGCTGCATAGTACTTTAAATTTGGATTTACCAACCAGCCTTACATAGAGATGGGTAATACATTCTCATTTTCATCTGCTAATGCTTCACCCTGTACTAACCAGTATTTCATTAGCAATCTTTGCTGAATTATCACATTGCTTGGTTACCTTTATTTTCTCTGATATAACCAATGCCAGGTCTCTTCACTTTTGTTGGTACTACTACTGTTCCTTCTCCCCATTTGGGGTCTATACTAAATACGCGAACACTTAAAAAAAGTGAACGCTTAGTCATCGACCCTAGTTCAGTGAAAATGCCAAAGACACAGAACAGTGATTTTTTTCCCAGGGAAAAAAATCGCTGTTCCTCAAAAAAAAAAAAAAAAACAAAAACATAAAACAGTATTTAATGTAGGGGCTTTGCCCCCACACCCCCCTACTTAAATATACCAACTCTGAGATCGCACCACAGTGGAGGAAATGGCAACTCCCGACACCGGTCCAACTAGTTCTTTCCCTGAGAAAAAATTTGCTGTTTCGGGTGTTCAGGATTTTTAGCGTTCGCTGAACTAGGGTCAATGAATCAGCATTCGCTTTTTTAAGCATTCGCTGATTCAATATAGACCCCCCCATTTGTACCCTCCTTTCATGGATGCTTATTTTCCAGTGCACTGTTTTGCATTGAATATAGGCTGTTATGTTTTAAAACATTCTTTCTGTCTTTTCAGTTCACTTCCCATCATACCTCTCAACCATCAGACATTGAAAATAGGAGGAAAGGTCCATGCAAAGTAGGAATATCCAGCTGAAAATCAGGACACATAATTAGCAAAAATTTGAATACCAAGCTACACATAACTCTGCCCACTTCCAGTAGGAATGTGGGATACTGCTCAGAAACATATGTTTAAAAAATAAAGTGTGACAAGAATAATGGAAAAATATAAGCATATTATCAAAGAAGGATCGTAAAATCTGAAGACTTTAATACAAAATTCTACTGCACAAGGTAATTTATTTTTGCTTCAGAAAAAGGGGGGTGTAAGATGTATTCCCTTTTTCTTTAAATGATTGGTGGCACTAGTAAGATGGTCACGTAGTACGGCTATCTGTTACTTAAACAGCTTCAAAAATCATGTGTGATACAGGCAATTCAGAAAATCATGTGAAGTGGTAAATCAAGCCTGAAACAGGGACATACCTCCAAAAATAGGGACAGCCTATTAAGGGGCAAATCAGACCTGAAAATAGGAACATTCCACCAAATTAGGGAGAGCTTAGGGGTCTGCTTCTGATCCTTTTTATATTTTCTCTTGCATCATCCCTTATGATTCTTTCGGGAGGACAAGTATATAATTATTCATAACATTTGGGTACCTATTCAACAAACATCAATAATTATACTGCTCTTTTTATATGCTTTCTATCCTCTTGCCTGCCAACTGTCAAGACTTTTCCAACACTGTAAGGACTATCATCTAGGAGTTGCTTGTGCCCTTACTGACATTCTAGTAGTTAGGAAATTGTTAAAACTGTTTTAATCCTAGTCCTACCCCTTGGGCAGGGAACACGTGGCCTACATCACCATGGGGGAAATTATGCCTCTTCATGTATGTGCATGTTTCCATGCATCTGATGAGGAAGTCTATCATTTTCAAAGCTAAACACATGCCCAAGGATAACCCCTAAATGTTGTCATCCATTGTTTTGGCATCATTTGATCTCACCCTTATACAAAAGTAGAAATACCCCACATCATCATCGATTCTTCTTGCAGGTTTAAAACATTTGAAAAGAACAATCTGTCATTTTGACTCAAAAATTATTGTCAATAGTATTAGAAAAGTTGACTCTTTTCTACTTTACGAAAGGAAGTAGTTGTGAGTGAAGAAGAAACATTATTTGTGTAATGATCTTCTACTGACATCTGTACATATGTGTTTATAGTGGACAAATAGCATATAAAGGCATTCCTAACATTGTCAATCACACCATAAGTTTCTGTGCATTACCATTGAACATATAGCTATCAAGTTCCTCAGTTTTGGTCCTATGATCCCCAACCCTCCAGTTTTCCTATCAGCCTTTTGTGTGAAACATATTCAAAAGCCTTCCTGAAGTCCAGGCGCATTACTATGTCTATAGGAACTCCCTCTCAAATACTACTGTAGCCTGTTCATAAAACTGGAAAAGGTTTGACTGAAAGTTACTTATGACCATAAATTCATGATGATTCCTTTGCTGGAGACTGTTTAACTCTAAAATGCTACCAGCCTTCCCATCAGGATTCACTGCAGCACTTTTTCTGCCACTGCTATTAATCTTCCAGTCCTGTAGTTCCCTGGATGTCTTCTGCCCCCTTCCCCCTTGTACAGGGGTGCTGCAATTGCAGCTTTCCAATCCTCATGCTCTTCTGTACTTGCCAACTTCTCTGTCATGGGGACAGCCAACATACTGGCCAGATTTTTGATGACTCTGGGATACAGTCCATCTGGTCCTTGTGTTTTATATTCCCTAAGGACAGTCACTTCCCTTTGTACCTCCTCCTTCTGTATCTTGGAGTCTGTCTATACTTCTTCTCATTCTGCCTTGCCCCTTTGCATTTTGCCTTGCCCCTTCCCATTCTGCCTTGCCCCCTTGCCAGCATGGCACCCCGTCCTTTGCTTCCTTTGTGGAGAATGAAGCAAATTATTCATTTTATATCTCTGCTTTTTTCCAGTCTTTTGTGTTCTGTCTCCCATCTTTGCTCAGCCTGGTCAGTTTTGTCCCTTCCCCTTCCTTCTTTATGTTATGTACCTAAAAAGCCCTTCTTTCCTTTCTTGATGTTATTTACTAATTCCCCCTCAACTTTTGCCTTTGCTGGCTTCACCCTCTATGTTGTCTTTTTGCTAGCTGCCTTTGTACGGATGCTTCTTCATCACCCCACTTCCTCCTTTCAATTCCAAGACTTCTGGCTCCTGCTGTACTGCTCGGATCCTCTCAAACAACAGGTTATTTGTCCCTACGTAGACACCATCATCAACTTTCTAACACTATGACTCAGCACCTGTGTTACTAAAATGTGTTCCCTATCTCTGTCTCTCCTGGTCATGACATTTGAATATTTAGCTTACTTCTAACCATAACCCCTTCTTTTGTTCTATCTTCCTAATTACTGAATCCCCAAAGAAGATGTTCCTTATTCTCTAGATGATGTTGGAGCTCTCCTGTGGTCTCCTCTTTAAAGATTTTGCAGAATGTCCCTAATCCTACTGCAGAAACTAAAAAAAA
This sequence comes from Protopterus annectens, assembly GCF_019279795.1. Lineage (NCBI taxonomy): Eukaryota > Metazoa > Chordata > Ceratodontiformes > Protopteridae > Protopterus > Protopterus annectens. The sequence continues at coordinate 180,066,290 of NC_056749.1, forward strand.
AACTTACTCTGTGCATGCTGAGTGGCAGGAAACAGTGGGATCAAAGGGGTGAGGTTGCCTTTACCTGGTAAATGCTGATGCTAGTAAGGTGTGATCTCGGAAATTTGAAATGGTAGAACTGAGTGAGGCAAGTGAACAGAAACATTCCAATTAATTCTTCATTTTGCCACAACATCTTACAATAGGATTTGCAACACTATGTACTTATTATAGCAGCGCCTAACTATGATATGCAGAAGAAGAAAACTTACCGCTAATGGACTATACAGACTGTCTTGTAAAGTGCTGAGCACAAATACTGTTTATGTTGTACATCATGCCTCATTCTAAAGTAATCCAAATGACTAGTCATTCCGAAGATAAAAGATGGCACACAACAGAATTTTGTGTTTATTAAAGTTTATGAACATATCATGTCTGGAAAGACTAAGTCATGTGACACTGGCAATATTACCACTACAAAGAAAAAAAAAAGAACTGATTACTTATTATGATATTTAAATGGGATATAAGGGTGACTAACAGGTACAGTTAAAGCATACAAAATGTAAAATCTCAAAATAGACTATAGGCTGGATTAATGAACACCTACACCAAGGGTATACCATTTTGAGTGAATAGACAACAGAAACATAACTCCCTCCTTCTTCTTCTTTCTAATTTTAGTTTTGCTACTGATTTTCTTGCAACCTTAACTATTGAGAGGAGTTCATAAATCTGTAGTCTTTCTGAGTGAATTGACAGCACAAAAATATGGTAGGGATGTTCTTGAATACAGATCGTGTACACTTAGTGTAGGTAATCATGAATGTGGCCTTATGTTCTTAAAGAACTAAAGCCTGAAGGAGGTTTAATTACTTTTGTCCTGAAATACACTTACAATAGAGGATTCATATATAAAGTAAGAAATAAGTGTTGAGATGATTTGTTTTCTTTGAAAATTATAGGTTTAACACTTTTATGGGCATATAGTGCCTTTCATGATTTATACAACCTGCAGTATATTTGAAACAGGCTGTACTGTCAAAAGATACTTTCAAAGTCTTTTGAGAGGTAACTAGTATCTGTATCAGAATGGTTAAGATGAAATGTTTGGATGTAGTCATATATGGTGGCCATGTAGAGACAAACAAGCAAAAAACAAAGTAACAAGAAATTTGGGCTGGATGGCATCCCATTCATAATTTGCCCAACAGGGCTCTAGTGGAATGACTCACTCTCCATAGCATGCATTTATATACACAACACAGGCCCATGCCAGGGAACTATGCTCCATGATTATTAATTCAAAATTAACACAGTAAAAACATCTGATCCTTTTCAATGACAGCTTCACAAACAACTGGCTTTTTCAGAACTATGTTTGTAGCATTTAGTTTTTAAATACAGCATACGTGGCAAAAGACTTCAGTTGATACAGTAGTTTGGCATTTTCTGAAATAGAAGGGTTCAGCAAAGACAGGTGTGTGTACGTGTTTGTGTGTGTGTGTGTGTGTGTGTGTGTGTGTGTGTGTGTGTGTGTGTGTGTGTGTGTGTGTGTATGATTGTGTGTCAAAAAGAAAAATGGGATAATACAAAAAATGCAAATGTTTTGCTTATGAATAGAAATATTCAGTAAGCTATCATAGTCCATAATGGAAGTGATATTTATTAATATAGCTAATTAATAATAATTAATAATAATTGATAGTTTATTAATGCTGAGAGAAAATGTGTAAGCACGGCCATATAAATGCTTTACATAAATCTGCCATTATTGCTATCAAGAGTGAAACAGGAAACAAGTGGTTGCATCCAATGATTTTTGCATTCTTAGTATCAAGAATGACAATTGAATATGGGACAGCCAGCATTAACTAGCTGTAAAAACACCCTTAAAATTTCTCATGATCTAGTTACACACAAGACAACAAGTTTACACATGGCGATCACTACCCCCAGAGTTGCAGACCAGATACTCCAGACTTTACTCTAAATTCTCACCACAACCATCTAATCAATAAGAAGGGCCTGTTGCCATAGATATGAACTTTTGCTATCCCCATTACCATCTTGGTGGATATGGACATTCTGAGGCAATACAGAAATTTCCTCATGTTCACTGATAACCAGCTAATTCTCAAACAAACTGATAAGGTATATGAGAGATGTATTTACAAAACGTCACTGGAGGCACAGCTCTCACATAAAAGCACTCCTAATGTCAATCAGGTTATAAGTAGTACACACATACTGCATCCATCACACATAAACTGACACATAAACCCACATATGCTGAGGCACTTAAATGTCATCTTCCTAAACTCTAATGACATAGTAGATGAAGCACACATAACAAATTCACTCAGCAGCCCCCAATGTCTCTTTCAAAACAATATTCACACCATGACGTGCAGCCACATCTCACTGAGTCTCTATTTGTATGTCGATAGGGCAAGCCACCACACAATCCAACATACAAGTCACTGGAGACTGCATTATGTGACACATTAATGTCTCTCTCACCAGACTGATTAAGGAGAAAGTCTCGACCAGTTGCTTATGCATGCTCTCAGGTCATTGGAGTATAAGTACAGGATGTTTCAGTCATTGTCCATGTGGGGTGCAAATGACCTGAGACATACCTTCCTAGACTATATGAAGAGAGATAGGATGAAGCTCTCAGAATATGTGTTCCAGGCTGGTATGAGCCTAGCATTGAGCACCATTCCTTTTCCAAGGATGGTGCTTTAATATATATAAACATTAGATGACTGACATTAATAATTGTCTTATTTTCAGTTGTAATTCTAAGCGGTGCAATATTTGTTAGCATGGAAGGAAATGGTCAGCAGACCACATTGCTTTGCCAGGGATGGTCTGCACCTCTTCCCTCTAAGCTTTCAAATATTATTTAAACCATTGCCTTCCCCCAAAGTGCTTTTTTTAGGCAATGACAAGCTGAAAATACTTCCAACATAGCAAGTCAAAACCAAGAAAATATAAAGTTTTTAGTGCTCAGTGATAGGAGTCAAACCAAGAAACTTCACTCCCTACAAACTCTCCTCACCACAGAGAATGCGATGTCTGTGCAGTCAATTAGACATTGTTTAAAGCCACAAAGAACACATCAGCAGTGCAAGGCTATAATGCCTTCTAAGCATTTACACCAGCTACTACACATGTAGGGACTATAGGTGAAGGGGATCATGATTTACATAAAAAATAAATATACCTCAAAGCTGCATCAAACAGGATGATGTACTTGAGCTTCTCCATGTACAAATCACCATAGGGAAAATAACATACCAGTTCCTTGTAAGCTATAGGTCCCCCTCTATAAACTAGGAAAACCATAACTACATCTAAGCTTACCCGAAAACACTCAGCATCCAACCCAATACCATATTCATGGGCAACTTCACTATTAACTAGGAATCATATACGACACCAAAAGTGTAGGTACAGAGATTCCTGGATTTTGAAAACACAAACTCCCTGGACAAGCTTGCCTATATGCCAACCAAGGGTGCAAAAATACTGGATCTAGTCCTCCCTAATATATCAGTATTATATGGGACATCCAACTGTGGACACCACAGTCGATGCTGTTATATTTTTATGGGTGAAAAAATTTGTTTGATCAGTGGAGTGGGATTTACCATTATACCTAGGTAAGATAACTGCCACCACACCAAGGGGGTACTCTCTTTAGTCATTTGCTCCACCTGGTTGAGATTTGATGTTGGAAAGATGGAAACAACTTTATATAAGAGAATCTATAAGCGCACTTATGACATTTCAATCAAGAATGAAAAAAATGCTTTATATAAACATTCTATGACATGTAATGAGTTTGTAAAGTTTGAATTTTTCATTCTGG